>NW_027491296.1:102500-702500 GCF_021521415.1 Bidens hawaiensis | reverse complement strand
TTGCTTTCCGAGTAGACTTTACTTCCGAGCACACTTTGTTTTCTGAGTACACTTTGTTTTCCGAGCACACTTTGCTTCCGAGTACACTTTGTGCTAGTTAAAAATTGAAAAATACAAGTGTTTTTCTTTCCGAGTTGACTTTACTTCCGAGCACACTTTGTTTTCTGAGTACACTTTGTTTTCCGAGCACACTTTGCTTCCGAGTACACTTTAGGCTAACTTGTAAAGAGGCCGAGTAGACTTTACTTCCGAGCACACTTTGTTTTCTGAGTACACTTTGTTTTCCGAGCACACTTTGCTTTCGAGTACACTTTAGGCGAACTTGTAACGAGGCCGAGTAGACTTTACTTCCGAGCACACTTTGTTTTCTGAGTACACTTTGTTTTCCGAGCACACTTTGCTTCCGACTACACTTTAGGCGAACTTGTAAAGAGGCGAAGTTGACCATGGTTGACCTTGAGCGAAGTTAATGATAATCTGTTGACCAGCGAAGTTGTCACAGGGGCGAAGTTCAGGTTAACTTCGCCCTTGCATTTTCAAACCTATATAAGGGTCAACCTGGTCAAACCCTCCGCGAATTTATATACACTCCTAACCCTCGGCGTACTTAATCCTTGAATCCGTATTATCTGTTTCCAATCCGTGTTAAAGGTGTGTAGGCTCGGTATTACATGTAATTCATACTAATGGTGATAATCAAGGGCCGTGGTGATTCGATGTGTGACATTATTTATGCTAACTTTTAAACAATTGATAAACCAATCTGTTTCTAATGTGTTCGTAACTCAGTAAATCGTCTAGATCTCCATAGTAACATCTTTTCTTGTTTTTAATCACAAATTCACCAAACAACCCAGGATCGGACCTCTGTACTCGCCGTTTCAGATTCAGGAGAAGTTAGGCTTAGGCGAAGTTGTTCTCAACTTCGCCTTATGCATAACTTCTCCTGCTCGTGTTTAATTAATTAATTAGCCTGGTTGTTCTCAGGCGAAGTTAGGGTTAAGACGAAGTTGCACTCAACTTCGCCATATGGTTAACTTCGCCTGCATATAAGATGTTATCGTAACTTCGCTCATGGTAACAGGCGAAGTTATGATCTGCTTTGTCGATGTTCTAACTTAGACCGTTTGTTGTGCAGATATGGCTGCTGTAGCAGGAGCTGGTGGTGCTGGTGGTGACGAAGGTGGTGACAACAATCGACAGTTCTTTCCGGGTCACAACATGTACATTACTTTAGATCCGGATGCTAGTGGTATCAACGATTATCGCGAGATCATCTCCTTCCTAGTTCGCTCACGTATTTTTTACGCTATTACTACAACTCTCCCCATTTCTCTACCGAATATTGAAGATTTCTGGCGAACGGTAGAATATGACTGTAGAGTTGAGCCTCCGGTTATGCGCGCCACAGCGAACAATCAGGAGGTGCAGTTCTCAGCAGATCAGATCAGAGTCGCTTTGCAGTTCGGGACTGAAACTAGAGATGATCCTACAGATTTTTCAGATCCATTCAGAGATGGTGCATTTTTACGTATGGGCTATTCGGGCCTTTGGGTGACACTCAAAGGCGAAAGGGATTCTTGTTGGATCTGTGGCGTTTTCTGATGCACGTGATGATTGTGTGCATGTCGGGTCGTAAAGCTGGTACTGACGGTATGGGGGCAACGATGCAGTCTGCTATGACAGCCCTGACTTACAACAAGTCCTACAGCTTCAGTCAGATGGTGTTTTATGAAATCGATCGTCAGAGACGCGCGGTCGCTCGTGAAAGATTTTTAATGTACCCCAGATTCTTACAGATGATTTTGAATCATGTAGCACCTACGCTACCTCAACGACGTCCCATCCGTTATGTTGAGAGTGTAAGTAAGAGGATCTTTGCGCAATGTAGGTCATCAAGCGCACGTAGCAAACCAGAGCTTCGTCCGCGGCACATTCCATTGTTTGGTTATTTGGTGAACCCTGCTTATATTGCTCCTCGTGAAGATGAATTTCGGGACCTGGCACAGCAACAGGCTGATGTTCCAGAGGAACAGGTAGATCTTGAAGCTGCTTTTGGTGGCCAAGGGTTCTTTGATACGGAGCAGATTGATCCAGCTGCAGAGGTTCAAGCACCAGAAGCTGAGGCATCTGGTGTGAATGTTTCGATGGTAGCTACGTAGCAGATTCTGAGAGAACCGACTTTGACTCCTCCGCTGACGATATCGCTGAAGCACGACAGATTCTGGTCACGCAAGAAAGAATACATGGTAAGAGAAAGAAAGACTCAGATGACAGTGAATCTGTAACACCCCGTAACCGCAGCGGAAACGTACACGGGATGCAACAGACACATCTGATATCAACAGCATTGTTTATAAAGAAAACACCACTACATTAATTTAAACGTATTACATTGTTCTGAGTTTCATAACCATCTAAGCGTTATCACATAAGTGTTACCGATAGTACATTAACATATTTAATGCAAAATATAGATCTCTAGACTTCCACAAAATAGCACACAGCATCGAACACATATCACTCATTCCAATTTGAGTGTACCTAGAAAGCATGTAAAGAAAACGGGTCAACTACGAATAGTTGGTGAGTTTCACTAATTTAAATAAACCATAACAAATCATTATAATAATTATAAATAAGCGATGTAATTATACTGAGTTCACAAGTGAAAACTCTGTTAACCCCAAAACATATCGATTAACCTCCGGGAACTCTGTTACCCCAGAATACTTCCAATAACCTCTGGGAACTCTGTTACCCCAGAAACACATTTAATAACCCCTGGGAACTCTGTTACCCCAGAAACACATTTAATAAACTCTGGGAACTCTGTTACCCCAGAACACTGTTTCGGGCCTTACACTGTTAGCAACTCAGACAATTACCATCTTAATTCATTACCGTACGATTCCCGTACAATAAACATTATATAAATACGTTTATTTCCATGCGATCAGCATGTACTTAAACACTTTGATAAACATGTTTTCCGCCCCGGGAAAATATTTAAAACAGTTCAGAAAAAGGGGCTCGTGAAAACTCACCTTCTTATGAGCAAGATGTACTACGGTGCACGGCTACTGGTACAGATCTGTAATACGATCCCCAAATCGTTACTACACAATTTCTATCAATATAACTTAAATTCGTGTTAACCGGTACGTCTGGGGACACTGCTAACCCAGTACCGTACACGATCCGGGGACACTGTTAACCCCGAAATACTTTTCAGGACTTAGATTGTGATATCACTTAGAGTTCTTTAGTCAAAACTACCGATAGTTTGTTTTTCTCATTTTGCGTGCTTAGCACGGTTATTCGTCTTTATGTTTCCAAAAATGAGTTTGACCACATACGTCCCGAAAATAGTCATTATTGATATTTTCATTAAAGTGGTGAAATTAGAGCTCGGTTAGACACCCCGTTTGGCCGCGGGGCCCGTTTCCGTCTTTAATACACCGGAAACGGTTAAATCGGGTAAAATTACCCAAATCATCCGAATTATTTTCGGATGATTTATTTTTACTTGATTAACTTAGTTTCATGAAAATAGTCCATTTTTAAGGTTTTTATGCACCAGTCAGCTCGCTTAGGCGAACTTTGCCGGTTTACACGTTTTAAGCTTTAAAAGTTTGTTTTTAAGTTCCATTTAGCACAAATAAATATCCGTTTAGTCTCGGACCTTGAAATTTTGTACAAACCATATTTTGACAGTAAGGAATTTTATAAAATTTTTTTCCAGAATTAATTTTTATATCTAAGATTTATTTAACCATTTTTAAACGTCATTTAAACACCAAATATGTCGAAAATACCAAACGACCTTCGAAAAATCCCAAATTTTTCTGGGATGACCCCTGTCATCCACATAGTTCCCTGTAATTTTTACAGAACCAAAAACTCACTTTTCATGCCATTTTTACCAAAACCGAGCTAGAAATCCCTAGAACTCGTTTTACCGAAAAGCCTACTTAGACTTCTCCAATGAACCTGAAATTTTGTGTGTGACTTTTATATGTTTTAAAAAGCTTATCTTAAATTTTCCAGAATTTTTCATGATGTTTAGCTATTTTTCACCATTTTTAGCCAAAACCGAGCATTAAATTCACCAAATATTCATCCTTTATCCAAAAATTACCAAAATTTCACAGATCTCATATTTTCATGTGTAGATCATCTCTGTGAAATTTCATGACCCAACTCTAAGCCTACCACAATCTGTCCAAATCACACAAATCATACGAAAACCGAACTACTTTGTGTTTTCTAGCGTTAGATCGCAAAGATCTTGGTTTCTAGCCTTTGCTAGCCACTAGATACAACACTTACAAGCAAAACAACACCACACCAAGCAAGTTATACCCACAATCAAGCCATTTCTTTCATGGTTTCGATTAAAACATCAAAACAAAGATTTTGACCGTAAAAATTCGTTTTTGACTCTTTTAACTACTTTCTTGGACCAAGATCCTTTGTATAACTTGTATACATCACTTGATCCTCCAAGAATCGGTTTCATCTCGGGTTTTCACCCATTTTTCATTTGAAACCTCATTTTCTCAAGATTATGGAATCAAAACTAAGAATCAACCATTAAAATCATGTTTATACCTTGAGAATCTTGTTAGAAATCAAAGGTTTGGATGAATGTGCAAAGGGGTTGAGAGGATTTTGGGAGAAAGATTGGAGAAAAAAGAAAAATGAAGGTGTTAGTGTGTGTAGCATGGACCGATCGGTCCATGTAAGGTTAGTGGGGGGGGCCCACATCTCCAACCATGGCCACACATTTGGATTGTGTAATCCGGATAATGTTGTGGATAATCTGGTTCAGTTCGTTTTTCGGTTAAACGTTTAATTCCGCTCAAAATGAGGCCAAAACGGTCGTTTTTCGGCTTAAAAATGAAATTTATATAAAACTGATTTAAAAACTTTAAAAACTTAAACCATGACGTTTATTGACTCAACACATCATATTGTCGGTCATTGTGCATCTTTTTCGGCTTGATCGATCGTCTCTTGCTTGGTTTGATGTTAAAGGTTTCGTTTAACGTACCGACGTACTAATAAATCGAAATCCTTTTTCTGTGCTATAATTCACTTATCCCGAAGCCTTAATACTTCATAAACCTTACTAAACATCATATATTTCATCTATGACGTAATCCCCGATTCGTTCGGGTTTCAATAACCGTTCATCGGTTAATCGTAATTCTAATACGACTAACTGTTCATTCGAGTATAATTCATACTGTGAATCTTATATACTCGTATAAACACATTATAATTCATATATTCAGTATTGAATAACACGTAAATAGTATATTCCGGCTAGGGTATACCTGAATTTGCCGGAATCGTTACAGAATCTGACTTCGAGGAGGAGTTAGACCAGTTGATACGTCGATCAAAGAGGGCCAGAACTGGTGAGGGTTCGGGAGCTGGTGAAAGCTCAAGGGTGGTTCGTTTCTCTCCATCCTCATTATCTGGTATGACCATGGTTCCGGCTTCGATGACTGTAAAAGTACCAATCACCTCCAGTGTTCCCGTGGTGACATCATCATCATTTGGTATTCCACCAACCACGTTTCAGTTTTCGGCTCCGGAGATAGTTTCCTTGCCACCTCCTACTGTTACTCCATCGGAGGTCGTAGCAAGATTTGTTGAGTCGACATTGGTTGCTATTGCGGGGTTATCTGTCACAATACCACCCGCGGTTACTTTTCAGACTACTTCTGACACTCCAGCTAGTTTGGGAATACCTCCACCTTATGCTCAAGACATTTCTCACATGCGGTTCGATTTTGATGCTACCTTGTCTGATTCTGAAAGGATAGCGGCTCTTGAAAGGGCGGTGGCTGAATAGTCAAGAATCAATCTAATCCAGACTCAAGCTATCCAGCGCCTTGTTGCAGAAAATCAGATCCAATCGTCCCTCCTCGTTGTTCACGGTAAACTTTTTGATGCTCTAAAGCAGTTCTTAGCATCTCAGGGGGAGACGAGCTGCATGGCCGATGAGTTGAGAACAAAGAAAAGTCATGATAGAGACGATGATCCCAATTCATCGAAAGGTGCAGGTGGTGAGTTGCCAAGAACTGAACAAACTCTTGCGAATTCCACATCTCGGGGGAGTCAACTGGTACAACAGGTGGATCAGGTGGTGAAGATGTTGTGGTTGTGGATGATGAGGAGATGTTGGATGATGATGAGTGGGTGATGACGATGTGTTACCTGTTGAGGAGATAGAAAAAATAGGAGAACAGATTGTGATTGATAGTGAGATTGAAGAGGGAGAGATTGTGGATGACAGTGTAGAACATGATATTCCAGACGTTGATAAGGCAAATGTGAGTCAAGATATGGATGTGTTAGATGAGTCTGAGTGGGAAGAGCAGCCGAGATGGAAAGAAGGCTACGCTGAGTGGTTCCAACCATGTTCAAAAAGAGTTACAATATCAAAGGGTATGCTGAGTCGAAGAAGGGTATTATATGCTGGTTGTATGATGAGCAGTTGAGGTTATTTGTGATTAAACGCTTTGATGGGATTCAGTATTTTAAAGGGATGTTGAGATCTCTCAATACCTTGCCTGAGTGTGAGGTGAAGGATTTGGCAAAATTAGGGTTGATTAATAGAAGTGATGATAATATGGCCAGAATAATTGGGAAGATTGTGTGGAAAAAGTGTGAAAGAGAAGAAGTTTGAATTGTTAAAGCCGCAGAAAGGGAAGCTGGTTGAAGATAAGGAAAGAGGAATGCGAGCTGATGATAAACGTTGGATGGTAATGAAATATAAACCGGTTCGGTGTTTAAATGAAGTGCCGATGAAGATAATGCCTAAGGATGTTTTAAAGAATCTAAAGGGGTGGTATGTTGATAGCCAAACAGTTGAAGTAGTTATGGAAGATGAAGATGAACAAGAAGTTCTGAGAGTGTATGATCCCATGCACTTGGTAAATTTGTCTCAAGCTGACTTGCAGGTGCTGAACGATAAGAAGATATTCTATATTCCTGCATGGAAAGATGAAGCCAAGAAGTACCAGAGGGTGGTCTCTGTTTGTGTCAGACAGGGTGTTCATGCTTGAAGACGAGTGACACGAGACTTTTTGGATTACAAGACACGTGAATGAAGATAGAGATATGAAGCTACTGCCAAGGGGGAGTCTGTTGGTGCATAATGTCAGTAGTCCAGTATCTAGTGTTTTGTATGTGTCTGTAATCGTGTGAGATTGGTTGTTTTGGGTTTAGATATGGTGTCACACAAGTTCGCCTGCTGTAAGCGAACTTGTAGACAAGCGAAGTTAAGACAACTTCGCCTAGTCTGTTAAGCGAAGTTGTCGAGGCCTATATATGCCTAACTTCGGCTTGTTTAGAAGAGTTTTTTTTGTTCAGTAGGGGTAAGTGATATTGAGATCACGTGTTGAAGAGTTTCAATACAAACGCGTTTATTAGTATTGTAACGTGTGTTTGTGTATCGTCTCAACGTATTATATATCTTACACTCGTATCGTATTACGTGGGGATTCCGCACCCTCGTGTTACGAGATACTCCTGTGTAGATCCGGCTGGGAACCTACAACAACTTCTACTCCAATGGAAAAATATGAGAAGATGGTGGCTTATGAAAAGGGGGAGTATGTAGACCAACATGAATACAGAGCCAATATTGGATCATTGATGTACCTAACTTCTTCAAGACCAGATATCATGTTGTTGTGTGTGTTTGTGCAAAATTCCAAGCCTATCCCAAGGTTTCACACATGATGGCAGTCAAAAGGATCTATTGATACCTGAAGGGAAAGACAAACTTGGGAATTTGGTATCCTAAGAACAGATCATTTGATCTTCTTGCCTACACATATAATGACTACAATGGATGTAACATGAGCATGAAGTATACTTCTGGTGTTTGTTAGTTCCTAGGAAACATGCTGGTATCATGATATTGCAAAAAGCAAACAACAACGTTTATTTCAACTGTAGAAGATGAATTCATTGTTGCATCTGCCTGCTGTGCTCAAGTCATTTGGATTCAAAATAAACTACTTGATTATGTTTTAAACTTCTGAACACTCCTATACTTATTGACAATACTGCTACAATGTTCATTGTTAGAAACCCTGTTCAACACTCAAAGACCAAGCATATTGAAATCATACACCATTTCATCAGAGATTGCAATAAGAAATGTCTAATAGAAATGAAAAGAGTTGAAACTAGTGAAAACTTGGCATATTTATTCACCAAGCCACTAGATAAGGCTACATTCAATTTTCTATTGAAAGCTTTAGGCATGATCAACTCTGATGAATAATGATTAATGGTGTATGCTTATCTATGCAAACTTATTATTATTGCAAGGTCTTGAGTGATTTATATGTGTTTGTGTGAATTTGTTATGTTTGATGTGTTCTTGAGTTACTATTTGTTGAATTAGGTGTTTATGATACCTAAATATGATGTTTTTTTGTTGAGTTCATGATGATTTGATAGATATGTCTGATTTCGATGTGAAGTGACTTATTTGCATACTTGTTTAAATGATTGATCGTGATTGCTTTTGAAATGCCAAGTTATGATTTTAACAAGTAGGTATATTCATGTGCTTTGAATTGACTGAATGTTATGTTTGCATGCTTGTATTTGTAAAAGTATGTACTTGCTAATTATGTACTTGAATATGTTTGAAGTTTGAAACAGTTTGTCTTTGTCAAAACTGTCTTTTGTATTATAACTTATGTGATCAAATGATTTACCAAAGAATTTTTTCAAACGTTAAAGACGTTTTTGATTAAGAGAAAACTTTTGGTGTAGAGACATGATAATATTATTCAGTTCAAGCTTAATAGAGGCTTAAAAGGTTTTTAAATAAAATTGATCTAACTTGATAAGAAATGATAGTAAATTGACTATTTACACTGATCTAATGGATTTAATAGGCTAAAAAGGCTATTAGTGAAATCATTGATAACTGTGGCAGCTTTCCATGATGTGTAAAAACTAGGGTAAATAAACTAAATAAACTTTCTAAACTTAATGTGGAAATGCATTAATGATATATGCATGTCTCAAGATACATCTCTCCACATGATAAGTAGAAAGGTAACTATCCAGTCATACATAAGCCTATTGGTATTTGGTTACTCAAAATGAATCTTTTTTTATATATGACAAAGAACAAAAACTGTGCAAAAAGATTATAAATCAACCAAAAGTTGATAAAAATCCAAACTTGAGGGTTCAAACTAGAATGAAAGGCATGTAAGTCCGAACTGCGTGGCATGTAAGTCCAATGCTCAACCTCAAAAGTTTGATGTTTTGAAATGATACATTTATAACAAAAGTAAAATATTTAAGTTCTGTCATTTAAAGAAATTTTGACCAATTATCAGGGGTTTGAAGTCAATATGGGGTGATTTGGAGAAAGCCAAATAAGCTTTGAGAAGAGATATGAGGCATTATAGATAATTAAGTGTAATCCATTTATGTATTATGCAAAAAAATGAACCTTAAACATATCACCTAACCAATGAAATTCATGTTAAGCCTTACATGCTATTAACCTACCTCATTTGTCAAACTAGTGTTGAGAATGAAATAAAGAAAGGTGACTTAGTCAGTATGATCCCATGTTGAGATCTTTTCATAAAAATAATATGTTTTGAAATGAAAAACTGAAATTTGATCTCAAAATACACCATTTATTCTTAAGCTTTTTTATCCTCAAAGAAACATTGTTGATTTAGTTTGAAGTTTAAGTCAAAAGGTTGAATTAATAGCAAATCTGCTTCAACATGTCATATTTATTGCTGATTTGACTATTCTGATTATGATTTAGATTACTAAGTATCTTCGAGTATACTTGTGCAATTATTTTTTGTGAAAACTATGTTTTCGAGTATACTTGTATGTTTCGAATATACTTGGGTGTTTTATCGATAATTAACCTCCTTCAAGTATAATTGATGAATTAACTAAAGTGTTATGTTTTTGCATATGCTTGACTGATTTATTGAGGATATAAGTGTTTTCCAGTACATTTTATGATCGCGAGTACACTTTATGCTTCAAGTACACTTTTATGAAATGAACTGATGATTTAAGTGTTTTCAAGCATACTTTATGTATTTGTATAATGTCAAGTAAGCTTGATAATATTTGAGTAAACTTTGTCCTTTGAGTATACTTGACAATGTATAATTGGACAAAGTTAATTCTTTGCCTGATGAAGTTCATTTTCAAGTAAAGTTTAGATTTTAAAATATTCGAGAAAAGATTTACATTTAGAAATATTTCTAAGTTATTTAATTAAGAACTTTATTGATCTTGAGTAAAGTAATCAACTTGACTAACTATACTTGATTATGAAACTTGTGATATATTTCTCGAGTAATCTTGCATGTTCGAGTATACCCCTTTCATCATTTTTCACCTAGAATATATCTAATATAATAACTATGAGCAAGCATACTCCTTCTCGAGTATACTACATAAACAAGCAAACTTAGGTTTAATAGCTTGCTCGAGCAGACTTTGTGTTTGAGATTTGAAAATGATTTTTGGCAGTAATTTTTTTTCACTAAACGACAACACACATTAAAAACCCCCTTTCAAACACAAAGGGTATAGTATAAATAAGGGGACTTAGAAACTTTTCACTCACTTTTCCCTCTTTACAATATTAAACTTTGCTCGTGCCCTAGATATTGAACCGTTGCTCCTTCAATCGCTCTGAATATTATCATCTACTAAAATTCCGACTTGGTAAGCTTTAATTTAATGATTTCCGACACTCATTAACTGGGTTTAGGACTTTTATTCACAATTTTACTAACGTCTCTTTTTTAAAGTGTAGGTTCACAATTTTTGAAGAATAGGTTCATAAAGAATATCTTTTTATACTTTCTTCAATTATTTTTACATGCATGTCAAACTCTTTTCAAATGACTAATCTTTACATTGAATGTGTTTGTTTGTGATTGTGCAGAAAATGGCATACAAGTTTGAGCCGAAGCACAATATGAGTGCTTTCCTCCAAGTCACAGAGGAAAATCAACCGTTGGAGCTAAAATTTAATTGGTTGAATCGCTCAAACTTGAGGTTTGCTGTGACAGAAAAACCCATTATCTACAGCACAAGGGTTCCCCACAATTTGCTGATGGCGTGAATGGATAAAGAATAGAAGCAACAATGCTTAGAAGGGAGATAGAGATAGCTAAAAAAACCATTCACACAATCTTACATCTACATGATAATTTTGCTGAACAACATTCCTATTCATAGCAAAGATTATTGTGGATATTTCAAGAGACTATGGGCTATCAGGTCAATATTAATGAAGGACAATTTCAAAAGGGCATGTTCCCTCTGATTTACAGATTCTAATACATCATGTAATTCAAAGTCTGTCGCTGAGAAGGGGAACATGGACATTATTGAGTAGAGAGCTGGCAACAGCTATAGTGGCTATTTTGTACAATAGGCCTTTCAACTTTTTCTAGATGATTTTTGAGGATTTAGTAATTATTAATTCAAGGAGGAGGGAAGCTGATAAATTCCTCATGTACCCAAGATTCTTACAAATTATCTTTAATGGGTTACTTCCTGATTTGCCTACTATTGGTGTAACACTTGTCCTTCAAGACTCTAATTTCTACAGGAGAATCAGTAGATTGGGAGCCATAAGCAAATTTAGTCCAGAAGTGGAATTTGATATATTACCTTGTATGATGAATGAAAAAATTGAAGTAATGGAGGTTCTTGCTTCACCTGTGGTGAGCAGTGATGAGCAGAGTAGTGATGATAGTGAAAGTGATAGTGATTCTGACGATGAAGATGATGACGATCATGGTGAAGAACCGGGTGATGAGATGAATGTGGAAGATGATGTGGCTAATGTTTAAGCACATGCTGAGGAAGAAGTGGTTGAAGATGTGATTCAACAAATAACTTAAATTACACCACCAAACTCTCTAGAACATACCTGAACTATGTATTCCTTCCCCACCACACTCACCAATCCATATCCAAACCCATGTACCTTATATAGCTAAACCAATCATTGACACAATCTCTGAACCAACACCTGATGAACTCTATATCCCAAAATTTCTTAAATCCTACCAAATTAACCAACCTGATTCTCCCATCCAAACCCAATCCTACTCCCAAGATTATACCCAATCAGACCATTCATCATCATCATCATCATCATCATCATCATCATCATCATCATCATCATCTCCAAACCCAAGCCAAACCCAAACATTACTTATCCAAACCAAAAACCCGTTACCACACCAAAGTTCACTCGTGATCCAAAGCTCACTTCATCCAACCCAAACCCCAAACTCCCAAACCTCTAAATTTGAACCATTCAACCAATCACCATCTTCATCTCCCCGATTTACCTTATTAACCAGAAACATTGATTTGCTGATGGCAAATGCTCACTTGAAAGAAATAAAAAAGGAATTGGAAAATTGCTATAAGATGCCTTAATGGAAATTTAAACCCTGAAAACTTAAACCTCTGTGGTTGAGAACACCTCAGATGCATCAAAACAGGGGGACACACCAAAGTTCACCCGTTATACAAAGCTCAGTTCATCCAACCCAAAACCCAAACTCCCAAGCCTCTGAACCATTCAACCAATCACCATCTTCATCTCCTCGATTTACCTTATTAACCAGAAACTTTAATTTGTTGATGGAAAATTCTCACTTGGAAGAAAGAAACAGGGAATTGGAAAATTGCTATAAGATGCCTTAATGGAAATTCAGACCCTGAAAACTCAAACCTCTAAGGTTGAGAAGACCTCAGATGCATCAAAACAGGAGGAGAATGTTCCTGGACATGAAAATTCATTGAATATTATTGGCATGATCTATGATGAGAGTGAAGAATAGGAGGAGGTGGAGCAAGAAGTGATAGAGGATGATGAGATTGTAGAGGATGTAACGGATGTAAACGAAAAAGTGATTAATGAGATTGTGGAGGATGTGGTGATAAATCAAGATGCTGAAGATGAGTTGATTAATCCATATCTTGAAATTTTGTATGGTGATTTTGAAGATATTGACATCTTAATTGTGAATGAAAGGGAGGATATTGATGAAGAATTAGAAGATCTGTTTAAGGAGATTAATGATAAGCCACATCATGTCATAAAAGAGGTTGGACCTTCTAAGCTAGTAAATGATGATGAAAAGAAAAGGAAGATGAAAGGAAAGGCATCGGCTAAAGATGGGAGCCAATTACAGCCTCTGATAAAGAAAATAAACTCAAATGATCACATCCTAGATAAGGGTGACTCTACTCATATGGCAAAATTATTACATGATCAGTTATTAAAAAGCATTGTTTGATAGGGAATTTCTAAACTGCATGTTGTTTGAGAAGGAACTAGATGAACGAAGAATCTTGTTGGAACAAATAGAGATTCAAAATCAGCTGAGAATGGAAGATGAGGAAGGAATGAATCAAAAGGTGCTTGAAGGCCTTTTGAAACTCAAGCCTGATGAAGAAGCTGAAAAATCTCTAGCCTTAATTTTTCAAAAATTTCAACATGAAAAGGATAAAGTAAATGAAGAAATGATTGAGACAGTTAAGACAACTTCTAAACCAAATGATCAATAAAATTTTGATAAACAGTTGGCGATTGGTCTTGATAGGAAGAGGATACAAGATAAATTGCAAAGAATGTATCCGAAAAAGTGATATCATGCTTTTTGGGAAAGATTGAAACAATTGAAAGGGAATGGCCTTTGGAACTGGTAAAATATGCTAGAAAAAGGAAAAGATATGGGCAGAACATCCCAAAATTCAATAAATCTACTAAAAGACAGAAAAAGCATGAAGAAGCAGATAAACAAAAGAAAACTGAAGAACCAATTCATGTCATCCCACTTCAAATAATCAAACCATAAGATCCGGAGCAAACTCACAGTATAGACTTCAATGAACCTCAAATTGGGGCATTGGAAGATCTAACTGACCAAGAAGAAGATGAAGAGGATGAAGGAGAGAAAGAGAAAGAGGTTAAACATGGTTCACCTAAAATCCATTTGACTAATACTTATATTGAAAACATTGAAGCAAGGCTAGAAGAATTGATGAGGCAAGATCCCAGGATCATTGCATTATTTAGTCATATGATGGAATTTGATGTTATCAAGAAATTAAGTGATGAAGACCTTGAACATCTGTTGAGTAAAAGGAGAGAATGTAACAACTCAGTTTTTTTTTCCATTTTAGTTTACTCGACCCGTCTTATGTTCGGGAAATTTTAAATCAACGAAGCATCACGCTATTTAAGTTAATATTAATTAATAATTATTTATTATATTTATTTAATATATATATATATATATAATAACTTTGATTATATTCATGTTTGACCCTAAACTAAACTTTAAACCTATTTTGTATTAACTTCTATAGTTCAGGGACCCAATTGTAAAATCTGGATTCCATAACTTTCAACCTGTTAACCCATTACCCCAAAACATACCCATGACTCGTATAGTTTTATACGGATACCAGTTTATGTTTCTTGAAGGTCAATTCTCGTCTCAATATTGGATCCAAATCATTCATCATATTATACATTCCTAATTCGGCCCTACTGACACTATAATTATAGAAATAGATCAAAACACGATACATATTGATTTAATTAAACGAATCGCCTTATACCAGTCCCTGATTCGCGTGTATAAACATAATAATAATCTAATTAACCTGGGGTACATATTCCCCTTGATCTCGCGAACCTAATCCTAAGAGTAATTGGATTAAAGTTTCCTACAAAGCATCCAACCACATCACGTTTTGGCCGTCAGGTGACGTTCATCAATCACCATCAACACTTCGTAATTTCTGGTAATTCATATATGTAACATGCTCTTTTTTAATCACTAATCAAAAGTCCTAAACTTAATCTGACCAAAAGATAGTGCATTGATCGATTGAATGGTCTAGGGTTTTGTTTTAAAATATGGGGATGACCTGGTTTTACAGGTTATATTAAATCGTTCTGTTTGATAATCAATCAACACAGTAGCCTAGTTGGCTGGTGTTGTTTGCAGTTTGTTCATTTGAACCGGCTGGGGTTCGACCCTCCCCCAGCCCGGTTTTTGATCATTATTTTTTTATTTGTTTTATGTTATTTATCAATTAATTAGATTATAATCCATAACAAATATAAATTAAACCGTATTTTATTAAGACCTAACACTTTTAATTCACTTTTTCCTTGTCGTTGAACGTTTTATAAACTTTTATAGTTATTATATATGTATTATTTGTTTTTAATCAAAAGTATAATAAATATAATGTTTAAGTACATTTTCATCATTAATTGTCGCTAAAATATTTAAAGTAAAATATTTATTTTTATTATACCCTATCATATATTTTTAATTGTTTTAAATGATTATTAGTTTATTTGTAACTTATTTAATTAAATATTATATTACAATTATTTAAATAGTTAATTACTTATATTATTTTTAAGATACCTATCTAATTAGTTACGCATTATTACCATTAGCATAATTTATTTGTTTATATATTCATAAACATTTATTATTATATTATATCTCAGCTCATATTTAAACTAAGTAGTTATAAATTTGATCATATGTTTATTATATTCAGTTTAACGGTATTTTGTAAATAATAATAGTAATGTTCTTATGATTTAATGATAGATAATCATACTGCTTTTACACTAATAGTAACAATAAAAATCCATTCGAGCAATCAATATTATTATAATCCCAAACATAACGCATCACCTCAAAATCCTAAATTCATTATTCATTATAATTTACTCCTAATATTATATTATTTAATTAGGAATCCTTGATAGTATATCCCGAAGGGTTCATCTCTATCACATCATTATTTCATATCTCATTCATCCGATCAAGTGAGTATCTCACTCCCCTTCTAACTCATTTTTAACCGTTTTGGGGACATATGTGTTCTATTTATTTTATTACTATATATTACTCAACTTGCAACTGTTGTCACTTGTGTTTAACAATTTATACCTTACTTGTTTATGTGCTTACTTGCTTTATATGCTTCCGCATTCAGAGAGGTCCAACATAATCTCAGTCTAGTATGATCATACAACCGTCGTAGTGGCCGGAGTCCGACGCATTGACAATGGTTTCACCAATACCTCATTTTTGGTAACCAATGCCCATTCGCATGGCATCGGTTTAGCCCTTTCTTTATGGTTTGATTGATTTGTTTATATGCTATGGTTAAATTGCTTATCTCGCTTGACATAGTTTTCTATCTTATTTATTATTATATAAAATCATAAAAATTTGGTGTTTTACTCACTTAACCTTGTGTTGATAAAACTATTTAATTTCAACGCATATGCAGGTCATCGTATGATGTAGTTGATGTTAGAAGATCGTTTAAGGACTTATGCTAGAAGAAATTCAATGAGACAATTAATTTTATGATTTTAATTTGTGTTTGTTTTTAGATATTGTAATGAATAATTGTTTTATTTGAAATTATTAAATAGATATTGAAACTTATAATGTTGCATGATAGTAACCTTGTGAGTTGTGACAATCGGTTCGCACCCCGGCATTTCCACCGTAGATTGGGGATTGACAGAGAAGCTGAAAGAAAACGAAGAGAAGAAGAAAACACTAAAGTTTCACATTGATTATCTGAAAAGATGCAATTACTCTCAAGAACATCTTAATAAATTCTCATTTGAAGAGATTGTGAGTCTGAACAAAGCCTTGAAATCCAAAAAAGTAGAAGATGAAAAGAAAAGGAAAGAAAAGAAAAGAAAAGAACTTAAAGCAAAGAAGAACTGGACAGAAAATCAAAAGTATTGAGAAGATTTTGGGGCATGGCAAGATGTCTTGTTGAAAATGGTTTTCCTTTTCATCTAGTTGAAAGAATGAACATAAAAGAATTGGAAGCTAAATTCAATTTGTTGGCAAAGAATAAACATGATGGGGAGAAAATCACTGCTAAACAAAGGAAAGAAAGAGATGAAAAAAATAAAGCATAGAGGGAAAAAGAAGGGAAATAAAGGAAAAGGTTGGGTGATAAAGCCTGGGTAAGGGCAAAGAGAGAGAGAGAGAGAGAGATAAAAGACTGTTCTGGATTATCAACAAGAAGAACTTCTTGAAATATTAATGATAGCTAGGGGTGCTTATGCAGACCTTAACAAATTATCAAGAACTCAAAGCAAGGAGCTGTATGATCTGGAGTTGAAAAAGTATAAGGAAGAATGGAAAGCTCATGAGAAAATAAAATTGATGAACTAAAACAACTTCATCCTCTGCTCCTTAAACTGAATTAGTACCAAAACTGAATGTCCCTCAACAGGATGTAGATGAAGAACCTTGGCAATCTAAAGAAAAGATAAATATATTGAAAGAAATTAGGGGAGTATTTTGAGAGAAAATCCCAACTTAAAGAAGTATATAAGAGGGAGTTGAAGCTTTTCAATGAAGTAAGTGAAGAACTTGAAAAGTAAAAATCTATTCCTACACAACTCATTCCTCCCAAACATATTCCAGAAAGACAAATGTATCATGAGCCTTACCATTATTCATAAGAGAAAATTGATAAAGAGACTAAAGACATGATCCAAATCTTGTCTATAAAAGATGAATATTATTTATCAATGATAATGAAGAGCAAATATGATGAGATTATCAAGATTTTTGAGTCAAAGGGGCATGCTAGAAGATCACAACCTACAAGACATTTCTCTTCAAGGGCTTCTACATCCAAAATACCTATTCCAACAACCATGTCTACACTTCAAAGAGAACAACGTCCAGCTTCTAATAAGGACTTACCAAAGAATTTGTATTTTTATTCCAAGACAAAGACTCTTAAGGTGATAATGAGAAGTAGTGTTTTGAAGACTATAATATTCAGAGATGATTTCAAAGTTTTTTATAAGGAGCAGCTGACAGAATTGGCAAAACTGCATCTATATGATTATCATCAAAGAAACGGATTTGCTGGTTAAAGGAATTACCTGTTAAAGTACTTAAAAGATGAAGCAAGAGCTGGCTTTCATCTGCTACACAAGAAGAGAAAACTGGAATATTCTAAAGCTGAAAGGAAGAAAAGACAAAGAAGATTAAGTGAAATAGGGATGTCAAGTTTTCTTTTGATAAAACCAAGAAGCTTGTAAATCCTTATGAAAATATGAAAGAATGCATCGACATGAAGAGAAGAATGGATAAACCAAACTCAGAAGTGCAGAGAAATGGAAAAAGTACTAGGATAAGTTTTGAGAAGAAAAATGATAATTTTTATTCTAAGAAATTATGAAGGTCTAGCTCTGGGCATAATTGAACATGAATCTGAGCTAGAACTTATTCATGTGGATAATCTAAATGACATAATGAAATGGGACCTCCCAGAGGATCATCCCTTCCACTTGGAGATCTCAATGTTCTAGCAAAGGGCGGCTGCAGTCAGGATGGAAAGAATCATGGAAGAAAGAAGAAAATCAAGAAGCTAATTTAGTTGTAATTTTTTTTATTATGTTTCTGATGTATTTTGAATTTGATTTGTAATGCCGTTGAGGCAGAATTTGAATATGTTATCTATTTCTTTTAAGTAATGATTTATTGCTTTACAGGATTTTATGTGTATTTTTAAACAAGTGTATGTAATCCAGATGTGTTTTGGTGCATCTAAGTTTCTTCCAATCTAGGGGGAGATTGTTGGGCCTAAAGGATTTATCAAGAAAGATTGAAATCTTCTCAACCTTTGTAAAAATATGCTAAGTATGGAACTCGAGCAAACCAGACACTTCGTGCAAGCTTTATACTTATTCAAGAAAGGAATCTTATTCGACTAAGGTTATCTTCTAGAATTCTTCTAAGGGTAAGCTTCTAGCAAACTACACTTCATCAAGAAAGGTTGCTCTTCAGTCGAGCAAAGTTTGTGTTAGAGCATACTATTGAGTTATCCTAGCTTAAGCCAAGTTAGCAAGTAACTTGGTGGGTCTAGCAAAGATACAATACGAAGATCTCCAGCATACTTGTTAGAAGTTAAAGGAATTATTATAAGGACTTCTACGAGCAAAGTTAAATCTCTAGCAAGCTACAGTACCCGAGTATACTATGCTTGCTGGAATAAGTCTTATGACAAAGATTGAAGAGATCAAGAAGAACAAGTTTGCTCGTCGGATATTTCCGAGCAATGTTGGGTAATATTATGAAGATTAAAGTTTGCTTGAAGAATATTTTCCTAAGAAAATACTCTAAGTAAAAGTCTACTCGAAGGAATGCTCAAGCACACTCGAGGATTACAAGGTCTGCTCGCACTTTTATTAATTTGAATACGTTTGAATATGTTCTTACAATGATTAGGGTTTCAAGAAGGTTTGTAAGCTGCTTATAAAAATAATATTAGGTTACATTGATGACGAAGATTGAATACACAGTTTTCTAGACATACTGATTATTTTGTACGGAAAGGTAGCCACACCTAACATTCCACCTAAAACCCTAAAGCATTTCCAATTGTATCTGATTAAATATTATAATGGAAGTCTTTTGAGTTATTCTTGTGTGATTGTCATTTTAGTGTTCTTAATATTTTAAGCAACACCCTGATTATTTTTTATTCCACCACCTTTAATCTAGGGGTTTTCACATTATTATTTCGTAATCATTCTTGTCAATTGGTTGTGTTGGTTACGATATTAAACGATCCTGACAGAGGTTGATCAAGTTAGTAGTGTAACTATACATTAAAGTGCTATGTGATCCATAATGACTTATTAGGCAAAAACTGCAGGTTCACTCTTGGAGCTTATTAACATTCACCTAAGTGAATAACTAGATGATAAACCGCATAGACACCCGATGGTGTTCGAACCCTGAAGCATCCAATCAATACAGGATAGGGCCATAAAACCATATGTCATGGAAGAGTTAAAGATTAAACTAGAAGCATAAAAATTTAGTTTGTATCACAGGCAGTCATATGATAACAAATTCTCATTTTCATATAAACTGAGTTATTGGTGATCTAACTGACTTAAAGCTCGAGTATGACATGCTATTACATTTCTGTCGTCATCACCAATACTTTGCTAGAAGGTAACACCCTTTTCAATTTCGCAATTAATGTTTATATCACATACTTTTCCTTGTTTGTTTTAACGCCTAACAACACACTGATACAATTAAGCACAACCTTTTTTCGCTTACTTTTTGACTAAATTATTGAAACAGATGATCAATGTACTATCATCTTCCCTTTATGCTTCAAAAACTCATTTTGAGAAGCAATTTCAGTGTTTTTGACACATATGATCGATGTACTATCATCTTCCCTTTATTCTTTAAAAACTCATTTTGAGGATAATTTTTAGTCTTTTTTGGCTTTTAACATATTTGATTGTTTTGTATTTTCAAAAATTTTTTATGTTTTTGGTTTTCTAAAACTATTTCTCCCCCTAAATTCTAAAAAATATTTTTAGATTTTTGAAAACATACCTATTTACAAAGATGACTCATTGATGTTTAGATTATGCGATATCAAAATTACATTATCACGGGATCACTCTCTTTCCCACCTCCTAATGTCTTTAAACTGTTAAGCTTATCAAATATGAAAATATTCCTTTATCGAAAGATGTAAAAAGATCGACTCTTTGATCGTCAGTGTGAATTTTCTCTATGGTTATCAACTACATCTCGTAGCAATCACGGTTGAAGAGATACCATATTTCTATGTGTTTAGTTTTGAGTGATTTACCAGATGTTTAGTTATAGAAATTGCAGCATTGTTATCAACAAAGACAGATGTAGTCAGAAAATTCAAACTATAGTCGTGCATCTGTTGTTGGAACCAGAGGAGTTGAGAACATCAACTAGAAGCAACTACATACTCAGCCTCACATGTTGGCAACAACACAATTGTTTGTTTCTTGCATTTCCACGTGACCAACCTACTGCTAATGACCGTCGTTTGAGTCATGCAAAAACCTAATTAACCTAATTAGCTAGGATAAGTCAGGTATCGTATCCACCAGGAGTATGTGGTAAATGCAAATCGTGTAAACAAGATTTAGTATTATGAAGTAGCATATTTTAGTGCTGATCACACAAGCAGTTAGTTTTAGTTTAGAATTAATCAACGAACAAGTAAACAAGTTTCAATCAATTAATAAAAGCAAATCACACCCGGGACTTCAAGTAGGTAACTAATAGTAATCTCATGCAACCTAACAAATTAATCATTAACGGTTAACTACAGACTGATCAACTAGACAAAACCTTAGGGCAATAATAATCGCTTTACACACGGCATTGGTTATCAAACAGTCCATGTCAGTGTGACTCAGTTAAGGGCAATTATATGCTTTTTCGTATTCAACCTAATCAAACAACCCTATGATCAATTATTATAGCAACTGTTAACTAATCGTTCAGATCAATGTAAACCTAAACCGATTGAACACAAAGAAATACCAAACATCAATAATCATAGATTAACCATAAAAAATTATACATAAACGATCTTAGTCACATGAGAAAACTGAAAGAATTACAAACTATATATTCCCGGGTGAGATTCTAAGAGTTTAGCCGCGTCTCGGCATCGTGAGATCTTCAATATAGATGATATGGATGGTACGTGGCTTCTCTGGTTGACTTAGAGTGCTGGAATTGCCTCCACTAAGCTCTGGAAATCTCCTCCTTTGATAAAAACAAAGTTAGGGTCGAGAATGCTGAAATTAACCATAAAACCCTAGCTGCCCGTCTGCACAACCCATCGCGATACGCGATGGAGTCTTCACTGGTCCATTGCGTATCGCGATGGACCAGAAGTCAACATTCATTAAACATCACATCGTGGTACGAGATGGGTCCTCATGCAAGCCCATCGCGTATCGTGATGGGTCTTGTCACCAGCAACCATCTTTAATTTTTCTCGTTTTGCGTGTTGGACGTCCTGGGTCTTCATCACATGCATCATCATGTCCAAATTAAGTACTTTAACGTCTGTGACCTGAAATACAATAATACACGTATGAAGTATCGAAGTTCCTACAATAAACAATTAAAACGAATAAATAAACGAACTAAAATACATACAAATTAACCAACCATCACATCCCCACACTTATCTTTTGCTTGCCCTCAAGAAAACTGTAAAAGCAATGTTGGTGCATTATGTCAGTAGTTCAGTATCTAGTGTCTGTAATCGTGTTAGTTGGTTTTGTTTTGATTTGTATAGGTTGTCTCACAAGTTCGCCTAATATAAGCGAACTTGTGGACAAGCGAAGTTATTGACAACTTCGCCTAGTCTGTTAGCCGAAGTTGTCAAAGGCGTTATAAGCCTTGGCTACGGCTTGTTTTAGATGTGATTTCCAGTACGTGTAATTGTGATTGAACATCACATGTTGAAGGGTTGCAATACAACGTGTCTTTTGAGTATTGTAACGTGTGTTCGTGTTCGGCATTAACGTAGTTTACATCTTACGCTCGTATCGTCTTACGTAAGGATTCCGCACCTACGTACTACGAGATACTTCCGTGTAGATCCGGCTGGGAACCTACAATTGGTATCAGAGCATTTGCTCGTGATTGTGTGGTTCGGGATTATCACACGAGTGTAGAAATCGTTCCGTTCGACTATTCGCGAGATGAGTTTACGTTGAAATACCGAGTTTTTGTGTCCTACCCATCTTCCACTATCAAATATAACCCATTACACCTTCGCATACCTCACAATACGTCAAATTAAAACCTTCAAAAACCTTGTGTTCATCAGGCGAAGTTGCCGTCACTGTTCGTAGGGTTTGGGCGAAGTTATAAGTTTAAGCGAAGTTATCAACCAAGCGAAGTTGTCATCAAGCGAACTTGTCATCAAGCAAAGTTGTCATCAAGCGAAGTTGTCATCAAGCGAAGTTAAGTAACAAGCGAAGTTAAGAGTTTCAGCGAAGTTAAGCTTAAGCGAAGTTAAACATAACTTCGCCTACTGATCATTGTTCAAATTAAATTTTTTTTTTTTGTGTTTTCAAGTCGTGTTTCTTTCAGCGATGACTTCGATAAACATTACGGAACTGGTGAAATGGAAGTTGAGGCCGGTTCAGCAACTAAGGCTCCGAAAATGCTTAAGGGTACCGATTTCGTTGCTTGGAAAGATCGGTTTGAACAGTATATTAAATATCAAGATGCTAAGATGTGGGTGTGCATACAAGATGGATACATTCCACCAACGGCCTTGTTTGAGGGTCGTGACCAGATTAAGAAGTACAATAAGATGGAAGAGGAAGAAAAGAAGATGTATGAGGCAGAAAGTAAAGCTCATGCTGCAATAACAATAGCTCTTCCACAAGAAATTATTCATACATTCAAGAAGTACAAAACTGCTAGAGAGCTATGGGAAGCACTTGAAAATCGATATGAGGGTAATGTGGGAATACGTGCTTCCAAAACAAAACTACTAAAAACCCAATTCTCTGTGTTCAAGTCTCTGAAAAATGAATCACTTGACGATATCATCACCAGATATTATCACTTGATGACCGAACTCAGCAATTACTCCATTGTATACAAAGAAGAGGAGATAGTAGAGAAACTTCTTGATGCTCTTCCACCGAAATGGGAAATGTATACGGTTTTAATGAGAGGGGATAAAGAATTTGCTAATATTGATCTTGAAACAGCAGTCAATAAGTTACGAAATTTTGAGCTCAACATGGTTCGAAAGGAGACACCGACTGATCAGGTTCAGGATCCGAGAACGTATGGTGCGAAGGTCTCTCCAAGTGCAAGTTCAAAATCAGAATCGTCTGCCTACTACACAAAGGGAGAATCAAACTCCAACTCAACTCGAGATGGTCATGTGATTCTCAATATGGATGGCGACGTATGCTTCATAGCTGGAGGTAGTAGTTCTTCAAAACCAATCAACAACTGGTAATATACCCTCAAATGTTCCGACCTACAATTACTCACAGATGCCCATGAGTGTTAAATCAGCTGAACAACAATTTGCTCTCTATGCATCTTTCATTGCATCTTATGAGAATTACATCAAAGGTAAAATAGTCGATCCCGCAACTTTGGATGAAGACTATGATCAAATTGATGCTGATGTTCTAGAAGAGATGGACCTGCAGTGGCAGATGGCAATGATAGTAAGACGGGTTAAAAGATTCATGAAGAAAACAGGTAGAAAATTCGTTGGCGAAAGACCAGGTTTTGATAAGTCAAAGGTTCGATGTTATAACTGTCAACAGAATGGTCACTTTGCTCTGGAATTTACAAATGAAAGAGTCGAACGTAGTCAGAACAGGCCGGCACAACAGAATGGGGGAGGTAGTGAGAATAGGGCTATGGTATCTAGACACCATGGTGGGTACAACTGGAATCTACAGGTTGAGGAAGTCTTCGAACAGGCAAATTTGGTGAACATCGAAACTGCAGGAAGTGAGAAAGAGACGGGAGAAAATCAAGCTTATATGGCAGAAGTGAACGATCAGCTCTCTGAGGTAAGTTCTGAACTTCATTGTATGCAATGTGAAAATCTGTCTGAACAATTGAAAACAGTAACTGATCAGTTTGTTAGTTTGGACGCTCAATTTAAAACGTTAAAAGAAGATCATCATTACACTAAAACTAGAGAAAACAGTTACTCGGTAAAAATAAAAGCTAGTGAAAAAGATATCAGAAGTCTTAAAGCCAGTCTAGCTGATAAAATACAAGTAATTGATCTTAGTTATGAAGTGTTAGAAGAAAAAACCAAACTAATTGCTGAAAGGGATAAACAGATAACTGATTACCAGGTAAAAGTGGTGGAATTAAACAGAAAAATTGAACAGTTTAGAAATTCCTCAGCAATGCTTGGTCACATCGTAAGTGTTCAACGTTCCCCAGTTAACAAAGAGGGAATTGAATTTTCTGAAGTTCCACCACCATATAACCATAACTATACGTATGATCCTAGTAATCAGAAATCTGTTGATGTTGAGATTAATCAGACAGTTCTTGTCAAAGTTTCGATTAAAGAACCTGAAGTTGGTAAAAGCGAAACATGTAAGCCTGTTTCGAATGTTAAGATTTCTGTTCCTAGTTTTGTCTCATCAAATTCGGACAAGACATCCAAATCTAGTGAGATAAAAGAAGAGGTAGTGTTACTAAAACGTGGGGAGGAATATAAGCCAACTGAAAAGAACTCTCTCCTAAACCCGTTTGTCCCACCATATGTTAGACAAACGAATAGTAATGCAACCTCAACATCTGAAACAACTTTTGAGACGAAAGTTGAACACAGGAGTTGTTTCAGATGCAATCAAATAGGACACCTGATTGCAGATTGTCCTCTGAATCAGAGATTCAGAGGTATGAGACCTCCGAAAACTGAGAATAAAACGAACAGTAATTACTATAATGGTAAGAATGCTTACTCACCAAAGTTCAGATATTGGACTAATCCAAGATTTCAAAGAAATCGATCTCAGTTTTTCCCAGTTAACAACCAAACCAACAATTATAACTCAGTTAATCCACTAAGGTTTGGATGGCCTCATAGTCAATTCGCAAGAAGGTATCCTTTCAGAACTTACAAAAATCACTCTCAAACTGCCTTTGGGCAATCAAAGTACGAGATGCCGTTTAACAGATTTAATCGACCCAAGACCAGTAGGTCTTGGGTCCCCAGATTTTAATCTTTTCGTTAACTGTGCAGGAACAGTTGAACATGACTGTAAACAATCGTTGGGTTGTGGATAGTGGCTGTTCCCGGCACATGACTGGTAACAAGAATTTTTTACACGAATGGAAACCTGTTCAAGGAGGTAGGGTAAGTTTTGCTGGAGAGAGCGGAGGAAGAATTACTGGTATTGGAACTGTAACAAATGGTAAAATGAAGTTAGAGAAGGTGAATTTTGTTGAGGAGTTGAAGCATAATTTGTTGAGCGTGTCTCAGATTTGTGACGAAGAGTACACAGTGCACTTTACTAAAAATGAAGCAATTGTTCTGTATCCTGGTTTCAAGATACCAGAGGCATGGGTGGTGATGAAAGCTCCAAGAGAAAAGAACACATATGTAATGGATATGAGGTCAACTGAGATGGCAACAGAAGAGTCATGTCTTATGACAAAGGCAACTGAATCTGAGTCCGAGTTATGGCATCGAAGAATGAGACACATACATCTTCGAAAAATGAACTACATTGTCAAGAATGGGCTTCTACTTGGTGTTCCCTTGAAAAATTTTAACTTTGAAGACCAATGCTTATCGTGCAAGAAGGAAAAGCAACACAAGAAACCTCATCTCTCCAAGAAGGTTAATTCAATAGTCAGTACCCTAGACTTACTTCACATGGATCTCTTCGGTCCCTTGAGCGTAAAAGTCTAGGTGGAACATCATATTGCTTGGTAATAACTGATGATTACTCTCGATACTCTTGGGTATACTTTCTGAAGGAAAAAGATGAGACGGTTCAGTTGGTGATTAACTTGATTACAAAGGTTGAAAACATTGTTGGGAGAAAGGTTAAGTACATCAGGAGTGATAATGGGACAGAGTTTAAGAACTACCAGATGGAGATGTTCTGCTTACAAAAAGGGATAAACCATCAGTACAGCGCCCCGTACACTCCGCAACAAAATGGGGTGGCTGAGAGGAAAAATAGAACGCTAATTGAAGGAGCCAGAACCATGCTGGCTGATGCTAAACTTCCCGTGGTTTTCTGGGCTGAAGCTGTTGCCATAGCCTGTTATATCCTTAATCGTGTTTTAACTGTTAATAGATTGAATAAAACTTGTTATGAACTTATGCATGGTCGAAAGCCAAACTTGAATGGTCTCGAACCATTCGGGTCCCCATGTACGATATTAAAGACAAACTCTAAATTTGGTGAGAAAGCCGACGAAGGTATTTTAGTCGGATATGTTGTTGGGACACCCAACAGAAGAGTCTTTAATTTATCGAACAGCAAGGTTGAAGTGGTATGTTACACCGACATCACGAGTTACAAACCACCAATGCCCAGCACGGGACCCGCTGAAGCTTTTGACTATGTTAAACTGTTCAAATCCTTTAATATGCCTTACTTGGATTTTGCAGAAGTTGATGAGAAAATTGCTTCACAGATTATGTATGATGAGGAAGAAAATATTGTGCAACGTCCGCGATACGATGAGTGTCATCCTTCCTCGTCAAGAACCGCTGATATTCCTGCTGCCTCTACTAAGGATGAATTCTACAATCCTTTTCACTCTCAACATCAATCACCCATTGATGAACTCTCTTCGAACTTGGAAAACAATCTAGAAGTCAATACGGTTCCAACTACTGGTGTTCACAAAAATCATCCTTTGGAGAACGTGATAGGTGATCTGTCTGATGGTGTACAAACAAGACGAAGCTTGAATGAGCACACTTGTGTTTACGCAAGCATTAAGGAAACGGGTATCATTAATGAGTGCTTGTACACCTGCTTCATCAGCCAGATTGAAACAATGAACTATCAAATGGCTCTCAAGGATAGCTCGTGGGTCGAAGTCATGCAAGAAGAGTTAGCTCAGTTCGAGAAGATGGAAGTATGGAAATACATGCTATTGGCACAAAGTGGGTCTTTAAGTGTAAGAGAGATGAGAAAGGGATAATCATAAGGAACAAGGCGAGGTTGGTAGTAAAAGGGTTTAATCAGCAAGAAGGAATCGACTACAATGAAGTGTTTGCTCCTGTGGCAAGATTGGAGGCAATCCGACTATTTTTGGCATTTGATGCACACAATCAGATGAAGGTGTTCCAATTAGATGTTAAAAGTGCCTTTATGAATGGTAAAGTCGATGAGGTAGTGTACGTTGAACAGCCTCCGGGTTTCCCTGACCCTGATTTTCCTGATCATGTGTAAAAGCTGAGTAAAGCGCTATATGGTCTACATCAGGCCCCTCGTACCTGGTACTCAACCTTGTCTGATTATCTACTTGAAAATGGGTTCGAAAGAGGAAAGATCGACAGCACGCTGTTTGTCAAGAGAAAATGGCGAGATTTTCTACTAGTTCAAGTCTACATGGACGACATCATATTTGCTGCATCAAAAGTCATCATGTGTCAGGAGTTTGAAGAAGTCATGAAAAAGAGGTTTGAAATGAGTGCAATGGCTGAATTAACTTTCTTTTTAGGATTGCAGGTTGATCAGAAGAAAGATGGGATGTTCATCCATCAAACTAAATATGTCCAAGACGTTCTCAAACGCTTCAAGATGGAGGACATCACTCCATTTGATACTCCGGTTTGCGTCAACCACAAACTGGGTGCTGAATCGGACAGTGGTGAAGATGTGGACCCCACCCAATATCGAGCAATCATAGGTTCCTTAATGTATTTAACTGCATCTAGACCTGATATTATGTTTGCAGTTTGTCTTTGTGCTCGATTTCAGGCAAGCCCGAAGGAATCTCACTTGAAGGGAGTGAAGAGAATATTGCGGTATCTCAAAGACAAGCCTAAGCTGGGTTTGTGGTACATGAAAGGGGGAGACCTGGACTTGGTTGCTTACACAGACTCTGACTATGGAGGGTGCAATCAGAACAGGAAGTCGACAACCGGTGGCTGCCAGTTTCTGGGAGGAAGATTGGTGTCATGGCAGTGCAAGAAGTAGACCTCAGTAGCCATTTCCACCTGTGAAGCAGAGTACATGGCATCATCAAACTGCTGCTCCCAGGTTCTTTGGATACAACAGCAATTGCGCGATTACGGTCTGAATTTCACTCAAACTCCTATTTGCATTGATAACACTGCTGCAATCTCAGTAACTAACAATCCCGTAAAACATAGCAAAACTAAACACATTGACATTCGTCATCATTTTATACGGGATTATGCTGAGAAGAAATTAATAGTGCTCGAAAAGGTTGATTCGTTAGATAATTTCGCTGATCTTTTTACTAAAGCGTTTGACCGAACTCGTTTTCAAAATCTTGTTGAACTTAATAGGATGATCAATCCCGAGTAACCATGTTTCTCGTTTCTATTATTAAAAAAAAAACCATCACTATCGCTTAGAATTATGTCGGTTGTTTCAGTTTGAAGGACACATCTTCGGATATGTTTGGTCCTTACTTCTACTAGTAGATTATGAGGATAGCCATTGACCAGATGACTGAAAGTGACCGGGGCGGTTTATGATGGGTTTTGTTCTTTCGCTGAAAAATAGTCGTTCATACTTAATTAGAAGGACACATACTCGTATGTGGTCGGTCCAGCTGATCCATTGGATCTTCAGGATAGCCGTTTACCTGATGACTTTGAATTGATCGGGGCGATAGAATGTAAAATTTCTTTTAGGGAGATGATATAATTTTTCAAGTCTATAACTTCGTAAGAAGTTTCATTAATATGTTTAAAAGAAAATTGATCCAACCTTGGAAAGTGATAGACAAACTAATTCTGTGTGCTTAACTAGTGAAGTTATTAGGCCTAAAAGACTCTAGAACAGTCATTGTATTTTATGGTAGCTTTTTATGGTGCGTAAAAGTAGAAGTGATACTAACTAAATCTTCTCGATTTAATGTGGAAAATCATTCTGAGTTGTGCATGTCTCCATATACATCTTTCCGAATGATAGGCATAAAAGTGATTACCCAGTCATACACGAGCCCGTAAGTGTTCTGATTACCGAGAAGATGGTGTGTCAAGTACCTGCAGTGATCCAGATTCGGGAGTTGCAGTCGTCGATTATTTGAGGCGGTATTCATATGTTCAGTTTAAAAAAAAATGATGTTAAGCCTTCTGAAGCCTATTATGTTATACTTATCAATCAAGAGGCAAGAAAGAGAACGGGAAGACGACTCTAAAGATCAAGATGTACTTACTGTTTAATCAGACACTACGGGTCGAGGTCAACTCGGGGTGACTCGGGGAAAGTCAAATAAGCTTTGAGAATAGATGGGAGGCATCACAATCTCTGATGTGTTGTCCGTTTAAATTTTGATCTTAATTGTACCTAATCCGTATCACAGAAGCGATGAAAACCATACTAAGTTATTTACCTGCTTACAACCTGTTTCTTTATGTCATAATACCGCTGAACATGGATCTATGTGACAGCCATCTATTTAGTATGATTCCTATTCGGATCTTTTCTAAAACATGCTGGTCCCCGACAAGACTGAAATTTGATCCCGTGTACTTAATTACTAAAATTTTCATGTATATTTCGTTTTATGTTTCAAAGCTTGGTTACTTGGTCTCTGATCGTAACATTTAAATCTTTAAAGGAAGTTTTTAAAAGACAATTGCATAATGTTCAAATTTGCAAGGGACTGTTGTGTAAATTTTAATACTAAGCGAAGTTATTGAAGAGGCGAAATTGTTAACAGGCGAAGTTAAGGGGTAAGCGAAGTTAACCCTAACTTCGCCTGTATAATTTAAACCCTATATAAAGAGAGTTACTGGTCAAACACTTTTCACTTTTCATAAAACCCAGCGAAGTTATCGGTGTACTTATCATATTAAACCCTCGGCGAAGTTACCTCTCGAATCAAACACTGTTATTTTTCTCAATTTCAATCCGTATTAAAGGTGTGTAGGGTCGGGATGACTTATAATTCATTTCAATCATGTTAATCAGATGTCGTTTTGGTCCAATTTGGGACCTCGTTCATGCAAACCATTACACACCCACTTTTCAAACTCTTTTTGACGTGTTCGTAACCAATTTGATCGTCTAGATCTCTTTTGTAACATGTTTTTATTGTCCACAATCACCAAATTCACCAAACAACCTCGTCTGGCCTTCTGAACATTCGCCTGCTGCTTTAATCTTTAACTAATCAGGGGCGAATTTGTTCAAGGGGCGAAGTTATGGTTAGGCGAAGTTATCATAAACTTCGCCATATACCTAACTTCGCCTGGTTCTTTATATTATTTAAAAGCTTATCTGCTATCAGGCGAAGTTATAGTAAAGGCGAAGTTGTTCTCAACTTCGCCCTTTCCCTAACTTCGCCTGTACACCAGAAGCTATCATAACTTCGCTCATGGTAATAGGCGAAGTTGTGATCTGCTTTGACGATTTTCTAACTTAGAATGGCCTTGTTGCAGAAAATCAGATTCAGTCGTCCCTCCTGGTTGAGCACGGTAAACTTTTTGATGCTTTAAAACAGTTCTTAGCATCTCAGGGGGAGACGAGCTGCAAGGGCGATGAGTTGAGGACGAAGAAGAGTAATGATAGAGACGATTATCCCAATGCATCGAAAGGTGCAGGTGGTGAGTTGCCAAGAACTGAACAAACTCTTGGGACTTCCACATCTCAGGGGGAGTCTACTGGTGCAACAGGTGGATCAGGGGGTGATGATGTGGTGGTAGTGGATGACAAGGAGATGTTGGATGACGATATTGTAGGTGACGACGATGTGTTACCGGTTGAAGAGATTGAGAATATAGGAGCCGAGATTGTGATTGACAGTGAGATTGAAGAGGGAGAGATTGTGGAGGATAATGTAGAACATGAAATTCCAGATGTTGATAAGTCAAATATGGGTCAAGTAATGGGAAGTGATGGGACTGAATGGGAAGAGCAGCCGAGATGGAAAGAAGGCTACGCTCAATGGTTCATAAAGACAAAGAAGCCAGCAGTTCCAACTATGTTTAAAAAGAGTTATAATATCAAAGGGTATGCTGAATCAAAGAAGGGGATTATATGCTGGTTGTATGATGAGCAGTTGAGGCTATTTGTGATTAAACGTTACGATGGGATTCAGTACTTCAAGAGGTTGTTGAGATCATTGAATACCTTGCCTGAGTGTGAGGTGAAGGATTTGGCCAAGTTGGGGTTGATAAACAGGAGTGATGATAATATGGCTAGGATTATTGGGAAGATCGTGTGGAAAGAAAGTATAAAAGAGAAAAAGTTCGAGTTGTTAAAGCCGCAGAAAGGGAAGCTTGTTGAAGATAAAGACAGAGGAATGAGAGCTGATGGCAAACCTTGGATGGTAATGAAGTATAAGCCTATCCAGTGTTTAAAAGAAGTGCCGATGAAACAAATGCCCAAGGATGTCTTAAAGAATCTGAAATGGTGGTATGTCGATAGTCAAACAGCTGAAGTGGTTATGGAGGATGAAGATGAACAAGAGGTGCTGAGAGTGTACGATCCTATGCACTTGGTAAATTTGTCTCAAGCTGACTTGCAGGTGCTAGATGAGAAAAAGATATTCTATATTCCTGCATGGAAAGATGAAGCCAAGAAATATCAGAGAGTAGTTTCTGTTTGTGTCAGAGAAGGCGTTCATGCTTGAAGACGAGTGACTCGAGATTTTTGGGATTACAAGACAAGTGATTGAAGATAGAGATATGAAGCTACTGCCAAGGGGGAGTCTGTTGGTGCATTATGTCAGTAGTTCAGTATCTAGTTTCTATAAACGTGTTAGTTGGTTTTGTTTTGAATTGTATAGGTTGTCTCACAAGTTCGCCTAATATAAGCGAACGTGTGGACAAGCGAAGTTATTGACAACTTCGCCTAGTCTGTTAGGCGAAGTTGTCGAAGGCTTTATAAGCCTTGGCTACGGCTTGTTTTAGATGTGATTTCCAGTACGTGTAATTGTGATTGAACATCACGTGTTGAAGGGTTGCAATACAACGTGTCTTTTGAGTATTGTAACGTGTGTTCGTGTTCGGCATTAACGTAGTATAAATCTTACGCTCGTATCGTCTTACATAGGGATTCCGCACCTACGTACTACGAGATACTTCCGTGTAGATCCGGCTGGGAACCTACAAGCAAACATCAACCTCCATCATAGCTATGTAAATTATCACCATTAATACTAGTAAGGTTTATGGTCATACCCAATTTCCTAGACTGACACTTTCTAGACTGACATCCCACAAATAAGGTTAAATGATATAATTAAAACAATAGAGCCGCCCAGACAATTGTACTTTGTTTCTGGTTAAGGCACACATGTTCATACCCCTTATAATATAATATCTCTCCTCTCAGTTTAATATCTGGACTAGCAAAAGATGTGCTAGTATCACTCAACTCTCTATACCAAGTATGAACAACTGTCCACCCATATAACTGCTTTGACACAAATGCAAATCAAGAGGCTAAAAAACGGGCTGTAACGGGGCTAGGTGTAAAGGTATATTTTTCAAGTAGCTCAAACGAAATAAACAAATACAAAACAAACGCCCAACTAGTTACCATTACACTATTCAAAATATAATATAAATATTATACGGACCGTCAGAATAAAAACAAAATAAAACAAATAGGCTAAACAAAATCTACTGTGCCGGCGGAGTATCATCAGTACCATCATGCGGATCCATAGACGGCTCCACTGTGATAGTTAATGAGGATGGGAGTGGTACCTGTTGAGTCAAAGATTTGACCAAAATGAAGTACATGGAAGATTGGAATCTTCTCAACCTCCTCAGAATTCTCTAAGTATGGGTCCGGGCACACCTTAGACTTCCGAGCAAGCTTTTACTTAGACGGGTACTATATTTTGTCTATCGGGCAAGGTTTACTTCAAGTAGTCTTCTTTAGTGGATATCCGAGAAGGGTTTGCAAATTAGTGCATTGCCGGGCAAGATTCACTAGTTTATGTAGATCCGGGCAAGGTTCACTTTGTCAAGCAAGTCTGTTCTTCATAGCCAAGTAGAGTTCACTCCCGAGTAAGCTTTTGGCTAACCAAGTCCATGAAGCCAAGTGATTGAAAGACCGGGCAAGGTATTCTTTAATAATTATGGTCCGAGCAAGCTTTATGTATAAATGGAATATCTCTAAGTAACATCGGGAAAGGTTCAACTCAAGAAAGGAACAGTACTCCCGAGTACACTTTGCTAATAAGTTATATTTTAGCAAAGAGTTGAAATGGACCATCGAAGAACAAGGTTGCTCCTAAGGGTTTGTCGGGAAAAGTCTGGCAAAGTCAAGAAGACTGAAGTCTACCCGGTGAGTATTTTACTTGGTAAAATATTCTTCAAGTAAAGTCTACCAGGAAACTGATCCCGAGCACACTTCTATGTTACCAAGTCTAAGGCAGGCAGAGCACACAGTCTACTCGGAGAAGTTTACTTATCCAGAGCCTACCTGGAAGACTTGTTTTACACTTAGAATATTTTCTGATTATGTAATTTGAATATGTATTTACGTTTGGGGTTTCTCGAAGGAATGACAGCTGTCCTAGGTTGGCAGGCCTATAAATAGAATGTTTTAGGGCACGCCGCCAAGGACACAGAGACAATACACGGACAAAGGCAGACAGACACATTTATTAAGATAGAATATTGTGTGTGACGGCCGTCTTTGTACGGATAAACCCTCCTTCAAGAAACCCTAAATCGATAATCCTATTTGTATGATGAATAATGTTATATAAATTGAAATCTTTTGAGTGAATCTTGTTTGTGTTGGTTATCATTGAATACTTATTAAGCAACCGTATGTTTGTTATTGATTCCACCTTTAACAAACGGATACCTTTCTAAATATAGCAACCTGTCATTAACTCCCTTGTCAACACATCAATCTATGTGAGGTATGACATGATTAAGTAAGATCCAGCTGAAATCAAGGGACCTGACAAGTGGTATCAGAGCTGATTACTGCTATTTTAGAAAGATTGTTGCTGATTGAAGATTTGAAGAAGAATGACGTAAGCAGACCACTGTTCCATTGATTTGTGACGTCAGCAGCTCTGTTCTTCATTTTTTTATCTACAATCATTTGGTGTTTTCTCTTCCTTGTTCTATTTAAAGTTTTAATCTTTATATTTAAATCTTGTTCTTATCGAATCAGACACCTCAGATCTGAATATTTTTGAAACTCTGTTTTTGACAAAGAAATTACTTTTGTTTTCACAAAATGTCTGGTTATGAAGAACAAGAGGTGTCTACTAACAAGATTCCTAGATTGTATGGACAGGAAAATTTCACTAAATGGAAGGTCTTGTTTGAAGCAGCCGTTTGCTACAATGATATTGATATGTGGAAGCCCATCAAGAATGTTCCACAAGCTACTGTTGAGGAAGGTGCAAATCCGGGAGCAACTGCTAGTGTGAGAGAAAGGATGATAAAGGTTGATGACAAGGCTTTAGCAATGTTGAAGCTAGGTCTTTCTTTGGAAATACTCACCAAAGTTGCACATCATCCCAATGCCAAGGCAATGTATGATGCAATACTTAAGATGTTTGAAGGAAATGTTGAACTCAAGAACATCAAGAAGCAGAGATTGAAGCAGCAGTTAGAAAGATTCAAGTATAAAGAAAGAGAAAGGTTGAAATCAATTTGGAGAGGTTTCTGGGAATTGTGAATGAGCTCAGAACCACAGACTATGTCATGACTGATTTTGATCTCAACACCAAGCTGCTGAACTCTATGCCAAAGGAATGGTATACTGCCTGCAAGTTCATTCTTACAAAGCACAACTTCAATGAGCTAAAAGTAGATGATGTAGTGTGTTTTCTTCAAGCTGCTGAGATAGAGATGATAGAGAATGAGATGATAAAGGAGGAAAGACCCTGCTTCAGTGTATCAAATGCATTGATTGCACCTATGGGTAATCTGACAACCAAGAATCAGCAGCAGATTCCTATCATTGAAGAACCTGTTGAACTCAATTCTGATACTCCAAAATCATTTGTTGGTGTTAGACAAGTAATCAAGGAAATCAGCAAAGATTCAATGTGTAGCTGACTGATGACACTGATTATGCCTCTATAACAAGTGGGAATGTTCCTCACACTGGTGGTGGACATGGTCAAATCAGTGATACACAGGCTATGCTTTCAATGTTCACTGAGTCATATAATGCATTTGTTGCAAAGAATTTAATTCACACAAGTGTAGTGCAAGATGATCTTGGACAGATAGATGCTGATGATTTGGAGGACATGGATTTGAAGTGGCAAGCTGCCATGTTAGCTTTGAGAAGTAAGAGGTTGTATAATAGAACTGGTAGATCTCTGGTTTCTGGTCCTAACGAAAGGATTCGTTTTGACAAGTCAAAGGCAATCTGCTACAATTGCCAACAACCAGGACATTTTGCAAGAGAATGCAACCTACCAAGGAACTATCAGATGAATGAATTTCAGAATCAACAACCAAGAAATCAGCAACCTCAGTATCAGCAGAGACCAAACAACAACAACTTCAATCCCAACAACAACTACAATCCCAACTTCAACAACTTTCAGCCTCAAATGAATAATCTTAATCAAAGTATGCAACAGAATCAAGGTTTTCAAATGAACAACAATCAAAACCTTCAAGCAGTTCAAAATGTTCCAAACAACACAATTCCAGCCAACCATAATCAACTAAGAAACCAAGGAAATGTGGCAGTGACTACACAACATGAAGGTAATTTTGATTGGAGCAATCATGAAGAGGATATTGCTGATGATATCAAGAGAGCAAATGTGGCATTTATGGCTATAATTGAAAAAGAGACTGGATCATCATCTCAGGAACAGTCCACTCCTCTGAATGACATATGGTACATGGATAGTGGATGTTCTAGGCACATGACTTGTGACAAGAGATCTCTTGTCAATTATGAAGAAAAGTATGAAGGTCCAGTAGCTTTTGGAAGTGATGAGAATGGTGGAAAGATTGTTGGAAAAGGAATCTTAACAAATGGGAAAGTCTCATTTGATAATGTATTTCATGTTGAAGGACTTCAGTACAATCTGCTGAGTATATCAGAAATGTGTGATAAGGGATACAAAGTCAGTTTTGATGATTCACACTATTTCATTCTAAAACCTGAGTTTGTGATTCCACCTGAAATGATTATGATAATGGCACCAAGAAATGGCAATCTGTATGAATTTAATATGAAAGAAGCTGTTTCAAGAGGAGGTGCATGTTTTGTTTCCAAATCTACTAAAAATGAGTCAAAATTGTGGCATAGGAAACTGTGTCATGTGAACTTGAAGAACATGAACAGACTTGTTAAAGGTGAGCATGTCATAGGCTTACCCACAAGAGAATTCAAATTGGAAGATCACTGTAGTTCATGCCAAAAGGGAAAACAACACAAATCTACTCATAAACCAAAACTCATCAACTCAATTGATCAAGCACTTGAATTACTTCACATGGATCTTTTTGGTCCTGTAAGTGTACCAAGTATAGGAAAGAAAAGATATTGTCTTGTGATCATTGATGATTATTCAAGATACACTTGGGTTTATTTCCTAAGTACCAAGGATGAGACTGCAGAGTTGATTAAAGGTTGTGTAACAATGATTGAGAACAAGTTGAATAAGAAAGTCAAGATGATGAGAAGTGACAATGGGACTGAGTTCAAGAATAGAGTTATGCAAGAATTCTGTGAACTAAAAGGAGTACAGCAACAATTCTCAGCTCCTAGAACCCCTGAACAAAATGGTGTAGCAGAAAGAAGAAATAGAACCTTAATTGAAGCTGCAAGAACCATGTTAGCAGATGCTAATCTGCATGTCACTTTCTGGGCTGAAGCCATAAATACAGCCTGCTATGTTCAGAACAGGGTACTTGTCAACAAAAGGCATAATAAAACTCCATATGAAATGTTTCACAACAGGAAGCCTTACATTAAGTTTTTCAAGCCCTTTGGATGAAAATGTTTTCTACTGAACACAAGTGACTATTTGAACAAGTTTCAAACAAAGTCCCTGGATTGTTTCTTTGTTGGATATTCTACACACTCAAAAGCTTACAGAGTATATGTGAAAGACCATTTGAGTGTTATAGAATCATTTGTCATCATCTTTAATGAGAATCAATTCAATACAGTTGATGGTGCAGCATGGTTGTTTGATCATGAAAAGTTAATAAGGTATTTCAAGATTTATCTTGAAGACTTTGATGAATCTTTCAACAAGACCAGTGAAATTGAAGAGAAAAAGAAGAAATCATTGGACTTGGAAGAATTATGGAAGAAGGTTGCTAGAAAAGAAAAGGAGTTTACTTTTGTGAAGAATTCCTCATGTGATATTGGTGAACCTGATCAAGAAAACAATCACAATGTTGAACATGATCATACTAAGAACAATCAAGACATTCAGGATGTACAGAATGTTCAAGTTCAGAATGAAGGTGACACAAGCAACCATGCAAGTGGAGAATAAGCTGCATCTACAGCAAGATTTCAAGAACTATTTCAAAGATTGAACTTATAAAACAATTGTGCATCTACTTCAGGACAACATAATGATGAAGCACCAGAATTTCATGATGCAGAAACTGATTTGATCATTGAATAACCAGAGCTCAATGAAAAAAATCTTGACACAAATTTGTCTACAAATATGATTATACAAACTCCTTATGTGGAAAAGAATCATCCTTCTGAAAACATCATTGGTGATTTGCATGAAAGAGTTACAAGAAGTCATTCTGAAATTGCAAATATCTGTCTTTACTCCTGCTTTCTATCCCAAATAGAGCCAAAGAACATTGCTCAAGCACTGAAAGACAATAGTTGGGTGGAAGCAATGCAAGAGGAACTGGCACAGTTTAGAGACCTACATGTGTGGGATCTTGTAGATAGGCCAATAGACAGATATGCAATAGGCACCAAATGGGTTTTTAGAAACAAAAGGGATGAAAGGTGTTTGGTGATTAAGAACAAAGCTAGACTTGTAGCACTGTGATGTCATCAAGAAGAAGGAATAGACTTTGAGGAAGTCTTTGCTCCTGTTGCAAGACTTGAAGCTATCAGGATTTTTCTTGCATATGCTGCCTCAAAGCACATTAAAGTGTTCCAGCTTGATGTTAAGTCTGCATTTCTAAATGGAAAGATTGATGAAGAGGTGTATGTAACTCAACCTCTAGGTTTTGAGGATCCAATGTATCCAAATAGGGTGTATAAGCTAAACAAAGCCTTTTATGGATTGCATCAGGCTCCTAGAGCATGGTATGATGAGCTGTCAAATCATCTTCTTGAAAATGGGTTCAAAAGAGGAGCCATTGACAAGTCTCTTCTACAAAAGAAAGGGATCAGACTTGCTTATGTTACAAGTGTATGTGGATGACATCATCTTTGGATCTACAAATGAACACATGTGCATGGAGTTTGAAGGGGTAATGAAGTCCAAATACAACATGAGTTCTATGGGAGAAATGAACTTCTTTCTTTGATTGCAAGTTCAACAGAAAGCTGAAGGGATCTTCATTCACCAAAACAAATATGTGAAGGAAATCTTGAACCAGTTCAACTGTCATGAGTACAAGACTGCTTCAACTCCAATGGACACCAAAGAAAAGATTATTGCAGATGAAAAGGGGGAGTCTGAAGATGAACATGAATATATAGCCAAAATTGGATCTCTGATGTATCTGACTGCAACAAGACCAGATATCATGTTTGATGTATGTGTGTGTGCAAGATTCCAATCAAGTCCAAAAGTCTCCCACATGAATGCTGTTAAAAGAATATTCAGATATTTGAAGGGAAGACCAGACTTAGGGATTTGGTATCCAAAGAACCAAGCTTTTGATTTGATTGCATATACAGACAGTGTTTATGATGGCTGTAACATGAGCAGAAAGTCAACCTTAGGAGGATGTTAATTTTTGGGTGAAAGGCTAGTGTCATGGCAATGCAAAAAGCAGACTGCTGTCTCAATCTCTACTACAGAAGCTGAATATGTTGCTGCATCTGCCTGCTGTGCACAAGTTCTATGGATTCAAAATCAGATGCTGGACTATGGTTTGAATTTTCTGAACACCCCTATTCTTAATGATAATACTGCTGCATACTTTACTGTTAAGAATCCAGTTCAACATTCTGAGACTAAGCACATTGAAATCAGACATCACTTTATCAGAGATTGCAGTGAAAAAGGTTTGATTGAAATGCAAATAGTTGATACAAGTGACAATTTGGCTGACCTATTCACCAAACCACTTGATAGAACTAGGTTCAACTTTCTTCGGAAAGCCATGGGAATGATCAACTCTGATGAGATCTGATTAAGGATGTGTGCTTGGTTGTGTACCTCTATGTGCTAACTGATTTCTTGTGACATTCATGACAAAACGAGGTACACTATATTCATTACGTAACAAGTAAACGATAAATCGGTTAATTCGTAGTGCTTAAACGAGTAACCGACCGATACTAATTATGACCCGTATACATACTGAGGGGTCATATACGAGTTATATATATGTTATAGAGGCTAACATATTGATATTTAGGCTCCAGTACGTTTAAAACTCTTTAAACGAAAAATGTTTCGTTTATCGATACGCTATAAGCTTAAACGCAATCGTTAATATCAAAACAAGCATTGTAGCATCCGTTAAGCCGAAAAAGATTTATAAAACACTTATATGACATGTTCTAAGCAATCCGTGAAAATATTTTGGAGTTTTACAACGAGTCAGTACGTTTTTCTTATTTTACAAAAATAAGCTGAAAAACACTCGTTTTTGCGCTATTTCTCATACCCGAATTAATTTTCTTGCGAAAAACCGAACCCGAACTAAATTTAAAGTGGGCTTTTCATGTTTGGGCTTGTATGATTGGAGTAATGGGCCAAAACAGCCCATTAAGGGCCTTTACATAAGTTCCGATCGGAACACTCACCAAACATCACATTTTTTATATAACTTAGACCTTAAGTTTATTTATCCATTCTAATTCATAAAGTTTGAAGTCCAAGCAGCTCCAGCTCTGCTCTATCAACCTTCCTTCAAAAACTCTAGGTATTTTGATTATTTCATCATTTTTAACTTGATTTCATTAACTATAATTAACATATAAACATGTTTTAGTTAGTTTTAAACATGTTTAACCATCCAAAAACCCTAAAAATCAAGTAAAACCATGTTTTAATGTTAAACATGTTTACAAACCAGGAACATATACTTTTTTGGTCAAAAACGCGGATTAGAACATGAATACAACGTTTTTACGGTTAGAAAGTTCGGTTTGAACCCAAAACCGAAACCCTAATTATCAAGGCTGTTACACGGATGATTTATGCTTGGTTTGATGTTATATGATATGTAGATATACTGAGTTTGCAACCCGAGACCCGGAAAGTCGTTTAAGCTAGCAAAATTCATCGAAAACAGACAAGGTAAACCCGTAACACTCGTTTAGGGGCTGTTTAGTATTAGGTTGTGACGTGCTTGTTGTTAGCTTGTGAAAACTTGCAGGGACATTAGGGATCATATAAATGAGTCCCTGTTCCAATTTGGTAATTTTTCGATAAACGGAGAATATTTGGTGAATTTATTCCCGTTTATGAGCGTTTATTTGGGAAAAATAGCTAAACATATTGAAAAATTATGAAACTTGGTTTTAGAGTTTAATATGTGATGGTAAGATTACTGGTAAAGTTTGGGAATCATTGGAAATGTCTAAGTATGGTTTGTGCGATCATGGCTTAACCGAATTTTAACAGCCGAAAAACGCACAAAAAGGCATTTTTTCAAAAGAGTTAGGTTCTGGAAATTTTGCAGGGACTATGTAATAACATTGAGGCCATTGGTAAAAATTATCGAATTTTTCGGAGGTCTTTTGATATAAACGGGCCATTTATTACACGATTATAACCTATTAAATGAATTTTTATAAATAAATAATTAATCATAAAATTTCTAAAAATATTTTTATAAAATTCTCCATGTCTTAATGTATTTTTACAAAAATTTACATAATTTATATATAAGTACATATTTAGTTATGATTAATCAAAGATTTAAATTATAATTGTTTTAACGAAACCGGCAGTTTTGTGTTTAACGGACTGACTGGTATGTCAAAATGTCAAAAGTGGCCAAATATCATATTTTTGAATGATATTAATAAAAACGAACTTTTCACGAGAATTCCGGACAAATCGGGTGGATTGTGCGCGTTTTGTATAATCAAACCCGTGTAAAAACGGAAACGAACCCTGCAATCAAACCAGACACCGAAACTTTAAAATTCTTTTATAAATCAAATTATTTTATCAATCAATATATTTACTTAAGTTTTATGTGATCTTACCTAATCCCGAAACGTATAAACGATCAACTGAGCTAGGCTCGGAAAACGGTGAAACTGAGCCAAATCCAGTTTTAAACATTTCATAGTATACAACGTCACAATCTAAGACTATGGTCATGTTCTGGGCCTAACAGCTATACCCAGATTATCTATACAGCCCGACTTAGCTTGAACACTGTACTAGTAGTAACGATACGATACCGTTTATAGGAATCAGGCTATAAACGAGACATCTGACTTATTGATACGTGATTTCTGTGCGAACTACGATAAGGTGAGTTTCACGACCCCCACTTTCTAAACTGTTTTACGAACTTTTGGGGTGAAAAGCATGTTTACATAAACTGATATACTTGAAAACGTGTGATGATGTGGATTATCTAAGTACTAACACTTGACAAGTCCCCACAAACACAAGTGATTAACTTCGTGCCGGTGACGTGTGGATAGTACTATCGGTTTGACAAACCCAACTGACAGAGCCGGTGGGGTATGCCGGAACATATGTAAACCCAGTTGCACATTGTCATTATATTTTTACATACTGCTATGTGGTGTTAGACATAGTACATACTTGGGGCAAAGTGGCTGTTAAATGCCAACGGGAGTGCATGGGCAGTGGAGGCCATGTGTTTTAGCTCGTTTCGGTTTCACTTGTGGCTTAGTATAATACATCATACACAGACATATATACATACACACTGTAAACTTTACGAACTCGTGTACTGATTTCATTGATACTCGTGAAACTTGAAACTCACCAACTAGACGTAGTTGACCCGTTTTAACATGCTTTTCAGGTAAAGCAAAAGTGGAATGATTTGCTTACATGCTTGGTGTTAGAAAGAAAGTTGAATAGCTGTGAATAGACGCTGATATAATACTGTATAAGAAGCTCGTAAACCGGTTATGTGTTTTTCACCTAGTTTGTAAACATAGTACCTACCAATGTAATATGATGTAAATTAGTTGTTGAATTTTCTTTATAAACAATGTTGTTGATACCAGTGTTATCTGTTACATTCCCGTATTACGCTTCCGCAACTACCTAGTCGGGGTGTGACATTTCTTTATTTAGAGGTTTCACAAATTGAATGTTATGTGATATGCTTGAGTATGTTACTGATTATGCTACTGAATATGTGAATTGATTTGTGCTTTAACTAATGATGATTTCATAGTCTTGACATGATTGATCTAATTGATATGCTGGTTTGATTATCAGTTGATGTGCATTTGTGATGTTTAGTATAAGTATCTCTTGTTATTATCTACTTGTTAGAACAAGCTTATCTGATATCATTTCTTAATTTCTTGAATATGTGCTTTATATGATCTTCTGATGTTATTAAGATAGGTTAGTCTTTGAATGTTAGTACTGTCTACTTTCTTAATGATATCAAGTTTGATTAAGATTTGATTATGTTACAACTGTTTATGTAAAAATGAGTCTTATGTCAAAATTAAGTGATAAAATGAAGTTTTCCAATGAATTTTACATAAATACTTTATTTTGATCAAAACATGAGCATGATGTTAATGGTGTAGAGATATGATAAGATTATTAAGTTCAAGCTTTAAAAGAAGCTTAAAAGAAGGATTTTTAAAGAGAAGTCTCAAGAAGTTGTTTATGCTGAAAATTATGTCATTTGCCCAGTTGGAAGGACATGCACTTGTGTATGTTTGGTCCTTAAATCTCTACAGACTCAAAGGATAGCCATTGACCTGAAAACTGAATGCATTTGGGGAAATTATGACTTGTTTCTTATTCCTTCATTTAAAACTATGTCAATAACTCTGACTTTGAAAGGACATATATTCACATGTATGTTTGGTCCTGTTGACCACTTGTGGTCAAACAGGATAGCCATTTACCTCCCAATGAAGAGAAATTGGGGTGATTGAATATTAAACTGTGGTTATATATGGGAAATGATAGTACATTGACTACTTAGCCACTCATATGGATTTAATAGGCTAAAAAGACCTTAGTATAGTCATTAACATGTATGGTTGCTTTCCCATGATGATGTAAAATCTAAGGTGATATAAACATAATGAATATGCTAATCTTTATGTGGAGATACATAGTTGTCTTTGCATGTCTCAAGATAAATATCACCAAATGATAGGCCGAAAAGTGATTACCCAGTCATACACGAGCCTGTTGTTATTTGGTCAACCAAAAAATGAAGCATCTTTAAATATGACAAAGAACAAAGTTTAAGAAAATTTGAGAAAATATAAAAAACAAGGGGAAGTATGAATAAATCAACCAAAAGTTAATAAGTGTTTTAAATATTTTATCAAACAAGAGGGTAACAACAAAGAACTACAAAGATGTTGACATAATCTGTCTCATCTTGCATGTTATTAATAGTAAGTCCAACGTTCAACCTCTATATATGTTTGAATCTCAAAAAAAAAAAATACAAAAATACAATAAGTTCTGTCATACAAAAACAATTATTTTGACCAAATACAGGAGGTTGGAGTCAAATTGGGGTAATCTGGGGAAAGCCAAATAAGCTTTGAGAAGAGATATGAGGCATCATAGCACAGTGTTAACCATTAATGCATTATGCTTAAATTGAACCTTAATCATATCACCATAGAAATGAAATTCATGCTAAGTTTATACCTGTTGTTAACCTATCTATGTTGTCATAATAATGCTGAGAATGAAGTATTGAGAAAGCTACTTAGTCAATATGATCCCATTCTTGAGATCTTTTCAGAAAATGGAAGAAACTGTTTTGAAGAGAAATATAACTGAAATTTGATCTCTAAATGCACCATTTGCTCTTAAACTATGATCTTTAATGAAAAATATATTTTGACAAGTGGTTTAAGTCAAAAGGTGTTGCATTTTGCCTTTAATTGGCTGAATATGTAAGTTCGGGTAAGGTTTGATGTTTTATAACCTTTCCGGGCACAAAACAGTTGAATATGTTTGAATATGTTACTTCGGGTAAGGTTTGATGATTTATGACCTTTCCAGGCAAGCTTAGTCATTTTACACTAAGTTTATGATTTTCGGGCATGCTTTGAAGTATTTACACTTTCCGGGTAGAGTACACTGGTGTACTCATTTCCCGAGCAAGCTTGAAGTCTTGAGATGATTATGTGGTATAGCTAGCTTTTAACAAGACATTCTTGTTTCGGGCAAGCTTTGCATTTTATATGCTGATTGTGAGTTCAAGCAAACTTTGTGAACTTAAGTTAGTACACTGAGTAAGCTTTGTGATTTATGTGAATATGTTGTTAGGAAAGGTTTGTTAATCTTTCCAGGCACACTTAGATAGTATTATTTAAGTTTGTCATTTTCGGGTATGGTTTGACATGTTGAAATTCCCTCCAGTAAGGGCATACCTGATGATTGAATGTGTTTATCCTAGCAAGCTTAGTGTTAACATAGGATTTTCGGGCAAGCTCTTTGAAATTTTAGACTATAGCACACTTAAATGTTTATTTGTTTTAATTTCATTTCTAGCATTCTCTGTGATATGTGTGTTTATGATTTCTTTGAAATTACAAGTGATTTCGGGCAAACTTTGTTTTCCGGGCACACTTTATATTTCGGGTACACTTTTGTTCCCTCAATATACTTGGTAATTTCAAAATTTAACTTTCCGAGTACACTGTCAGCTAGAAATCCTTTTCCGGACACACTTTGTATTATATGAAGGTTATTCGTGTATACTTTGCATTAGAAAGTTGTTCGGGCACACTATTCTCTTGAAAGGTTGCTCGAGCACACTATGGTTCCAAGTATACTTGATTAAATATGTTTTTTATATGTCTGATTGAATATGTTTTCTTTTTAATAGGGTTTATGCTAGATTAAGTCATTTAATTTGAATTTGAGAAATTTATATGGGTGTCTTAATTGATTCCTAGCAAGGATGTTTATTTGATGCTATATACTTGATTATTTGCCTTGTGATTAATTTCTCAAGAAATCAGGTATTTCAGGTTAACTTCCTTCATTTTACTTAAATTTATTTCAAGAATTACTTTAAATACTTTACAATTTCTGGACATATTCCAAAGCAACCATTCCTTAAGTAGATAACGAATTTATGAGCTAAAAGACAAAACACTTTTTAAGTTTCTCACTTTACCTGGTATGTAAAAGAAAAGGGTAGAATCAAAAGAGCTTTATCTACAACTTTTCAGCCAAAATTTGCAGTGATGTACTTTACATTTGTCTTAACTCTCATTAAAAGGAGACCTGCATATGTTATTCAACATTGAAACTTCACATTTCAAGAGTAACTCACTTTTCCGTTTTGTGCATATTTCAATAAGACAACGGTTTGAATCGAAATATTCTTTATGACTTAATCTTTATTTGTCTTAATTACACTTATTTAGAGATCTAACTGACAATTGTGTGTTCATTGCTTAACAGAGAATCAGCAATGGATCCTACTCCAAGTAATTCCTACTCCTTCAAACATTATCTTTCTGAAGAACTGAAGAAAGAGTTGCTACGAGTTCAAACCCTAATGTCTGAGGTTGAGAAGACCTCAGCTGTCCCAAAACAGGGGGAGAAATCACTGAATCAGGGGGAGAATTCGTTAAAGCTTCTTTCTATTTATGAAGAAAATAGTTCAGATGCTGAAACTGACAATGTTCCAGAAGATGAAAAGAAAGATCTTGAAGAAAGAAAGAAATTTAAAGGGAAAGAAATTGCTCAAGAGGATGATAAAATTCAGACCTTCATTCTTCAGAGAATACAATGAACTCAGATATGGATGAATCTGAATTAGAAGCTGAAAGAGTCTATGTGCAAAGAATGACAGAAATTTATGACAGAAATTTATGACAGAGAGCTTCTAAATCAAATGCTGACTAACAAAGACTTTGAAGAGCAAGAGAATCTGATGATGCTATTTGAAGATAATAAGAAATTAAGGGATGAATCAAACTATGAAGATCAGAAGGAAGTCCCACAAGATTTGATTGAAAATTGCATAAATGATAAGGAAATTCCAAAAGGTGTGCTAGTATCTCTGCTCAAGCTGATTAAACAAGAAGAACCAGAGACAGAGGTAAAAGAGAAACTAGACACTGTTATTGATAAAATTTCAAAAACATTGAACGAAGAGACTGTTCAAGACAAAATGAAAGATGAACTGGAAGAAGAAATTAACACTCAAAAGTTCTTGAGAAAATATGGTGGTAAACCAAAATTTTTGGTTAAAATGGAATTCGTTTTGATTCTGTAAAAGTCATGAAAAGAAAAGAGATTTTGAGCAACTTCAAGAAAATGAAAGGACAGCAGTTAAACATGAAGAAGGGAGCTGCCCAGTCTCTAGTTGGTAAGAACAAAGGAATATCCAAAAAGATGGTTGATCAATCAAGGATAACAATGAAGGGGAAATCTAAAGTAGAGGAATTCTGCAAACAGAAATCCTTGCTCTCAAAACAGAACAGTACAAAGAAAAAGAAGATGTATGTGACTACTCAAGAAAAACCAAAGCAGATGCACTTGAAGATGGATAAACCCTTTGTCAAGGTTGCAGTAAAAGCAAAAAACCCTTCAGCCAACCACAATGTTAGGCCAAGTGGAGTACTCTATGACTCCAGGACTGAACATCTAAATGTTATGATGGAAAATGGAGAGATTGTGAAGATCTTATCTAAAGATGACTTCAGAAAATTCAATCTATGGCAATTGATTGTGGTTGCAGCACTGTATCTCGAGATTGTCCGAGCAAGCTTGATGTATAAATGTAATATCTCTAAGTAACATCGGGCAAGGTTCAACTAAAGCAAGGAACAGTACTCCCGAGTACACTTTGCTAATAAGTTATATTTTAGCAAAGAGTTGAAATGGACCATCGAAGAACAAGGTTGCTCGTAAGGGTTTGTCGGGCAAAGTCTGGCAAAGTCAAGAAGACTGAAGTCTACCAGGTGAGTATTTTACTTGGTAAAATACTCTTCAAGTAAAGTCTACCCGGAAACTGATCCCGAGCACACTTCTATGTTAACAAGTCTAAGGCAGGCAGAACACACAATCTACTCGGAGAAGTTTACTTATCCAGAGCCTACCCGGAAGACTTGTTTTACACTTAGAATATTTTCTGATTATGTAATTTGAATATGTATTTACGTTTGGGGTTTCTAGAAGGAATGACAGTTGTCCTAGGTTGGCAAACCTATAAATAGAATGTTTTAGGGCACGCCGCCAAGGACACGGAGACAACACACGGACAAAGGCAGACAGACACATTAATTAAGATAGAATATTGTGTGTGATGACCGTCTTTGTACGGATAAACCCTCCTTCAAGAAACCCTAAATCGATAATCCTATTTGTATGATGAATTTTATATAAATGGAAATCTTTTGAGTGAATCTTGTTTGTGTTGGTTATCATTGAATACTTATTAAACAACCGTATGTTTGTTATTGATTCCGCCTTTAACAAACGGATATCTTTTTAAATATAGCAATCCGTCATTAACTCCCTTGTCAACACATCAATATGTGTGAGTTATGACATGATTAAGTAAGATCCAGCTGAAATCAAGGGACCTGACAGTGCCTGCGAAGAAACAAACAATAAATGAAAATAGTTATCATGGCGAGCCAGGTGGGCCCGCGTCTCCTTTCAATGAGCTCGAGCATCCTCCCTCTCGGCCCGAACCTCATCCAGTATCTACCGCTGCTGCTGAAAAATCATAGCGAGTGTGACTGGCTGCTGAGACTCTTGATGCTGAGGTGGCGGCTGGCGAAGCTCGTACTGCTGCTGTGGCCGCATCATGCGAGGGATCAAAACATGGTGTCGATGAGAGGAATATCCCTCTGCATGGCAACTCCTGCTGCTGTCTCCTTTGGTGGTGGTACCTGTGGACCCTGTCGGACCGGGACTAATGCCACTGGATCATAAAGGTCAACGATCCCGGCCCAACGAGCCTCCTCCAATCCAAAGGCCCTGTAGTTGGCCCAGGAGTAGAAAACCTAACCGGATAACGGTCGAACACACCGAGTCGCTCGGCGATCCTCGTGATATATGTCCCTAAAGATAAGCTTGTCGAGGATCCCTGTAAGCTGCGACCTCGTGCGAACGACGATAGCATGAGCGTCGCCACATTGGCCTGTCGGCAACCAATGATGGAAAGAAGACACAGCAGATCGAGGTAGCTGCACTTCTCGTGACCCGAATGATAGCACACGATAGTACAAGCAACGATGTCGTGAACGTAGCGATGGACGGGGTCCCTAATGGACGACTCCACAACAGTGCTGGAGTGGGCCCCGTCGGCGATCTCTGCCTAACACTGACTGAGCTGGTCCTCCGTGAGCCCGGCTCCGCTGAGAATGCGGAGTGTAGACACGGAAGCTCTGCAAGAAGTCAGTATCCTGAACCTGCTCGGCCGTATAAAATCTGGTGGCCACAGCGAAGTCAGGGACGAACATCTCATACAGATGCAGTCCCAGCGAAAATGACACCGCATGTGGCTCAAGAAAATCGGTGGGCGTGTATGTAAAATTCGATTAAAACTCGCGTGTGAGCTCGATATACGGAATTGAGTCACACGCGAGCACCTTAACCCACGGATCCGTCAACAACGCACATACCTGGACGCCGATGCTTAAATCTCGCAGCAACGTCCAATCAAATGAGTGGTGGTGAAAAAGCTGCATCTCCCGAATCCATCCAGCCTCTTATACTCATCGGTAAATATCCTGAATCTCCGCACCTGGTAATGTGTGCGGCTTCCATCACCGTGAATGGGGCGAGGTTGCTCGACCTCACCCTGAGCAGCTGCGACGGGGCCACGGCGGTCCGCGCCCTCAGGCCTCTGCCTCTTGCGGCTAGCGGCGCTAGAAGAACCTGGGATAACAGACATATATGCAAAATAAAACATTTAAGTTACATATGTTAACGCTAACTGTGGCGACGACCGTATAGTATTTCGGTCGCGGCCGTCCCACCTAATAAAATAATATTAAATTAATAATAAAATAATAAAATAAAAATAAATAAAAAAGAAAAATTCGGGGGCACCCTGCATGTATTTCTAAAAACCAGATTGTCCCACTCGAATGGAGATTGAGTACGGGCGGTACAATCAATTTTCAATTCATATCAAACTACACACGTCCCCACACTCGATTAACAAACTCACAAAAGGACTCGATTTGACACTTAACTGACCGACACTAAATACAGATCGACACGAACACAAACAAACAAACAAAGAAACTACAATTTCGGAGAACGTGCAAGCAAAACAACTAAACTGTCAGCAACACACAAATAAGTGACAAATCAGGTTTGGAAAATAAAATAGTAATAAATCAAGTTCAAAATGATCGCTACATGTCGAACCATCACTATCATTAAAATAATAATAAGTTAATGATTTGAAAATTTAAACTCTAAAACTCGACTCATCACATTGTTACGTTTACCAAAACCTGATAATCAATAACAAACTAATAACCCCCAATTAACCCGACAGCTAAAGTTACCAAACTAACAACCAAACCGACCAACAAACCCGAAAAGTTTCAAATTATCCAAACCTGAATTAAAACCAAACCAAGTATCCCGAGACTAACCACCAGCAAAATTTCGATTATCCAAACCAACTAAAAATCATTCAAGCTTCGACATAATAAAATAACAGTAAATGGACATCAATTTCGGTTTAAAAACGAATAATAATAAAGAACGGCGGACGATAGTGATGGTGGTGTGTGGCTGTGGTGGTAACAGTGGCAGCGGAGAGTGGACGGTGGTGGAGTTGGATGATGTTGACAGTGTTGGTGGTATGTGATGGCGGGGGTCACTGTGCGGTGGTGGTGGGTGGTGACTGTGGAGATGGTGAAGGACGGTTGGGGTATGGTGGTGTGACAGGGGTAGTCTGCAGTGGCAGGGGTGGAGGTTGACTGGTGATGGTGACAGGTGGTAGGGGTTGGACGGAGGTGGTTCTCGCCGGAGGGAAAAGAAGAAGAAGAAAGAAAGAAAGAAGAAGAATGAATGAAGAAGAACAGTTAATAACATAAAAATTTTCTGATCCTTTATGACCCATCACAATACGCGATGGGTCAAACACACTTAGGTCGTGTATCGCGACCCAAATTGATTGCATTGGGGTTTTGGCCCCATCGCGATACGCCATGGGGTATGATGAGACGTCATCGCGATACCCATCGTGATGGAGATGTTTGTAAGCCCATCGCGTATCACGATGGGCCTTGTTAACAGAAAATTTTTATCAAAATCGGGTCCAGACATTTTCCGACCCGACCACTTTTTGGCATCCCAACATCACCCTGAACACATTTCTGAACTCAAAACATACTTTTCGTACATGGAAAGACGTGTAATTGATCAATTTCTTACCGAACTTCATGAACTTCCAACTCTAAAACTCAAGACGACACTTAATATAAGACTCGAGAAAATGAAAACAAACTGGACAGACACTTACAAACCCCGGGTTGCCTCCCGTAAGCGCTGAATTTCATGTCTATAGCTCAACAGTGCCTCAAACTCAATTGTCCTCATAAATCGGTGAGGTCACAATGATACTCACCGATTCCTTTTCTACCTCGTGTATATCCTTCATCTCCAAATATGGCTTCACTCTATAGCCATTTACCACTTGCCTCACATGATTATCAAAATCCTCAATCTCATATTGATCGTGGTTTCCAACTCTAACAACCGAATACGGTCTCATCCACTTACTTTTCAACTTACCCAGGAAGAGCTTCATCCTTGTGTTGTATAACCAAACCTTTTGTTCAACCTCAAAGTTCTTCATCTGGATATTTGCATCATGAACTTTCTTCATCTTTGTCTTGTAAGCGGATTCACAATCGTACGCTTCGTCCCTTAACTCTTCAATCTCACAGAAAGCCAACTTTCTTGCCTTACCTGCATCATCATAATCCATATTAACCTGTTTAGTAGCCCAAAATGTTCTTTGTGCAATTTCTAACGGTAAATGGCAATCCTTTCCATACACAAGTCTATAAGGAGTGGTTCCAATTGGCGTTTTAAATGCGGTTCGGTAGGCCCATAGGGCCTCGGCAACTTGGTTACCAATCTTTTCGGTCCGCCCGCACGGTTTTTTGTAAAATTTGTTTGATTTTCCTATTGGAAACCTCAACTTGTCCACTCGTTTGTGGATGATAAGGAGTTGCAATCCTATGATCAACACCATATCGTTTAAGCAATTTTCCAAATTTAAAGTGTTTGAAATGAGATCCCCCATTACTTATGATTCGGGGGACTCCAAACCTAGAGAATATGTTACTTTGCACAAAATTGCAAACGACCGAATGATCATTCGCCCTAGTGGCTATCGCCTCAAACAATTTATACACATAGTCGACGGCCACTAGGATGTACAAATTACCGTGTGAATTCGGGAATGGTCTATGAAATTGATCCCCAAAACATATAAAATGTCAACAATTAGGTTCGGGTTCAAGGGCATCTCATCCCTCTTAGAAATGCTCCCGAGTTGTTGACACTTTAAATAGTGTGTTGCGAACTCATGAGCATCCTTAAACAATGATGGCCAAAATAAGGCACTCGTAAGGACTTTTCAGGCAGTCTTCTGGCCACTAAAGTGACCTCCACACGCAGATGAATGTGCGTGTTCCAACATCGATCTGACATCCTCCTCAGGTGTGCATCGTCTGATCATCTGATCTGCACCAACTTTAAACAAGTCTGGGTCATCCCAAATGTACTGTTTGGCTTGGGACATCAAGTGTTTCTTTTTCCTCCTTGGCCAGTGCTCCGGGATATCACCTGCAACGTTAAAATTACCAATATGAGCAAACCAAAGATTTTATGAGACTGCTAGAATGTGCTCATCCGGGAAAGACTCTTTAATGGGCCCATCCTTTTCTCCATCTTCCACCATAATCCGGGATAAGTGATCTGCAACAACATTTTCACTTCTTTTCTTGTCCCGAATCTGTAGATCAAATTTCTGTAGTAACAAAACCCATTTTATGAGCCTCGGTTTTGTATCCTTTTTGTCCATGAGGTACCTAACTGCAAAGTGGTCAGAATAAATAATTACTTTACTTCCCCAAATATAAGACCTGAATTTATCTAGAGCATATACTCCTGCTAGTAACTCTTTCTCAGTTGTTGTATAATTCAATTGAGCATCCGAGAGAGTTTTACTCGCATAGTATATGGAAACTGGTTTCTTATCAACCCGTTGACCCAAAACAGCCCGGACCGCATAATCACTTGCATCACACATTATTTCAAAAGGTAAATTCCAATCGGGTGATTTCAAGATCGGGGCATCAACTAATTTCAACTTCAAAATGTCAAAGGCTTTAGCACATTCATCATTAAAGTCAAACGGGGCATCCTTAAGCAATAAATTACATAAAGGTTTGGTAATATCACTAAAACCCTTAATAAACCGTCTATAAAACCCGAAATGCCCCAAAAATGATCTAATGCCTTTAACATTCGTGGGATGAGGTAAGGTGGAAACAACTTGAAGCTTAGCTCGGTCCACCTCAATCCCACGACTCGACACAACATGGCCCAGAACAGTCCCCTGGACCATAAAATGGCTCTTTTCCCAACTAAGAACCAAGTTCGTTTTGACACGTCTTTTCAAAACTCTTTCGAGTTTATTTAAACATGACTTGAAAGATGTGCCAAAAATTGAAAAATCATCCATGACAATTTCTAAAGACTCCCCCACCATATCGGAAAAGATACTCATCATGAACCTTTGAAAGGCGTTACATAGCCTGAATGGCATTCTCCTAAATGCGAATGTGCCATACGGTCACGTAAACGTAGTCTTCTCCTGATCTTCAGGATGAATAGCAATGTGGTTATACCTAGAATAACCATCTAAAAAACAATAAAATTTCTGATCAGATAGCTTTTCGACAATTTGATCGATATACGGAAGCGGAAAGTGAACTTTCGATGTTGTCGCGTTCAGTTTTCGATAATCAATATAAAGGCGCCACCCGGTTACCGGCCGGGTGGCGACCTCGTTACCTGAGTCGTCTTGATGACTTGGATGCCCGTTTTACCGGTACTGTCTGTGTCGGGCTCACCCACGTGATGTCTGTGTCGGGCTCACCCACGTGCTGTCTGATATGGCAAAGATAATACCAGCATTCAACCACTTCAACACTTTTTTCTTCTATACTTCCCTCATGTTCGAGTTCAAACTCCGCTGAGCATCGTGTGTGGGTTTGACAGTCGGATCTGTTAAAATGTTGTGCATCACGATCGAGGGAGTGATTCCCTTCAAATACGCTATTGTCCATCCGATTACTCCCTTGTTCACAACCAGCAGCGCCATCAAGTTATTTTCCTGTTCAATAGATAAATTAGAAGCTATAATAACAGGCAAAGTTTTATTCTTACCAAGGAAAGCATATTTTAAATGCTTTGGGAGCTCTTTCAGCTCGACTTTCGATGCTTCCAGCATGGACGATTTCAGCCCATTATCAATTTTCTCGGGAAGTGGTTCCATCTGAACTGACCATGGTAGACGGTCTCCTCGCACATCTGCGATCTCCATCTGTCTCTCCTCCTCTTCTAGCATTTGTCTGTTTCCACTTATAACCTGCCAAACAAAAAACACGTCTCCGCTATGCCATCCGTACTTACGACAGAGTCGGATAGTGGGATGCACTCGTCAATGACATCAGCCATAAAGCACTCGTCATCGACCGGAGAATTATCTCCACGTATGAAAACATTAATCCTCAACTTACGGTTACCGTATGTCATGTCAACAGTACCATTTCTACAATTAATGTTGGCATTTGTGGTGGCCAAAAATGGTCTTCCGAGGATAACCGTAGGTTGTTTGGTCCTTTCACCCAAAATATAATCGAGGACCAAAGAGTCAACTGGAAAGTAAAAATCTTCCACCTTGACGATATCGTCAGTCAGTATCCCCCGAGGAAGTTTAGGTGTCTGGTCAGCTAAGACAACCGTGGTAGCGGCTGCCCGAAGTCATACTGATTGTATAGACAACCCGGGAGAATACTAATGCTAGATCCAAGATCTAGAAGCGCCCGTATCATTTTATAATCACCCACTTTAATGGTATAACGGGTGTTCCCTGATCTTGTAGCTTGGGTGGAAGAGCACCCGAAAGAATTGCACTCACATTATCGGTAAAATCGATATGTTTAGGAATCTTATGACTCATTTTCTGTGTGCACAACTCTTTCAAATACTTAGCATAGTAATTTGTTTTATGGCGTCTAAAAGCGGGATATTGATTTTAACATGTTTAAACGTTTCCAACATTTCCTCTTATTGTGGGCCCCTTTTTGATGCCATCTTCGCCTTCGATGGCGCGAACAAAGCATCGGGGTAGGGGATGGTTTTCACCTTCTCCTTGTCCTTAGAGTTGTTGGTATCATCCCTCGGAACCGGTTTGTTAATATTAGTTTCACTTTTATTAGGTTCAGTTAATTTAACTGGTTCCGACTCGTCATCACTGATTAGATTTTCATCAATCTCTTCCACCACCCCTCAACTAATGGTGGTGGAATCCCAATCATTATCATACTTTTTACCACTTCTTAAAATACTTACCTGGTTAACGTGCTTTTTAGAACTCGAGCTGCAGTGGTGTCGCTCGGGAGTTGGCCTGCATTCTTCTGTAACTTTGCCACGTCCGCAGCGAGCTGACCAATCTGCTTTAATATTTTCTCTAATGATTTATCTTGTAACTCGAACTGTTGCTTCGTTTCAGCCTTATGATCAGTCATAACCTTCAACAATGCATCCAACTTTGAGTGCACCGACTCATCCGAATTTCCCGAGGACCCTTTCTGCTGGTCCTGATTACCCGAAGAATTTCCACCCCGGTTATCGTCTCTGTTATACTCCCGATTCTTATTATACGAGCCCTGCTGCTGCTGATAACCGCCTTGGCGGTAATTACCCTGCGACCTATTCTGGCTCGATCCGTAAAAATTTGGGTTCAACTGTGTAGACGCGTTCCCGTAACGAAAGTTCAGGAGATTCCTCAAGCTCGGTTGATAGGTGTTTGAGTTAAACCCTTGGCCTTTGGAGTCCCCATAAGCATAGTTAACCTCTTCGGTCTTATCCTCCCCATCTGCGCGAGTTCACCATAATCTTCATAAACCGGGAATTTCACTCCAACCTTCCGACTTCTTTTTTCTTACCCTTTCTGTACCCAGCCAGTTCACGTTCTAATTCAGCAATTCGTTCAGATTCACTTGTGACTGACCTAACCAATATGGAGGAAGTACCATGTCTTCGTCTTTCAGCTGCTAATTCCGCTTTCGAATCTTTAAACACAATTTCTAAAAAATCCCTTTCATCCTCTTCGGGTTGATTCAGCAGCTGACCGTTACACGAGGCTTTCAGATGTTTTCGGTCCTCATAAATTAAACCATCTACAAACCATTTCACCAGTTCCCACCATTCAATCTGATGGTGTGGGCATTTTCTGATCATCTCCATAAACCTGGTAAACGCTTCATGAAATAATTCACCCGATAACTGTGAAAAATGGCAAATTTCCATTCGGGCCTCGCTCGTCTTAGACTCCAAATAGTACTCGTTTAGAAACACCTGCAGCATCTCGGCCCAGTTCCTAATACTGTGTATCGGTAGCAAGTTAAAGCAGTGATTTGCTTTGTCTTTTAACGAAAACTGGAATAACCACAACCTAACCTCGTCCTAATCATACGTACCATCACCAATTGACCCGCAAATAGCCGAATAGTCGGACAAATGAGAATACGGGTCCTCGGAAGCCATCCCGTGAAAATGCGGTACGATGTTAATGTAAGATGGCTGGGACTTAAGAGTCTGCTGTCCTGGCATTCGTACCTATAGAACCAACGAGGATGCTCCATCTGAGATAGCCGGTCTTAACCAACTGTTAACACCCTGAACCGGGGCCATAAAATTCCTCCTCCCCCCCCCAAAAAAAAAATTTACCAAACCGCCCCTGTTAACCTGAATATTTCAAACTCTTTCGAGCCTTTCTGCCCCGTTAACCCTGTTTCGATCCACACCGTTTCTACCCTCATTTCTGTTAACTGCTTCAACCCGTCTCTGATTCACTGACTCTTCCACCTCCTCATCCCAATTCTTATCCCTCTCATTCTCTGGCTCAAAAAACTCGTTCTCGGGCTCAACTGCCTGATTCCTTCTAACCCACCGGTCTACCTCGTTCTCAACCTCATAACCCTAGTTCACATCATTATCTTTCCCTTCTTCTTCATCCTCTGTCGGAATGCTAGGATGAGCGTCATCAAGATTAATCCGAACTCTGTGGTTAAGGTTATTATTTGGAGTTGATGGTCCGGTTTAGTTAAGGTTTCGGTTTCGGTTACGGTTTCGGGTTCTAAAAGAGCTCGCTGAGTTATTCTGGTTTTTTGGTTATTGAAATTTAGTGGTGGAGGTATGTTGTCTGGGTGAAACGTGTTATTTTATGGGAGTGGTTGTGGTTCTTGGTTTTGGTTCTCATTCTGGTTCTGGTTCTGGTTTTGGTTCTCATTCTTGTTCTGGTTTTTGTTTTGCTGTTGGTTTTGGTTTTGGTTCTGATCTTGATCTAGCATTTCTGAGGTTCTGTTCTAGGCTCGGTTCTACCGAGCTAATCTCTCAATTTCAGGCTTGATAACTAGCGGTGACTGTCTGCCCGAATGACGAGTGTGCATAAACCTGTTATATGCACAAACAACACACCCCGCGTAAAATAGAAAAATAAAATTTAAATTTAAAACTGATAACTAAACTAAAATTATGTCGGTCCCGGATATTGATCGCTCACACTCACAATAAAGTCATAACCCACACAATAAATGTGTCTACAAGAAGGTTAATGACAGTTGTTAATTTGGGTAAGAAAACTGTTCATTAACGGCGGAATCAGAAACAAACATGGTTGTTGCTTGAGGATTAATAAATGTAACAAACACAAACAATCACCCAAAAGATTTCCATTTATATAAATGAATAACACAAATGTTAATCGATTAGGGTTTCTTGTTTGGAAAGTTTATCCGTACAATCCTATGACAGCCGTCACACTTAATCAAGAATATTCTTTTAGGTCTGAAAAGTGTAATGTCTACTTTCAAAAATCCGTAGGAGGCATACCCTAAAATATTCTATTTATAGGCCGGACACCTCCTGTCAGCTGTCATTATTTCTAGAAACCTAATGATTGGTACATAATCAAATTACATATTCAAAACTATACTAAGTGTAAAAACAGGTCTTCCGGGTAGAATTTATGACATTTGTCTTCTCCGAGTAGGCTTCGTGCCTTTAGTCCTTAACGAGTAGACCTGGTAACCTTGAAGTGTGCTGGTGAACAGTTCTCCTGGTAGACTTTACTTAAGAGTATTTTCCTAAGAAAATACTCACCTAGCAGACTTCAATCTTCTTGACCATAGCAAACTTTGCTCGATATGGTCCTACGAGCAAACTATTCTTCATGAGTCCCTTCAACCCTTTGTTAGAAGATAACTTATTAAGCAAACCATAGTGTGCTGGTAACACTGTTTGAACTCTGCTGGTAGCACTGTAGCCTGCTCGGGGTTGAACCTTGCTATGAGAAAGTAGTTAGAATATTTCTTGATCACTTTCAAGAAGCATGCTCAGACTACTTTTTATTGATCAAACCTTTCCAGATCTTCCAAATATTTGGCTTCAGAAGCTTGGTTTAGCCAAGAGTTTGCTAGAAAGCAAACTGTGCTCGGGTTGAAGAACACCTTTGCTAGATGAAGTGAACCCTGATCGGATTAACACTTAAGAAGACTTCAAGAAGATAACCTTGCCCGATAGACAAAATACCTTGCTAGGAAAAGTAAAACCCCTGCTCAGATGTCCAAGTGTGCTCGGTTTCTATACTTAGAGATTTCTGAAGAGGTTGAGAATATTCCAATCTTCCTTAGACTTCCTTAAGTTAAATCTTTGACTCAACAATCTCCCCCTTGATTGGAACACCTCAGCTGTCCCAAAACACCTCTAATGTTACTTACACTTAATCAAAATACACATCAAATCAAAAACAAATTTACATATCAAAAGTCAAAATATTACATATTCAATTCTGTCCGTAGACATTACAAAGAAAACCCTATATTAAGAATCATCTTCCTCGTGAGTTGTGGGCTGCTTGTCTTCTTGCAACGATAACTGATCCTACTCTTTGCTGAAAAATGGAATGAATCTGATAGTGAGGGTGATTCTATGTAAAAAGGCCAGGTCTTTATCGTTTCCGATGATTCCCAAAATAAGTCTATCTGAATTACGAAGATGTAGTGGCCTTCATTTTCCTTGTACTCAATCTCAGTAATTCGGCCATTCTTCTGGACTTCATAGTTGGGATGAGTCATTCTCCATCCTATGCTTACACATGTGTTCATATTGGACAGAGGATTGTTGTTTCTGACTTTTGAAACAAAATCATATTCAGCATTCCTTATATTCCTCATCCGTGTTGCGCTTCGGGTCTTCTCATGCTTTGTCAAATTCCACTTCTTTCTTTGATTAAGCAATGAGAACCATTTTTCAGCTTCACTTCTCAAGAACTTTGAAATCTCATTTTGTTGTCTTCTGACCAATTTTCTACTGTCATGATAGTCATACAATTCAAGCTTGGCCATTTTCTCAAGTTGTTCCCTTGTGTATTCGGCAAAATCATCTCTGAAGATAATATCTCTCAATTGTCTGCTCTACATAATCACTTTCAAAGATTTGGAGACTGAGTCATAATAGTGTCATAGGTAGATCCACATCTGATTGTGGTCCTGTTTCTCTTTGGGTTCCAGATCTACTTGACTCACCCCTGGTTGTTGAGGTGTATCTTCTTGAAGCAGAGGGCCTAGTTGGAATTGACTTCATCGGTTTAGTAGGCCCCATAACTCCAAATGTTTTCTTGTTCATTGCAACAATCCGCTCAGCAGACTAATTTATCAACTCAACGAGGTTTTCTCCACCCTCTCTCAACAACTTTCCAATCATTTCCATTATCTTTTCATCATGAAGTTGTCCAGCCAGTACAAATCTTCCGCCCACAAAACTTCTTGGGTTCACACCCTCTAACAGTACTTTCTCCCATTCTACCTTTTGTTCATAGAACAGTTGCTTGAGCTGTGCTTTACCCACATTGTCAAAACACTTTTTTATTCATCCACTTTTGCTTCACCATCACATCTCTCAAAATTGGAATCATTTCATCATTCTCCCATGGATCTGTGAGTTCATCCATTTATTCTTCCTTTATTTCCACTGGGGTAGAAGTATCTTGTGTTTCAGCTCTTTTAGATTCATTTTCAGCTTTTTGTTTCTCTCTCAAAGTCATGATCCTCCTTTTCTTGAGAGGTGGTTCAAATTCAGGTTGAACTTCCCTTGTTTGTACAACATAAGGTTCAGGTTTCACTCTTTTTAACTTATCTTTCTTTTGTAGTCTGTTATAATGAGTTTCAACAGCAGCTTTAGAGAAGCTGTTCACCATTTCTGGTGCCATTCCCTTATCCATCAAATATCCAACTTACTAGCAAATTTCTTTCTCAAATCATTAATCTTTTCAGCCAAAGATGCTTCTTTTGCAAATCTTTCTTTTTCTTCTTTCTCAACAGCTTCTCTTGTTGTCTTGTAGACTCTTTCAAGATCTTCAAATTTGAAGTGATTCAGATCCTTTTCAGACCAATTATGTTTTCTGAGATATTCTCTTAACGTTAGACTGTTTATGTTCTTCTTTTGCATTTGTTTCTTGATAATATCCCTCTCTCTATCCAATTTTCTTTGTAGCTCATCATCAGTTAGAGTGGCAAGATCTTCAAATTTTAATCCATGACTTATCAACTTTATCACCAAAGGATTTTTCTTTTTAGCCTCATTCAAGCTTTGTTTTATGTTTTCCCTTTGATCTTCTGTCATTTCTACTTGAGGGGACAAGACATCAACTCTCTCTTCTGTACCACCTTGGTTATCATCATGTTCATCTTCAGTTGAATCTTCTTTCTAAATTGATTCATTTACTGCATCAATCTTTTCATCATCAGTTTTCGGATCATCTGCAACTGGAACATTTGGAACACCTTCAGCTACTTCTTCTAACCTTAATGTTTGAATAGGAACTGGCCTTAAAGGGCTTCTTGATCATCAGGTGTTTCAACAAAATACTTGTTCTTTTCATCCACTTTCCCCTTTTTGCAGATTTTTCTTTGTCAGCTTGTTCAATGGCTTTCCTCTTTCTCATGTACATATTTGCAAATCTATTGGCCTTTTCAGCAAACTCTTCATGTAACTTTGAGAGCCTTTCTTTCATTTCATCAATTGTTTCACCAGTTTTCCTCTCAAGTACCTTTTCAGAATCCTTTTCAGGTTCTTTTTCAGGTTGATCATTGGATTGACTGAACATGTTCACTACCATAGCAAGAGAATTATCAATTTCTTCAGTCTTTTTCAAATTAATCAATGTCTCAATTACCACTTGATCTTCAACCTGTTCTTCATCAAGAACGTTAGAAATGTTGGCTTGATCAATTAAGTTTTCCTGCTCTGCCAGTTCTTCAGCTGATAGGGTTTGGGCAATGTGCTCCCTCTCCCTTGTTTCTTTTAAGACTTGTCAAGTCTCCTGAAAGCAGCAGTATCTTCATCTTCCTCCCCTTCATCTTCATTTGCCTTAATAGGCTCTTCCTCCTCCTCATCCTCATCAACTACAGCTTTCCCTTTTTCCAATCTTCTTTTCTTATCACTTTCTGTTTCTGAGGGAAACTCATCAATATCTTTCTCTAAATTATCCATCTCAGCATCTTGATCTACCCTGTTGGAACTTCTGTTTCTATTTCTGTTAATACAAGTTCCTCAGTAGCCGCACCTTCCTCTATCACAATAGCAGTCTGGACATCAGTTGCAGTCAAAATATCTGTCACAACATCAGTTTGTATGTTAGTAGCAACATCAGTAGTAGCTACATTATCATCAATCAAATTCTCCACATCTTCCTCCACATTCTTCTCCTTTCTCAACACATCATCCTCATTTCTTTCAACAGTGTTTAAAACCCCAAGATAAATCAGCTTCATAATCTTCATCAAATATCATTCTTGCACCACTGTCCTCATCATCACTCTCATCATAAGCATTCAAGATGCATGCCAAACCATCAGTACAACAGTTTTCACCCTTGTTTCCACACTCTCATCATTCACCTGCTTGTCAGCTCCAGTTGCCACATTATGTGTAATATTCTCCCCCTGTTTTTGGGTAGTTGGTGTCTTCTCAACCTCCTGCTCCAGGGTTTGAATTCTAGAGTCCAACTGAGCTTCCAACTCCACATTCTCCTACCTTAACTCATCATTTTCTTTCCTCAACCCCACAGCTTCTATTATTAGATCAAATTTTCTTCTGTATAGATTGGAAATATGGGGAGGGGTAATAGGTGATGTGATAGGAAAATGTTCTGGTATAGGCTTTGTGGTTTGGGTCTGGTGTGGAGATGTAGTACGTAGACGTGTGGGTAGGCATTCTGGGATATATGGTTCATGGGTAGGCTGAGATTGTATATTGGGTTCAGTAAAAGGTTGGGTTGTGGTTTGAGGTGGGGTTTGGTGTAAGTTTCCAGGTGGGCTTTGGGTTAGGGTATGTGTTTGAGTGGGTGGGGATTGGGTGGTTTGGTCATTTGGTGGTGGAGAGGAAGGTGGTGTTTAAGGTAGGGATTGGTAGGTTTGATCAGTTGGTGATTGTGGGTAAGGTGGTGTGTGTGGTGGTGTGTCTAAGGGTGTGGTTGGTGGTGTTGGTATGTGTTGGAACTCCCCCTGAGCTTGTATTGTACCATCAAATTTACCTTCACCTCCTCCTTCATAACCATCTTCATCATCACCATCATCATCATTATCATCATCACCCAAATCATCATCTTCATCATTACTTTCATGCTCACTCTCACCATCCTCTTTATCCTCCTCTGAGATTAATTCAGGTATAAGAATTGAACCTACTTGTACTGCCCGGATTTTCAATCCGGTTATAGGTGTTAGGATCTTGCAGCACATGTGTTGTACCAACAGTAGGCAATCCTTCCAACTCTTGATTAAAAATAATCTGTAGAAACCTGGGATAGGCCAAAAACTTCTTATTGTTCGATTTATTCAAGTTGCTCACCAGTCCATCAAAGATCATCTTGGAAAATTTGAATAGCTGATTAAACATAACAGCAACTATGGCATTGGCCAGATCCCGACTCATCGGAGTCCATGAGCCTTTTCTAGGGGTAAAGCCCTTAATAATGTGGTGTATCAAGAATCTGTACAAGTTGGGGAACATTTCCTTTTGAAATTGTCCTTCATGCACCGTCTTTTGATAACCCATTGTTTGAACAAATACCTTGAGTAGATGTTTCGTTGTGAGGTGAATAGGGCTGGGATTATCATCATTTAACTGCAAACATCTTCTTATCAACCCCTCTGTTACACGTATCTCCTGGTTTGCAACTATGGCATCTATCCTTCTTCCATTGACATCGTCATAAAGCCTCGCTGACCGCCAGAAATCAAGAGAGTGATTCCTGTATATCACCGGGCACTCTTTCAAAGCAAAGCTTATATTTGACCGTATTAGCCACCTAATCATCGGAGCAACGTCTTCATTAGCAGGAGTAATCTGTAACAGAGCTCACATATTGTGCTTATGCTCAAAAGGATAGGCCGATTGATCATCTTTCTCCATATCTGAACACATAAAAAAAACATATTCAAAGCAGAAATTAGTCCTAAAGTTCACAACTTTAAGTAATTTCAAGTTATAATTTTGAAGAAGATTAAAGAAATTTCATTAAGAACCTGATTTCGACAAGTTTATAACCTACACACAAAACAGAGAGTTAGTAATCATGAATAATCAAAGCCCATTATCACATAATCGTGGTTGGAAAACACTTAATCGATGCTCACCGAGTCGGATTCTGAGGGCTGACAAATTAGGGTTTGGATTATTGATGAATGTGATAAGTCGATTTGTTTACTGAAACGAGAGGGAAAGTGGAAGGAGAGAGAGAAGTGAAGTGTGAAAAATTTCTATAACTCCCTCTCTTATACCTTTTTGAAAATGGGTTTTAAATGCTTTTTGTCGTGAACTGAGTTAATAGCTGTCATACAGTACCATTATCCATTAAAAATATTAACACTTAAAAACCTTACTCGATTAAGTTCGGTTAGCAAACCTTGCTCGGAAATGTCAGTTTTATAAGGCTTGCTAGGTATATTCAACTTTCACAAAGCTTACTCGTTTTAGTGTTAGTAAAAATCATAAAGTAATTTTCAGAAGTAAATTAAAATGAAGGATGCTTACTCGAAATACAAGATTGCTCGAGAACTGGCTCACAAGTTAAATAATCAAGTATAAAACATCAAGTAGGCAACCTTGCTAGGAATTAATTAAGATACCCAAATAAATGACATACTTCTAATTACGAACCTTACTCGAATAACTCAACCTATCACAAACCTTACCCGAAAATGTATAAATTAGCAAATAATCAGTCAAGTAAACTATTACACATAGTGTGCCTGAGGCACTGTTCAACAAGAAAAGTGTGCTAGATTTGAGTTCTAGACACAAAGTGTACTCGTAGCAAAGTTTGAATAATTACCAAGTATGTTAAGAGAACACTTGAGTATTTCAAAGTGTGCTCGAAACATAAAGTGTGCTCGGGAAACAAGGTTTGCCCGAAAACACTTGTAATTCAAAGAAACATTCATATCCACATAATCATTATGTGTGCAAGAATATAAAGTTTACTTGGAACATGACAAATTCAAACACACCCAAAGTCACAAAGCTTGCTAGAATAAATTCAAACAGTCAACACTCACAACAGTGTGCTAGATTGTTTAAAAACATTAAAGCTTGCTGGAAGTAACATTCATTCACAAAGCTTGCTAGAATTACTTAAGAACAATCCATAAAACAGTTAAGTTTGCTAGAGAGTTTAAAGATCACAAAGCTTTCTAGTGAACACAATATATCAAGTAGCTTGCTAGAAACAATTATACTTTCAATCAAAACACTTAGTATGCTAGAAAGTCTTAACAATATAAAAGCTTGCTAGTAAATAGTAACATATCAAATAGCTTGCTATTAAATAGTTGTATTACTAAACAAATTGGTAAAGTCTGGTAGGCAATACAAACTAAATAAAAGCATGCTAGAATGATCATTCTCAGCATTTAAGATGCAAAGCTTGCTAGAAACAAGATATCTTACCAAACAGTTAAGTGTGCTAGAAAAACATGAACTTGCTAAAGCTTGCTAGTAAACACATTCAAGCATATTCAGACATCAAGCCTGCTCGGAAGATTGAAATTTCAGATAAAATAGTAAACTCTACCCGAAAAGGATGAAAACTTCAAAGCATGATCGAAAGTCATAAACTTAGACCAAAATGTCTAAGTATACCCGAAAAGGTTATAAATCATCAATCCTTACTCGAAAATACATATTCAACCATTTTGAGGGTAAACTGCAACTCTTTTTGACTTAAACTCATTATCAAACATATTTTTCATTAAAGATCATTGTTTAAGAACAAATGGTGCATTTAGAGATCATATTTCAGTCATGTTTCCTTTCAAAACAGTTTCTTTCTTTTCTAGAAAAGATCTCAAGGATAGGATCATATTGACTAAGTGGCTTCTCAATACTTCATTCTCAGCACTATTATGACAGTATAGACAGGTTAACAGCAGGTCTAGACTTAGCATGAATTTCATTTCCTTGGTGATATGATTAATGTTCAATTAAGATGGATACTACTCAATGGATAACACATATTTTTTTCTGATGCTTCATATCTATTCTCAAGGCTTATTTGGCTTTTTCCAGATCACCTCAATTTGACTTTGACCCCTGTTTTTGGTTTAAAAACTTTTAATAACAGAACTTTTAATATTTGTTTTTTTAATATGAGCATATAACAACATTGTGTTGTTTATAATTTACTTTTTTATCAACATTTGTTCTTTGTCATTTTCATTTAAATACTTCATTTTGGGGACCAAATACCAACGGGCTCGTGTATGACTGGATAATCACTTTTCTGCCTATCATTCGGAAAGATTTATCTTGGAACATGCATAGACAACAATGTAACTCCACATAAAGCTTAGCAGTTTCTTTATATTTATATCACCTTAGATTTTACACATCATGTGAAAGCAACCATACATGTTAATGACTGTACTAAGTGTCTTTTTAGCCTATTCAATCCATATGCTTGGCTAAGTAGTCAATGTACTTTAATTTCCCATTTTAACAGATTCAATCACCCCAAGTACTCTTAGCCTCCAGGTTAATGGCTATCCTGACAGTCACAGGTAGTCAGCAGGACCAAACATATAAATAAATACATGTCCTTTTGGCTTAGAGTCAATGGCATAGTTTTAAGTGAAAGAATAAATTACTATTGCCCCAAATGCTTTCAGTCTTTGGATTAATGGCTATCCTTTCAATCTACAAGTAGATGACAAGACCAAACATATACAAGTATATGCTCCTCAGACTTGGGCAAATCACATAATTTTCAGTAAAAGTAATTCTTTTGAGACTTTTCATTGAAAATCCATCTTTTAAGCTTCTATAAAGCTTGAACTGAATAGTATTATCATGTCTCTACACCACTAACAACTTACCCTGTGTTTTCAAAAATTTGTTTTGATCAAAAATTTTCTTAGCAGTTTCAGTTGAGCATAACATTTTTGACATAAAAACACATTTTTGACACAAATATAAGCAACATATTCAAATCATGATCAATAATGACATCATTAAACAAGCAGACTTCACATCATGTCTAGTCTAATTTATCCTAACAACATCATTAGATCAGATTACTCACATATTCAAACATTCAACCATGACATCAGATAAGCATATAATCAAGTAACTAAAATCAAAATACTTATCATGACAGACTATTAGTCAACTGATAAACAAGTATAAGCATCAAAGACACCTAAATTTTCACAGATAGTCAATTAAGCACATATCAGTCAACATCAAAAAGTATCATAATAAAACATATACACATAACATTCACTGAGACTTTGAGAAGATAGTCAGTTTGCTCAATCAAGCACATATCATTAATCAGACTTCATTAGAGTTGATCATCCCCAGGGCTTTTAGAAGAAAGTTGAACCTGGTTCTATTAAGTGGTTTTGTGAATAGGTCAGCCAAATTATCACTTGTATCAACTCTTTTCACTTCAATTAAACCTTTTTCACTACAGTCTCTTATGAAGTGATGTCTGATTTCAATGTGCTTAGTCTTGGAATGTTGCAAAGGATTCTTAACAACAAAAGATGCAGCAGTATTATCAATGTAAATAGGGAAGTTTAAGAAATTCATACCATAAACCAGCATCTGATTTTGCATCCAGAGAACTTTTGCACAGCAGGCAGATGCAGCAATGCATTCATATTCTGCAGTTGAGATTGACATTGTGGTCTGCTTCTTGCATTTCCATGACACCAGTCTGTCACGCAAAAATTGACATCCTCCTGAAGTGGACTTCCTATTCATATTGTAGCCACCATAGTCACTTTCTGTGTAGGCAATGAGATCAAATGACTTGTTCTTTGGATACCAAATACCCAGATCAGGTCTTCCCTTCAAATATCTAAAGATCCTCTTAATTGCATTCATGTGAGAAACCTTTGGACTTGACTGGAACCTTGCACAGACACACACAAAAAATATGATATCAGGCCTTGAAGCAGTAAGATATATCAGTGATCCAATTTTTGCTTTGTATTTATGCTCATACACTGGCTCTCCCTTTTCATCAGCTATCATCTTTTCTTATGAATCCATAGGAGTTAAAGCTGTGTTAAGATCATTACACTTGATTTTGTCTAGTATGTCCGGCACATACTTAGATTGGTAGATGAAAATCCCATCAGCCTTCTGCTGAACATGCAATCCAAGGAAGAAGTTCATTTCTCCCATTGAGCTCATACAGTACTTGGACTTCATTACCTCTTCAAACTCCATACACATCTATTCATTGGTTGACCCAAATATGATGTCATCGACATAGACTTGTAACAATGGCAAATCTCTTCATTTCTTTTTGTAAAAGAGGTTCTTGTCAATAGCTCCCCTTTGGAAACCATTTTCAAGAAGGTGATTTGACAACTCATCATACCAAGCTCTAGGAGCTTGATGAAGTCCATACAAGGCTTTGTTATACATATATACCTTGTTAGGATAAATAGGGTCCTCAAAACCTGGTGGTTGAGAAACATACACCTCCTCTTCTATCTTTCCATTTAGGAATGCAGATTTGACATCAAGTTGGAATACCCTTATGTTCTTTGAGGCAGCATAAGCTAAGAAAATTCTTATTGCTTCAAGTCTTGCAACTGGTGCAAAGACTTCCTCAAAGTCAATCCCTTCTTCTTGTAGGCTTCCCAAAGCTACAAGTCTAGCTTTGTTCTTAATCACAACCCCTTTCATCCCTTTTATTCCTAAAAACCCATTTGGTTCCAATTTCATATCTGTTTCTTGGCCTGTCTACTAGTTCCCAAACTTTTAGATCTCTAAATTGAGCCAACTCCTCTTGCATTGCTTCTACCCAACTGTTGTCTTTTAGAGCTTGAACAATGTTCTTTGGTTCTATTTGGGATAGAAAGCAGGAGTACAAACAAATGTTTGCAGATTCAGAATGACTTCTTGTAACTATTTCATTTACATTTCCAATGATGTTTTCAGAAGGATGATTCTTTTCAACATAAGGGGTTTGAACTATCATATCTGTAGACATAGTAGTGTCAAGATTTGATTCATTGAGATCTGGTTCTTCAATGACCAAATTTGTTATTGCATTATCAACTTCAGGTGCTTCCTCATTATTCTGTCCAGAAATGGATGCTCTATTGTTTCCTAAATTTAATCTGCCAAATAAATCTTGAAACCTTTCCCCTGTGGCAGTTTCCAGTTTGGTTGCTTGGATCTTCCCCATTTTGAACTTGATCATCTTGCACTTCTTGATTGTCTTGATTATTACCTGCTTGAACTTGTTCTGGACTTTGATTGTTCTCTTGATCCTTGTCTTGGACTTGCTCAACAGTTGAACTTGAGGGATCTTTTATGAATGTATATTCACTTTCTTTACTTGCAACCTTTTTCCACAACTTTTTAAAATCCAATGTTTTCTGATTTGACTCTTCAATCACATTGGTTTTGTAAAATGATTCATCAAAATCTTCAGGGTAGATCTTGAAAGACTTGATCAATTTCTCAAGGTCATGTTGGAACCCGATGACTCGTATAAATAACAATAACTACTAACAGATCCTAGATCTGTGTTTATACTATTAATACGATTAAGGATCTAGCTCATAATTAACATTGATTCAGTGTTATATATGTGTATCTATTATCAATATATTAGTATTGGTGTTTGTATAAGATTAGTGTGAAGCTTGAGAGAGAGATTGGACAGCCATTCGTTAATTAATCTCTCTAAAAACTCTCTTTAAAACGTGAACAGGAGTTCACTATAAATAGAAGGTGATCTGGTTCGCTAACATCCCCTAGCGAACCAGCCTCCCCTTCGTTACATACATTAAATTAGCGAAACACCCCCTGATTTGTTAACATCCCCTAACTAATCAGGAGGGAATACATTTACTGACTAGTTCGCTAACATCCCCTAGCGAACTAGCCTTTAACTTAGCGAACTAACTCAATAAACAAACTATTATTACATTAAATCATAAATAAAACATTAACGTTAAATACAAAGACTCTAGACGCAAAATCGTGCACTAACAGACACCCCCTCGTCTTGAGCTCTTTGTCTTTAACTTATTTGAAGCGCTTTGACTGCCAGTCTCTGCAACTATGAATTCCATGTTCATGACACACACGAACGACTCGTTGGAATTGCATAGCCAGGTCGTAATCTTCTTGGCGCTCGAACAAGATCTGCTTCCTAAAGAGCACGTCATTGTCGGTCTCTGATAAGTTAACCAACCACATTAGGTCGATTATCTTGATAAACTTAGTCTTCAGACCTCTTCCCAAAACAATGACGGCCTCGCTGGTGTGGTTGTCATAATACCAGCGGTTGAAAGACAGATAAATATCTTGAGGCAATGTCTTCACGGGAACCTGCTTCATAGTCTTGGGCGGCTTCACTTTCAAAACAAGTTTCCTCCAGCCCGTCCTCGGATCAATCTCATCAATACGTTTTCGTCTTGGGACTTGGAGCTTAAAGAACTTGAAGCCGTGATTGACCTCGAACAGTAAGTGAAAATAAGTCAGCAGTTTGATGATCCCCATGGTTGATAAATGGACGTCTCGCGAGGGTACTGGACACCCTTTTCCCACTTGACTATACATACCTTAAGTTCAGAGTCATAGAGCCAGGAGACAATGTCACCATGTACCTTGGACACAGTCTTGAAGGTAGTCACTTGATTTGCTTTAACCCAGGCTTCAGCTGTTTCTTTGCGTTCTTGATCAACAATCCGATGAGCTTGAATAATCTTACCAGCAACTTTAAACCTGAACCAGCTCATAATCTCATCAACAGTCGGATCATAAGGCTCAACGGTATAAAAACTTTTAACTTTGGACTTCTCTCCAAGATAGTCCTCAGCTTCTTTCATCGCCTCTTCCTGAAATACCGGAGCACCTTGATCAACGTTTGTGTGTTGATACAAGTCCGGGTACTCATCAGCAGTCACATCCTCCATTTCTACATCCTCGTTCTCATAAATAAAGTCCGTATTCATCTGAAGTGACGGATCAACTTCCAAACCTTCCTCATTCTCTACCTCAACATCGGGCTCAGCTTCTAAAGCATTTAGCTGATCATCATTCAGCCCAAGTAGTATAGAAATCTGCGTTCGTGTCAACGATCTTTCTACAAACTCCCCAACCTCTAACTCATCTCTATTCACCACACTCTTAACCACCCCTGATCCATTAACAAATATCAATGTGTTAGCTGCAATCATTTCAATTGGCTTGGCAGCTGTTGGATGTTGATAAATAATAATTTGTTTGCTCGAATCATCACCGCCACTAACACCAGCACCAGAGGATGAACCATGCGATTGTTTAGGCTCAACTCCTGCACCAGATTCGTCAGGATCATCGTCGTCATTCTTGAGTTTCTTGAGGGCATCTTCTTTACAAGTTAATTGTAAAATCAACTCTTCTTGTTCCTTTAATTTCACCCCCTGAGACTCAACAATCGCACGCAACGACTTAGTCTCCTTCTAACAGAAAGAAATATAACTCATCATTCGTCGTTGATTCTCCATGAGTCGTTCTTGATTTTGACGGTCAGCTGCCATTTGATTTTCATATAGATGTAGCAGATTTAGCAGCATTTCAGTTTGACGACTTTGCGGCAAGTTGTATTAAGATGGATGAACAGGTTGAACTGGTCCTTGAGGCCGAGTAATTCTCATAAATGAAATATCACTAGGCGGAGGTGGAGGAGGTTGAGTAGATGTACAAGGAGGAGGAGGAGGACTCATTGATGCTGTAGGAGATAGGTCTCGGTATCTCGGTTAACGCCATTTGAGGGATAAGACCGAGCCTCTCGTGTGACATCAACGTTGTCGTCAAAGTCAGCATCGGAGTGCTAGTAGTAGGCGGCAATGCCGAGCGTTGAGGCGTTGTTTGACGTGTTGGTGGGGTTCCAATGATTACTCCAGCTCCAGCAGATACACGAGGCTTCTTTGATGGTTCGCCAGTTTCCACAGCTTTACCTTTTCGTTTTCTTTCTTGCTGAGCTTTCATGGTGGCAGCGAGAGCAGCATCGACTGCATCTTGTTGTTCTTTAAGAGCTCTTTCACCAGCTCCACCAACACCATCATTCCCATCATCATCTCCACCATCATTGTTCCCACCTTCTCCCTCTTCACGCTCGGAATCCGAATCATCATGAATCCAGCGTTCATTAGGAGGACATACATAGTCCGGATTGATTATATGACCAATCATCCGTTTGTCCTGTGGATTTTCCATTTTATAAGTTAACATACGATGCACTGTCTTAGCTGTTATATGTTCCATATCAAGAACATCGTTCACCAACGTCCGATCAATCACCAAATTCGGAATCAAATCTTGAATAATTAGCTGTAAAAAGCGAGGATACATCAAGAATTTCTTTGACTGAAGAGTTTGCTGAACCTGTTCCTTCAAATGATCAAATATTAACTCTGAATAATTATACGGCTTGTTCAGAATCAAGGCAAAAAAGGCCGACTGCAAACTCAGTCTACACTCATCAAAACCACCCCGACGGCCACTCATACAATGAAGTAAAACGTGTAGCAGATACTTGTATGGTGCACACACCCCATTCTTATTCAACTTGGACTTAAGAATATTTCCATTTTAGTGCAAACGGGTGAATAGTCCTCTAACTAATGACCTGTCAAATTCACTCGGGTAATTGTCATTATCATCGAATTGAAGTACTCGGCGAATCACTGCAACATCAATTGTAATTGGAGCTTGATTGATTGTAGCCCTGATGATCTGATTTTCTTCAACATATGCAGCCGTTTTCCAAAATTGTCTGATAATACTTAGATACACCTTTGGTCTAGCAGTGATAGCATAGTGTATCTTTGATCGTCGTAAGAAAGTCAACAAATCTCCAAATGTTTCCAAATCAGGTACATCTTGATCAACATAAGCACAAATGTTGTTCTTCTTATCAAACGGCAATAAGATCACTTCAGCTAGTTGATCTTGTTGATCCTGTGGAGGTTGTTCTGGTGGTGGTTTATTTTGTTGTTCTTGATCAGCCATGTTTTACTGTATAAATAAAATCGAATATGAGAAGAGATATCAAAATATATCAACATATCTATAGATGGTGTATATACGTAATCAAAGGATATGTATAATTAATATATTTACGCGTATTAGACGTTTTAAATTCTTTAATTAAATTAATTGAACACCTTGTTAATATAATTAAATTAAAATAAATGAAATGTCATTCATTAACTTCTCACTGATTCGTTACAATACTGTAACGAATCATGCGATCCGCTATCAAGTAAATTAACTAACGAACTGAGCATAGCGAACTACTATTTAATTATGACGAACTAAGATCTAGTTCGTTATATTTTAGACGAATCCACAACTGATTCGTGTAATGCCTTATTCGCACAGCTAGTTCGTGTAGAATCTTAACGAATTGGACACGAAACAGTCCCAATTCGCTCAGACTAACGAATGGTCAAAAATTAAGACTTTCTCTTTGACTCGCATAGTCAAGGTCAATATCAGGAAGAACAACAACAGTCAACATTATAAACCCAGATTCAATTAGGCCATAACTATCGTTGAACCATCGAAATAATGATCTCGTTGTACTCGGAATCACGCTCATAAGCTAAGATCGATGAGATTGAGGCTCAACATCTCTAAATACCTAAGTTAAACTAACTAAACATAAACACCGAGACCATGAACACATAATTAACCCAGCAAACAATAATCAAATGTTGATTAGAGTCCACCAAGGGTATCGAAATCACATTCAGATCACAATGACATCTAAATCAACAAGTTATAAACATAAATTATACATAAATAGGTTTAAAAACTCGGAAACCCTTAACCCTTAAAAATAAAAAATTTAGCTAACAAATCATAACCATTTTTGACGAAAATTAGATCGCAATAATCGTCTATACCTTAGAAATCCAAAGATATCTTAGAAATATCAAAACGTGAAGGTTGAAATTTCAGAGAAAATTTTGAATAAGGTTACTTTAAGGTGAAGGAAGAAGGCGAACAGTGGAGAACTGTTCGTTTTCTTGTCTTTTATAACCTTGCACACAACCCGAGGTACAGCTGGCACGAAGTAGGCACTTCATTTGAATTAAAGTTAGCGAATTAGCCCATTTGCTAATTCATTCGTTACCTTAGGTTAGCGAATCACTTCCTGATTCGTTTCATTAAGTTAGCGAATCAAGATATGATTCGTGGCTTGATTCGTTAAATATGCATAACAAAGGGATGATTCGTTACAGAGTGCGGAAGCGAATTAGGTGAGCGAACCAGAAGCTAGTTCGCTAAAGAATCACCTAGTTCGTTATCCATAAATAACGAATTGGATTTTAACGAAATAAAATCTTTTATTTACTATTAAATTAAATAATTAAAAGAATTAAATAATAGAATTATCGAGAATCATTTTATCTCGATAACTAAAATACCTTAAAAACGTTTCATTTTTCTGAAACATAACTTAAAAAATATTTAAAAAGAAAAAGAAAGAAAATCTTTTTGGTATTTTATAAAATAAAGAATAAAGAATGTATTTACAAAAGAATATCCGAATCATAAAAATATACAATATTTTTGTGTTTTTCAATGATTTATCAAACGAAATATATTTTTGTATTTTTGTTGAGTTTTGAGCAGAGAATCATATTGACCAAATTGCCCTTCCATCACAGTTTTATATTTCTGCGATATTATGACTGGCGTTAAGTCGGTCATTGATATTGTTGTCCACTTAAATCTTATAACAAACCTTCGAGCATTTTTGTGATATGATTTATGGTTCAATTAGCGCACAGAATATCAGAAACTATCAGCCCCTAATCTCGGTTCAAGCTTAATTTGATTTTTGCCAAATCACCCCAACTTGACTTAAACCATTATAATGTTTATCAAAATTTTTGATACCAATTAAGAACTTTTGAGCAATGCATCAAGTTTCCTTTACTATGAGTGAGTATGCACGAGTCCATCTGTCGGCTTACATACATTGTATCCCCTGGGGTCCGTTTCTTATTGGTATTAAGACGCACACAAGGGAGGAACAATTGTATGACTAACAGCGGATTTTGATCAAGTCAGTAATTTAAATTGTACGAAGTACAGCGGTGATCAAGTTTAATGACTTTGGGTTTGCTTCTTGAAAACGAGTGAAATATTCATGCTTATGAATACCCAGTTGATTAAGCCGCATAAAGACTCACAGTGTCCAGAATCCTAACGCTTGTTATTTGCTTTATTTTATTTTTGGGTGATCAACAAATATAAGGCTTAACTATGACTGGTTATTACATTTCTGCCATCCTCACCGAGACTTTTGCTAGAGACTAACACCTCTTTCAATTTGACTTTTCTTTAAGTTTATATCACTTACTTTACTCTAACAGCTTGTTTAAGACCTATCTATGCACCAATGATTAAGCACACAGTCTTTTAAGCTTATTTCTTTCTAGATTTGGGGTCAAATAATCAATGTACTATCATTTTCTCTTTATGCTTCAAAAACTCAAAATTTTGAGGAGCATAAAATGATTTAAAGATTGCCCCAGTTAACTTAAGTTCACAAATTAATGGCTATCCTATTCATCTACAAGCAGAGAACAGGACCAAGACATGCAAGCATGTTTTACAAACTTAAATAACTGACTAAATTCTCAGCTAAAATAAAATAGAATACTTAATGAACGCCCCAAATACTTTCCATTTGTCAGATAAATGGCTAACCCGAAGATTTCAAGAAATTATCAGGACCAAACATATACAAGTATAAGTCCTTCAAAATAGAAGCAAATGACATAATTTTCAGCGATCATAAGTGAAAATATTTTTGGTTTTTTTTTACAAACTAAAACCACAATCTTTTTGTCTTTTCGGATTTTCTTTACAAAACAGAAAAATTCACACTCTTTTTGACTTTTTCAAATGGTTTTCTATAAAAAAAATCACAATTTTTTGGGATTTTCTAATTTTAAAATGTTTTTGGTTTTTCAGAAATTTTTGAAAATATAAAAACATAAAAACACACTATTTTTGATTTTTAGTATTTTTCAATGTTTTTGGATTTTATCTATACAAACGAAAAACACAATCTTTTTGTATTTTCTAGATTTTCTCCCTCTAAAACTAAAATAAATTATAAAAGAAAAAAATAACAGAAAATAAAGATAGTCATCCTTGTTTAAGGATATCAGCGAGGGTCTTCAATCCGTTTAAACCAAGCAAAAATTTAAAACGTGTTTTGTCAAAAGCTTTGGTAAATAGATCGGCTTTCTAAAAGTCAGTATGTACTTTCTCAAGGTCAATCAACTTCTTCTCAAAGCAATCCCGTATAAAGTGATATCGAATTTCGATATGTTTTGTTTTCGAATGTTGTACGGGATTCTTTGTGATAGAAATTGAAGCAAAATTATCAATTAGGATAGGAGTAGTAAGAAACTTCAAACCGTAGTCGCGAAGATGTTGTTGTATCTACAAAACCTGGGAACAGCAACTCGAGGCTGCAACATACTCAGCTTCGGCGGTTGAAGTGGAGACCGTTGTCTGCTTCTTACACTGCCAGGAAACAAGCCGGTTTCCTAAAATTTGACATCCTGCAGTCGTTGATTTGAAATTGATCTTGCATCCTCCATAATCTGAGTCTGAGTAGGCGGTAAGATCGAAAGTATTATCTTTGGGGTACCATAACCCGATGTCAGGATTTCCCCGTAGATATTGCAAAATACGCTTGACCGCTGCCAGGTGAGTCACTCGGGGACTAGCTTGGTACCTAGCACACAAACAAACAGCAAACATTATGTCGGGTCGAGAAGCAGTTAAATACATTAGAGAACCAATCATAGCACGGTAAAGGGTCGGATCAACGGTATCCTCCAATTCATCCGGTGATAAATTGTGACCCACTGGAAGAGGAGTAGAAGGGATTTTTCCGGCAGTAATCTTGAACCGTTCCAAGACATCGTTCACATATTTTGTCTGATGAATGAAGATTACCTTATCAGACTGGTGAACCTGCAGCCCTAAAAAGAAATTCATCTCTCCCATCGAGCTCATCTCGAACTTGGTCTGCATATCGTAGACCCAAAGATTATGTCATCAACATAGATCTGAACAAGCAGAAGATCATCACCAATATTCTTGTAAAATAAAGTGCAGTCAACCGTTCCACGTTTGAAGTCGTTATCCGTCAAATGGTCGGCGAGCGTGCCATACCAAGCTCTCGGGGCTTGATGAAGACCATATAATGCCTTGTTTAATCGTTAAACACGTTCCGGATACTCAGGATCTTCCAAACCAGGTGGTTGTTGGACAAACACTTCTTCGTGTAGTTCACCATTGAGAAAAGCACTCTTAACGTCCATTTGATACACTTTGATATTCTTGTAAGCTGCATATGCCAGGAAGATTCGAATCGACTCTAATCTTGCAACTGGAGCATACACCTCTGTATAATCAATACCCTCTTGCTGATGAAAACCTTGCACCACTAAACGTGCCTTGTTTCTCACAATTAACCCACGATCATCCTTCTTACACTTATATACCCACTTAGTCGGAATTGCCTTCTTAACTCTAGCAGGTTTGTCAATAAGATCCCAAACACCTAAACGAGCAAATTGTTGTAGTTCATCTTGCATAGCTTCTACCCAAGAAGGATCTTGTAAAGCCACACGACGAGTTGTTGGCTCAACTTGAGATAGAAAACAAAAAAAACTTAGCAACAGCTGCAATTTAAGATGCATGTAAGTTAGCATGAACACAGAGAGCATTATTGTCACTTGAAGAGGCGATTTGATGTTGTGTCTGAACCCCTATATCAAGGTCTCCAAGAATGTTTTCTTGTGGATGATAATTATGAATCCTGAAAATAGGATTTTCAGAAACAGTAACATTTTCAAATAAGTTAGTATAATGTTCACCCAATTCAGGAGATGAAACATTATTCCCAATTACTGAAGCATTATCATCAGATGAAGTAGAAGCAGTATCATAATGAACAGGAGCTTCGTTTTCAGGTTCTTCAGTGGGAGCAACAAGTGGAACTTCAACGTCATTTGAAATTGTAAATCTTGGAATTTCCAAATGTTCTTCAAAATACGCACGAACTAAATCTTCATCTGGATGATCAATTGAAGGAATAAATGAATTGAACAGACCATCGTAGTCAAACATCCAGTCGGGACCTTTCCCTTGTGGAGGAGTAGTGTACTTCTGACAGTCAACATGGTACCACTCTTCGACACAACCGGACGTAAAATTAAAAACCCGTTTCTTAGGTGACGCATACCCTAAGAAATACCCTTCAATGGCTTTCTCTTCAAATTTACCCGCATCCGTCTTCAGCATAGTACAAGGACACCCAAAAGGTTCCAAATACTTTAAGTTAGGCTTACGATTATTCAATAATTCATAACTGGTATTCTTTAGTCGTTTAACTGTTAGAACACGAATGAGAGTATAACAAGCCGTATTCACAGCCTCATTCCAAAAATGGACAGGAAGCTTAGAATCAGCGAGCATCGTTCTTGCAGTTTCAATCAAGGTTCCGTTCTTTCTTTCAGCAACGCCATTTTGTTGAGGTACATAGGGTATACTATATTCTCGGTGAATTCCCTTTTGGATACAAAAGAAATCCAACATAGTGTTCTTGAATTATGTTCCATTATCACTCCTAATTCTCCTCACCTTTTGTTTGTAAAGTGATTCGATTTTCGTGATAAGGTTTTGTACCAAAACAGGTGTTTGATCTTTCGAGCTCCTGAATAAAACCCATGAATATCTCGAATAATCATCAGTCACGACAAGACAATACCAGTATCCAGAAATACTCGAACGATTCACTGGACCAAACAAATCTATATGAAGTCGTTCTAGCGGAGTATCAATGGAATTGAATACCTTAGATGGGTGCGATTTCTTCTTTTGTTTGCCCTTCTCTTACAAGCAACACAATGATCTGATAACTAAAAATTTTTCAACGAAACCCCCTCAACCAAATCGTTCGGCATTAAATAATTCATCTTTCTAACGTGTATGTGACCCATTCTTCGATGCCAAACTAATGTATCTCTGGTTCATCCGGAGGATCGGGAACTTCATCATCTACAAGTCAATTCTCATATCAAACTAATGTAAACATAAAGGAAGCTGAACAAAACTTTGCATTTTTGTCTGCCTTTATGTCTTCTTACGAGAATTTGGTGAGTAGCAAGATTGCAACAAGTGATTTAACCGATGAAGACTATGATCAAATTGATCCCGATGATCTTGAACTCATGGATTTAAAATGGAACATGGCAATGATTGTTCGTAAGGTAAAAAGATTCATGCAAAGGACCGGAAAAGATCTTCCTACTCAAAATAAGAAGTTGGGTTTTGACAAGTTGAAGGTTAAATGTTATAATTGTCAAGAATTCGGACACTTTGCGAAAGAATGTGACAAGCCAAAGAAGGAGTATACTGGTCCTCATGGTCAAAATCAAAATCTTCTACACCACGAGTCAATGATACTGAAAAGAAACCGTCTACTTCTGGGTCACATGCAGTGTTAGCTTATGAAGGTGATTGGTCACAACGACTATTGTGCAATGATAATCAAGCTAATCTAGCTATGTTTGGGTTTCCTGAATACACACAAGATATAAGTGGAAGTGAAGTTTCTTCTGACGCTGAAACTGAGTCTGAATCTGATAATCAAAGTGAAAAGCTTTCAACTAGCTTTGCTTGTATGGCTAAGATCAGTGATTCTGCTACATCTGCCTGCATGGCCAAACAAAGCGAGGTTAGTAATTCAAATTCTAAATTATCATGTGTTGATTGTGAGTATAATAAGTCAAAGATAGACTCATTAAAACTTCAAAATGATAATCTGTTAAAAGAGATTGTGTCTTTAAAAGATACTTATAGGCAATCCTTGACCTCTCAAATCAACTCGAGGGAGAAAATTGAGGCATTGACTATAAGCAATCATGATCTTAAAGCCGAGTTATCTGTGAAAATAACAATTAATGACCAAAAGTTTCAAGAAATCTTGAAACATCGTTCGAAGATAACCGAGCTTGAAAATGAGGTTCTTGAGTTGAAGAACAAATTGGGTAAATTTTGAAATTCATCTTATATGTTAAATGAAATTATTGAAGTTTCTGGAAAACAAAAGGATTCAAAGAAAGGTATAGGTTTTGTTGAAATTCCACCACCATTTCACAATGATTATAAAATTAATCCTTTTGCTCCAACTGAAGAAGATGTTATTCTTAAAGAGCCTGTGATTTCAGAAAATTCTAAACAAAGTAAATCTTAAACTGTTAAAACCCAATCAGTTTCTCAGAAACCTCATGTTCAAAGTAACAAAGTTTTTGTTGAAAATGTTGACAAAGTTATCATCGAGGATGTGTTTGAACCTGAGATTATACACAAGAACAAGAACATTCCAAGTTCTAATAACATACTGTGTGAACCTCGTGAATTTGAGGAGGCTATGTATGGTTCGCACACAACTAAGATGAAGCAAGATGTTTTTGTCAAACCGGAGAAGGCTAAAAAACCAGAAAAACCGAAAAGTTCTGATGAGGATTTGTTGCGTTTTATAAATCCTAATGCACTTAAGCCGTCATCTGCTCGTGTTTTTAAGTTAAAGGGGATGGATACGATGTTCACTGAAAAAGACATTCCTCTTTGTATCATTAAACCTGAACTGATTGAGAGTGTGTTTTACAATGAAACTTCCAAGGTTCGTGAACTTGAACTTCAATATGCTCATGCAAAAACATCAGTTTCATCGGATCTGATGACAAGAGCAAAGCAAGTTTTAAAACAAGCTAAACAAGTTAAATTTGTAAAATCTACCGGAACTGACACGTTGAAAAGTTTTTCGAACTATTCTAATTTAGATTTTTACTTGAAAAAGAAATCTGAATTATCTGATGAGTTCCCTAAGAGCATGACCAAAAATGTGAGTCATCATCAAAATTCTGCTTCATTCGTTCCAACTACTTCTCAACATCATCGTGTAGACATGCGAAGTTGCTTTCTTTGTGGTCAACATGGTCATGTTGTAAGAAATTGTAGCCAGAATATCCATCAGAATCTTCATCCTTTTATCAAGGACCATTCAAAGCCGGTTCCTGTAGTAAAAGAGATTCTGAAACGACCAGTGTCGTATGCTGATGATACTCATATCATGTTTTCAGATGTACATCCTCGAAAAGTTGTTCATGTGAATGAAACTCATGGTTCAGTTAAACCTAAGTTTATTCCTACTGAACCACTATGCAAAAATGTTAATTTAAATGTGGTTCAAGCTGCGTATCTAAGACGAAAGTCAAAGAAACCTGTAACTAATTCCCAAGTTGATGAACAACAATTGAATGCAGCTAAAGTTAACTTTTCTCAAGGAAACCAAAGGTGCCCAAGACTGAGGCCTGGGCTGCCTTTTTGAACTAATCATTTTCTTTTGTGTGTAGGGTTCATCCAAGACCATTTCTGGTGAAAACTGGATCATGGACAGTGGATGTTCTCGTCATATTATTGGAAATCTCAACCTCTTATCAAATGTGAGAAATATTCAAGGGGGCTATGTGGCGTTAGCTGGGAATTCTGGGGGTATGAGTACACAGGAGGGTGATGTTTCAAATGGGAAGATTACCTTTGAGAAGGTTAATTATTGTGATAAGGTGGATCATAACTTATTAAGTGTATCGTAGATTTGTGATAAGCAGTACACGACGGTATTTACAGATAAAGAGTGTCTTATTCTAAAACCGGGTTATGTGATTCCCGAGGACATGGTTGTCATGCGATCACCACGATCAAATGTATTTTTGTCTTAAATATGAATTCTAAAGTATCTACATCGATCGAAACGTGTTTTGTCTCGAAAACAACAGAGAAAGACTCCGTACTTTGGCATCGAAGAATGGGTCACAAACATGTTCGAAAGATGAATTATTTAATGGCAAACGATCTGGTAGATGGGGTGTCGTTAAATAACTTTAAGTTATTCAATCACGGTGTTGCTTGTAAGAAGACAAACAAAAGAAGAAATCACACCTATCTAAGGTATTGAATTCCATTGATACTCCGCTTGAACGACTTCATATGGATTTGTTCGGTCCAGTGAATCGGGCTAGTATTTCTGGAGACTGGTATTGTTTAGTCGTGACTGATGATTATTCGAGATACTCATGGGTCTTATTTATGAGTTCAAAAGATCAAACGCCTGTTTTGGTAAAAAATCTTATCACTAAGATCTAATCACTTTACAAACAAAAGCTGAGGAGAATTCGAAGTGATAATGGAACTGAATTCAAAAACACTATATTGGATTTCTTTTGTGTTCAAAAGGGAATTCATCGTGAATATAGTGCACCATATGTACCTCAACAAAATGGTGTTGCAGAACGAAAGAATAGAACCTTGATTGAACCTGCAAGAACTATGCTTGCTGATTCTAAGCTTCCTGTCCAATTATGGAATGAGGCAGTGAACACAGCTTGTTACACGCTTAATCGGGTTTTGACTGTTAAACGACTCAAGAAGACAAGTTATGGGCTCTTGAACAATCGAAAGCCTAACTTAAAGTACCTGGAACCCTTTGGGTGTCCTTGTACAATAATGAAAAAGGATGCGGGTAAATTTGAGGAAAAAGCGATCGAAGGTTATTTCTTGGGGGATACATCTCCAAAGAAAAAGGTATATAATTTTACATCTTGTTGTGTTGAAGAATGGTTCCATGTTGTGACAACCGGTAATTTCCCAAACCCATAAGCTAAGTAATCAACCTAATAATTAGGTGATTGTAAATATTAAGCGCGTGCATTTGTTATGTGCAACCTGCGCGAGCGCACCATGTTAAGAACCAGCGTGAGCATATGTTATATGCGCCATGCGTGAATGATTTGGCCATCCCGCATGATGCTAAGGCGGGTGCATCCTACATCGTTTATGCGCGTGCGGAAGGGAACTAACCTACCCGCATGGCGGGAACGTTGAGAGCTAGTTTGTCTGAAGCTCCAAGATGGAATTGACTTCAACATGACTGATCACTATGTTGAAATACCAAGACCACCTGGAGAATCTACAAATGAAACTCAAATGTCCCTAACTGCGAGAAGGTTACGCACCTACCCGCAGCAAAGACATGTCCTATACGCAGAAAGCTATGCGCACCAAGTTATACGCGCAGAACACTTGGTCTATTCTCCAGTTAAGGAGATTACTCCCGCCCGAAAGGAAACAGTAGCGTGTTTCAGAGATTTTCCACTTTTTTTTACTGTACACTGACAAAAGTACCTGAAAAAGCACACTGTAACATGAAAAGTCAACTGTCAGCCACCCTATTCCCACCAAACCCAGACCTGCATGTTCTGTCCAAATCAAATCAAAATCTTTTATCCACCACTCCACTCTTAAGTAAATAATAATAACTTCCATACTTTATCATCATTACATTTAGATATGAAAAGATTTCAATCCCCTAAAGCAAGGGATTGTGTTCCCTTGAGTTTGCCTATAAATTTGTAGCCTAAATTATCACCCAAAACACACTTCAAAGAACTACAAACTTGCACTAATCCTTTCCCAAGCATCCGTTGTTTCCCGCTCCGATCCTGTTACTAGGTAAGCCGAGAATATAACCTTGAGACCTACTATCCAACCCTTATATTCTCCTATTTCTTGATCTTAATATATATACTTGTTATTTAATCATATTCTAGACCTTCGATTCCGAGGCCAACACCAAGAAAACCCGAATCTCGATTAATCCCTTAACAAGAACCACAGGTGAGTCTCACAGCCCCTATTTTCACTGTTTTCACTGTTTTTAAACTGCTTTCGGGGCGAGGGACACGTACTTAAATAATGTTTTATCATGGTATACTTACAAGCTATGCAAGCGATTATGTGTTTAAGTTATGTTTCATGATGAGCAATGCAAACGGTTATCTAAGGTTTTCAATGTATGTGCGCTAGAACTCGAGTAAGTGATCACTTTACCATTGGAACTCTAAGGGTAGGGACTGCTGGTTTGATCCGCCCACTCGTAGGGGTCGCACCTCTTTGCATGGACGAGTGCCTGGCATGGGGCAGTACTATGGGGTTGAGCCCGCTCGTAGGGGTCGCGCCTCTTTGCATGGACGAGCGCCTTGTTTTCCGGCACAACGTCTGCGCGTAACCCGCGGGACGGTATCCTTAGCTCGTAGGGGCAATGCCTCTTTGCATGGACGAGCACAGTTTCTCAGAATTGTTCGCGCGTAACCCGCGGGACAGTATCCTTAGCTCGTAGGGGCAATGCCTCTTTGCATAGACGAGCATAGTTTTCCAGAAACGTCTGCGCGTAACTCGCGGGACGGTTTTACGTTATTTTAGCTCGTAGTGGCTGCGCCACTTACATAGACGAGCACCGTATCCAGAATTTGTTCACGCGTAACCCGCGGAACGATTTTTATCAGAATATTGTCAGAATTATGTGTTAATACGATTTTACCAAGCAGATGTTAATGATGTTGCCAGAAATGTTTCAGAATGATTTTATCAAGTTACTAAAACTTGTGAACCCACTCAGTTTATACTGATTCAAATGTTTTTACGTGTCTTTCAGGAGATAACTAGGTAGCGCATGGAGTCACACTTAGAGCACCACACGCTGAACATCTAAAACAAGCTTTTTGGAAGATTTTGGTTTTATCCCCTCGATGCGCACGGTAACCCGCCGCGCAAGGGGATATGGCGAGGAAATCTTCAGTTTTATACTTGGATGTTTCTTTTTGTAATCTTTGAACAATGTAATGTGTTTGTACTAAACTTCTCATGCGCAATAAAAATCTTTGAATGTTTTGCAATGGCCCGTGCTTAATTATCAATCCCCACTCGTGCGCGCCCGGCTGTTTCCGCCGCTCAGGGCCGGGTGTGACAGATTGGTATCAGAGCACTGGTTATAGCGAACTAGGAAAAGAAGTTTTTAACCTAGACTATAACCTTTGGGGAATCGCATGAAATATTTTTCAAAGAATATTTTCAAAAGAATATTTTCAAAAGAAAAATCACACACGCACTTAGGAACACGGGTCACAGTGTCTAGAGATAAGAACATTATGTGCTCTGAGTACATGCGCTAAGTTTGTTATATTTTCTTTTTATGAAAAGAATGCCTCCAACCAGAGCCAAGGGAATTACCATGACACCCGAGGAGCTCGCAGAAATAATCGCGCAGGCGATTGCAACGCATGAGGCCAGCAAGGCCGAATCTAGTCAGGGTCGCCAAGAGAACGAGACCCCAGAACCCGAATCAGGAGCCTTGAACAAAGGATGCTCCTATAAAACATTCATGGCCTGTAGGCCTTGGCCGTTCAAAGGCACCGAAGGAGCCATTGGGCTCTACAATTGGATTGACAAGATGGAGACCGTTCTCTCCATCAGCGGATGTAGTGAAAACCAGAAGGTCCTTTACGCGACCTGCATGTTCCAAGAAGCAGCTTCGTCTTGGTGGAAGCTCCAAGTAAAGACTTTGGGGCGAGAAGTTGCTCTTCACAAGACCTGGGAAGAATTGAAAGAAATGATGATGAGAAAGTTCTGCTCTCGCGCAGAAATTCAGAGCTTGCAACAAGAATTCTGGAACCACACCATGGTAGGAACGGATATCGATGCCTACACCAATCGTTTCAACGAGCTTTGCCAGCTGGTGCCAGACAAGGCAAACACAGAAGAAAAGAAAATCGAGAGGTACATCTTTGGGTTACCTCCTGTCGTTAGAGTCCCGCTCAACGCCGCCGCACCTCCGACCTTTGACGAGGCGGTTGCGCGAGCCATCACCCTTACAAGGGATACGGTTCGTGCGGGTATGTTGACCGCTCGCTTGAACGAGCAGCGAACCTCTGACTCCAAGAGGAAATGGAACTCCCACCGAGGGTCAGACTTCAAGCAGCCACCGCCCAAGAAGCAGGAAAGCACAAGGGTTTACGCGATTCAAGCCGCGGAACCATCAAGGAAAGGATACAGCGGGCCTCGCCCATGGTGCAGCAAATGCAAGTATCACCACGAGGGTGAATGCGCAAAAATCGAATGCGCCAAATGTGGCAGACCAGGACACAAGGCGATGAATTGTCGCATCAGAGAAGCTGGATCGAGCGACAGCTGCTACGCATGCGGGAAGCCTGGACACTTCAGTCGGGATTGCCCACAGAAAGGAAACCAAGCTCGCGGGAGAGCTTTTGTGATCGGCGCGGGTGAAGCAAAGGAAGAGCCGAATGTGGTAACCGGTACGTTTTTGCTTAACGGTCATTATGCATCTGTCTTATTTGATACTGGCGCTGACCTAAGTTTTATATCCCATGAGTTTAAAAACTCCCTGGGCTTAGCGACCAGTAGGCTAGACAAACCTTATACTATAGAACTAGCCAATGGTAGGCAGTTATGCGCGAATGAAAGGACTGAGCAATGTGTATTAGTCATGGGAGGTCATGAGTTCAATATAAACTTGTTGCCAATAGATTTGGGAAGTTTCGATATTGTGGTAGGTATGGATTGGTTGGTCGAGAATCTCGCGGAGATTGTTTGCCATGAGAAGCAGGTTCGGATTCCACTGTTGAACGGAGAAACTTTGATGATTCAAGGGGAAAGAAAGGGAGTTGCGACGAAACTGATTTCGTGCCTAAAGGCGCGCAAGTGCCTAAGGAAAGGGTACTACGCCTTCCTGGCGCATGTAATAGAGAAGGGAGATGAGCGAAGAATTGAAGACTTACCTGTAGTGCGCGAATTTCCAGAAGTTTTTCCTAAAGATCTGCCCGGATTGCCGCCACCGCGACAAATCGAGTTTCGAATTGATTTGGTCCCAGGAGCTGCGCCAGTAGCCCGAGCGCCTTATCGATTAGCTCCATCTGAGATGCAAGAGCTATCCAATCAGTTACAGGAACTTTTGGATAAGGGTTTCATACGCCCAAGCTTTTCACCTTGGGGAGCTCCAGTACTGTTTGTTAAGAAGAAGGATGGTTCGTTCCGGATGTGTATTGACTACAGGGAGCTGAATAAGCTGACAGTCAAAAATCGGTACCCCTTACCGAGGATTGACGACTTATTTGACCAGTTGCAGGGATCCAGTTATTATTCGAAGATAGATCTACGGTCAGGATACCACCAACTTAGGGTCCATGAGGAAGACGCGCCAAAGACAGCCTTCCGAACCAGATATGGCCATTATGAGTTCTTAGTGATGCCTTTCGGGCTAACTAATGCGCCGGCTATATTCATGGATCTGATGAACCGTGTGTGCAAACCATACTTGGACAAGTTTGTGATTGTGTTTATAGATGATATTCTAATTTACTCTCGAACCAAGACCGAGCATGAGCAACACTTGAGGTTGATTTTGGAATTGTTAAGGAAAGAAAGGTTGTATGCAAAGTTTTCTAAATGTGAGTTTTGGCTTAGAGAGGTTCACTTTCTCGGTCACGTTGTAAACGAGAAAGGAATACACGTCGATCCTTCTAAGGTTAAAGCCATCGAAAACTGGGAAGCGCCAAAAACCCCAACTGAGGTGAGGCAATTCCTTGGACTAGCTGGCTACTATCGACGCTTCATTGAGAACTTCTCCAAGTTAGCTCTACCTCTGACCGCGCTAACTCAGAAAGACAAGGCGTTTATTTGGGGCGAGAATCAGGAAGCGGCATTTCAAATGTTGAAACAGAAGTTATGTAGTGCGCCAATTTTATCTTTACCAGAGGGGACGGATGACATCGTCGTTTACTGCGACGCTTCACACCAGGGACTCGGATGTGTCCTTATGCAGCGAGACAAAGTTATAGCGTATGCCTCGCGCCAACTCAAGACCAATGAAAAGAACTACACAACGCATGATTTAGAACTTGGAGCGGTTGTCTTCGCGCTAAAGATTTGGCGCCATTACCTCTACGGTACGAAATGTGTAATCTTTACGGATCATAAGAGCCTCCAACATATATTCAATCAGAAGGATTTAAACATGAGGCAACGAAGATGGGTTGAATTGTTGAATGATTATGATTGCGAGATCAAGTATCATCCGGGGAAAGCGAATGTGGTAGCAGACGCGCTAAGCAGAAAGGAGCGAATAAAAACACTACGGGTCAAGGCCCTAAAGCTAACAATTCACGCAGAGCTCTCTACGCGCATCCGAGACGCTCAGCAAGAAGCCTTGAAACCAGAGTTTGTTAAAACTGAATCCCTTGGGGGTATGATTAAGAATTTGGAACTTAAAGGGAACACTCGATATTTTGCCAACCGCATATGGGTCCCTCTCAAGGGAGGACTGCGCGAGCAGGTATTAAACGAAGCTCACAAGACGCGGTATTCCGTACATCCTGGCGCAGACAAGATGTACCAAGATGTTAAAATGTTGTATTGGTGGCCCAATCTTAAAGGCGCCATCGCGACACATGTCAGTAAGTGCCTGACGTGTTCAAAGGTAAAGGCTGAATACCAGAAGCCGTCGGGGTTACTTCAACAGCCAGAAATTCCCATGTGGAAGTGGGAACAAATCTCCATGGATTTCATCACCAAACTACCAAGGACACCTGGGGGTTACGACACGATATGGGTTATTGTAGATCGGCTAACTAAGTCAGCGCACTTCTTGCCGATTAAAGAAACTGATAAAATGGAAAAGTTAGCCCGACTATATATTCGAGAAGTAGTTTCAAAACATGGAGTCCCAGTGTCCATCATTTCTGATAGAAATAGTCGGTTCACCTCAAGGTTTTGGAGATCATTACAAGAGGGGTTAGGTACTCGACTGGACATGAGTACGGCTTATCACCCCCAAACGGATGGACAAAGCGAACGAACGATCCAGACATTGGAAGATATGCTGCGCGCGTGCGCGATCGATTTTGGAGGTAGTTGGGATACCCACCTTCCGTTGATTGAATTTTCTTACAATAACAGTTATCACACAAGCCTCAAGGCAGCGCCGTTTGAAGCGTTATATGGGCGCAAGTGTAGATCCCCACTGTGTTGGGCTGAAGTGGGCGACAAGCAAATGACTGGTCCAGAAGTGATCCAAGAAACAACAGACAAGATTTTTCAGATAAGGGATCGCCTTAAGGCAGCACGCGACAGACAGAAAAGTTATGCTGATATGAGAAGGAAACCGTTGGAGTTTCAAGTAGGGGATAAAGTACTTTTGAAAGTCTCTCCATGGAAGGGAGTCCCCCGTTTCGGTAAGCGAGGAAAGCTAAATCCGCGCTACATTGGACCATTTGAGATCCTGGAGAGGATCGGTCCAGTTGCTTATAAACTCCGTCTACCCGCCGAACTCAGTGGAGTTCATGATACGTTTCATGTATCCAACCTCAAGAAGTGTTTATCTGACGAAACGTTGATTTTACCGTTGGAAGAAATTCATATTGACAAACAGCTGCACTTCGTAGAAGAACCCATAGCAGTAACCGATTGGAAAGAACAAAAGTTACGCAGAAGCAAAATCAAGTTAGTAAAGGTTCAATGGAACTCGAGGCGTGGGCCTGAATTCACTTGGGAAAGAGAAGACCAGATGCGCACAAAATACCCACACCTCTTTCAGAACATGGCTTCTGCCAGCAACGTCTCCTAAATTTCGGGACGAAATTCGTTTAACGAGGGGAGAATGTGACAACCGGTAATTTCCCAAACCCATAAGCTAAGTAATCAACCTAATAATTAGGTGATTGTAAATATTAAGCGCGTGCATTTGTTATGTGCAACCTGCGCGAGCGCACCATGTTAAGAACCAGCGTGAGCATATGTTATATGCGCCATGCGTGAATGATTTGGCCATCCCGCATGATGCTAAGGCGGGTGCATCCTACATCGTTTATGCGCGTGCGGAAGGGAACTAACCTACCCGCATGGCGGGAACGTTGAGAGCTAGTTTGTCTAAAGCTCCAAGATGGAATTGACTTCAACATGACTGATCACTATGTTGAAATACCAAGACCACCTGGAGAATCTACAAATGAAACTCAAATGTCCCTAACTGCGAGAAGGTTACGCACCTACCCGCAGCAAAGACATGTCCTATACGCAGAAAGCTATGCGCACCAAGTTATACGCGCAGAACACTTGGTCTATTCTCCAGTTAAGGAGATTACTCCCGCCCGAAAGGAAACAGTAGCGTGTTTCAGAGATTTTCCACTTTTTTTTACTGTACGCTGACAAAAGTACCTGAAAAAGCACACTGTAACATGAAAAGTCAACTGTCAGCCACCCTATTCCCACCAAACCCAGACCTGCATGTTCTGTCCAAATCAAATCAAAATCTTTTATCCACCACTCCACTCTTAAGTAAATAATAATAACTTCCATACTTTATCATCATTACATTTAGATATGAAAAGATTTCAATCCCCTAAAGCAAGGGATTGTGTTCCCTTGAGTTTGCCTATAAATTTGTAGCCTAAATTATCACCCAAAACACACTTCAAAGAACTACAAACTTGCACTAATCCTTTCCCAAGCATCCGTTGTTTCCAGCTCCGATCCTGTTACTAGGTAAGCCGAGAATATAACCTTGAGACCTACTATCCAACCCTTATATTCTCCTATTTCTTGATCTTAATATATATACTTGTTATTTAATCATATTCTAGACCTTCGATTCCGAGGCCAACACCAAGAAAACCCGAATCTCGATTAATCCCTTAACAAGAACCACAGGTGAGTCTCACAGCCCCTATTTTCACTGTTTTCACTGTTTTTAAACTGCTTTCGGGGCGAGGGACACGTACTTAAATAATGTTTTATCATGGTATACTTACAAGCTATGCAAGCGATTATGTGTTTAAGTTATGTTTCATGATGAGCAATGCAAACGGTTATCTAAGGTTTTCAATGTATGTGCGCTAGAACTCGAGTAAGTGATCACTTTACCATTGGAACTCTAAGGGTAGGGACTGCTGGTTTGATCCGCCCACTCGTAGGGGTCGCACCTCTTTGCATGGACGAGTGCCTGGCATGGGGCAGTACTATGGGGTTGAGCCCGCTCGTAGGGGTCGCGCCTCTTTGCATGGACGAGCGCCTTGTTTTCCGGCACAACGTCTGCGCGTAACCCGCGGGACGGTATCCTTAGCTCGTAGGGGCAATGCCTCTTTGCATGGACGAGCACAGTTTCTCAGAATTGTTCGCGCGTAACCCGCGGGACAGTATCCTTAGCTCGTAGGGGCAATGCCTCTTTGCATAGACGAGCATAGTTTTCCAGAAACGTCTGCGCGTAACTCGCGGGACGGTTTTACGTTATTTTAGCTCGTAGTGGCTGCGCCACTTACATAGACGAGCACCGTATCCAGAATTTGTTCACGCGTAACCCGCGGAACGATTTTTATCAGAATATTGTCAGAATTATGTGTTAATACGATTTTACCAAGCAGATGTTAATGATGTTGCCAGAAATGTTTCAGAATGATTTTATCAAGTTACTAAAACTTGTGAACCCACTCAGTTTATACTGATTCAAATGTTTTTACGTGTCTTTCAGGAGATAACTAGGTAGCGCATGGAGTCACACTTAGAGCACCACACGCTGAACATCTAAAACAAGCTTTTTGGAAGATTTTGGTTTTATCCCCTCGATGCGCACGGTAACCCGCCGCGCAAGGGGATATGGCGAGGAAATCTTCAGTTTTATACTTGGATGTTTCTTTTTGTAATCTTTGAACAATGTAATGTGTTTGTACTAAACTTCTCATGCGCAATAAAAATCTTTGAATGTTTTGCAATGGCCCGTGCTTAATTATCAATCCCCACTCGTGCGCGCCCGGCTGTTTCCGCCGCTCAGGGCCGGGTGTGACACATGTGGACTGTCAACGGTACACTACTCCTCCTCCCGATTGGATGTTTGACTACGATAGCTTATTTAATACATTTACTCCAACAATCGATCATCCATATGAAGATTTAGTCAGTTTTTATTTTGAAGAACATTTGGAAATTCCAAGGTTTGTCAGTTCAAACACCGTTGAAGATCCACTGGGTGTTCCAACTGAAGAACCTGATAATGAGTCTCCTGTTCATTATGATACTGCTTCGTCTTCATCCGATGATAATGCAATTGTGAATGATGATAATGTTTCATCTCCTGATTTGGGTGAACATTATACTAACTTATTTGAACACGTTGCTGTTTCTGAAAATCCTATTCTTAGGATCCATAATTAGTATCCACAAGAAAATATTATTGGAGACCTCGGTGTGGGAGTTCAAACTCGTCATCAAATTGCTTCCTCGAGTAACAATAATGTCTTATGTGCTTATACCGATTTATGTTCCACTGGTATAGTAAATACAACTAAATTCACTTGCTTTCTATCCCAAGTTGAGCCTACAACTCCTCGTGTGGCTCTGCAAGATCCATCTTGGGTAGAAGCCATGCAAGAATAATTACAGCAATTTTCACGCTTAGGTGTTTGGGATTTAATCGACAAACCTGCTAGAGTCAAGAAACCAATTCCGACAAAGTGGGTATATAAGTGTAAGAAAGATGACCGTGGAGTAATTGTGAGAAACAAAGCACGTTTGCTGGTGCAAGGTTTTATCAGCAAGAGGGTATTGATTACACTGAGGTTTATGCTCCAGTTGCAAGTTTAGAGTCAATTCGAATCTTCTTGGCTTATGCTGCGTACAAAAATATCTAAGTGTATCAAATGGATGTTAAAAGTGCTTTTCTCAACGGTGAACTTCATGAGGAAGTGTTTGTTCTACAACCTCCAGGTTTCGAAGATCCTGATTATCCTGAACGTGTTTACCGCTTAAACAAGGCATTATATGGTCTACATCAACCCCCGAGAGCTTGGTATGGCACGCTCGCCAGCCATCTGACGAATAACGGCTTCAAACGTGGAACTGTCGACTGCACTTTATTTCATAAAACTGTTGGTGATGATCTTCTCCTAGTTCAGATATATGTTGATGACATTATCTTTGGGTCTACAAACGATACTTTATGCAAGGAGTTCAAGAAGTCTATGCAAACCAAGTTCGAAATGAGATCGATGGGAGAGATGAATTTCTTTTTAGGGTTGCAGGTTCATCAGTCTGTGAAGGGAATCTTCATTCATCAAACAAGATATGTGAACGACGTCTTGAGCTGATTCAAGATTACTGCCGGAAAAATCCCTTCTACTCCTCTTCCAGGGGTCACAATTTATCACCGGATGAATTGGAGGATACCCTTGATCCGACCCTCTATCGTGCTATTATTGGTTCTTTATCGTATTTAACTGCTTCTCGACCCGACATAATGTTTGTTGTTTGTTTATGCGCTAGGTACCAAGCGAGTCCCCGAGTGACTCACCTAGCAGCAGTCAAACGTATTCTGCAATATCTACGGGGAAATCCTGACATCGGGTTATGGTACCCCAAAGATGATACTTTTGATCTTACCGCTTACTCAGACTCAGATTATGGAGGATGCAAGATCAATTTCAAGTCTACTACAGCGGCATGTCAATTCTTAGGAAGCCGGCTTGTTTCCTGGCAGTGTAAGAAACAGACAACGGTCTCCACTTCAACCGCCGAAGCTGAGTATGTTGCAGCCTCGAGTTGCTGTTCCCAGGTTCTGTGGATACAACAACATCTTCGCAACTACGGTTTGAAGTTTCTTACTACTCCCATCTTGATTGATAACTCTGCTGCTATTAGTATCACCAAGAATCCCGTACAACATTCTAAAACGAAACATGTCGAAATTCGATATCATTTTATACGGGATTGTTTTGAAAAGAAATTAATTTGATCTTGAGAAAGTGCACACCGATTTTCAAAAAGCTTTGATAAAACACGTTTTAATTTTTTGCTTGGTTTAAATGGATTGAAGACCATTGTTGAGATCCTAAAATTAGGATAATTATCTTTACTTGTATTATTGTTCTAGTTTAAATTTCCTTCTGTTTTTAGGTTTTAGGGGGTGAATTCTAGAAAATACAAAAATATTTTGCTTTGAGTTTGTATAGATAAAACCCAAAAACAATAGAAAACATAGAAAAATCAAAAATATTGTTCTTTCTTGTTTTATTTTAATATCTGTAAAACCAAAAACATTTTAAAATTAGAAAATTCCAAAAGATTATGATTTCTGAAAAAGTCAAAAAATTTCTGAAAAAGTCAAAAAGAATGTGAATTTTCTTGTCTTTGTAAAGAAAAATCTGAAAAAGACAAAAAGATTGTGTTTTTAGTTTGTAAAGAGAAAACCAAAAAGATTTTTGCTTATGTTCGTTGAAAATTATGTCATTTGCTTCTATTTTAAAGAACATATACTTGTATATGTTTGGTCCTGATAATTTCTTGGAAATCTTCGGGTTAGCCATTTATCTAACAAATGGATAGTACTTGGGGCGTTCGTTAAGCATTCTATTTATTTTTTAGCTGAGAATTTGGTCAGTTATTTAAATTTGTGAAGCGTGCTTGCATGTTTTGGTCCTATTCTCTACTTGTAGATGACTAGGATAGCCATTAATTTATGAACTTAAATTAACTGGGGCAATTTAAATCATTTTGTTTTATGCTTCTCAAAATCTTGAGTTTTTGAAGCAAAAAGAGAAAATGATAGTACATTGATTATTTGACCCCAAATCCAGAAAGAAATAAGCTTAAAAGACTGTGTGCTTAATCATTGGTGCATTGATAGGTCTTAAACAAGCTGCTAGAGTAAAGTAAGTGATATAAACTTAAAGAAAAACCAAATTGAAAGAGGTGTTAGTCTCTAGCAAAAGCCTCGGTGAAGATGGCAGAAATGTAATAACCGATCATACTCAAGCCTTATCATTGTTGATCACCCAAAAATATGATAAAGCAAATAACAAGTGTTAGGATTCTGGACACTGTGAGTCTTTATGCGGCTTAATCATCTGGGTATTCATAAGCATGAATATTTCACTCGCTTCTTAGAGCAAACGCAAAGTCATTAAACTTGATCACTGTTGTACTCTGTACAAGCTAAATTACTGACTTGATCAAAATCCGCTGTTAGTCATACAATTGTTCCTCCCTTGCGTGCGTCTCAATACCAATAAGAAACGGACCCCAGGGGATACAATGTATGTAAGCCGACAAATGGACTCGTGCATACTCACTCATAGTAAAGGAAACCTGACGCATTGCTCAAATATTCAAAAAGGTTTCAAATTTTGATCAACATTATAATGGTTTAAGTCTAGTTGATTTGGCAAAAATCAAATTAAGCTTGAACCGAGATTAGGGGCTGATAGTTTCTGATATTCTGTGAGCTAATTGAACCATAAATCATATCACAAAAATGCTTGAATGTTTGTTATAAGATTTAAGTGGACAACAATATCAATGACCGACTTAACGCCAGTCATAATATCGCTGAAATATAAAACTGTGATGGAAGGGCATTTTGGTCAATATGATTGTCACACCCCGACTAGGTAGTTGCGGAAGCGTAAAACGAGAATGTAACAGATAATACTGGTATCAACAACATTGTTTATAAAGAAATTCACAAACTAATTTACATCATATTACATGGGTTGGTACTATGTTTACAAACTAGATGAGAATCACATAACCAGTTCACGGGCTTCTTATTCATTACTACGTATTTGCATCTATTCACAGCTATTAAACTTTCCTTCTAACACCAAGCACGTAAGCAAATCATCCAACTTCGGCTTACCTGAAAAGCATGTTAAAACGGGTCAACTACGTCTACTTGGTGAGTTTCAAGTTTCACGAGTATCAACGAAATCAGTATACGAGTTTGTAAAGTTTACAGTGTGTATGTATACATGTATGTGTATGATGTATTATACTAAGCCACAAGTGAAACCGAAACGAGCTAAAACACATGGCCACCCCTGCCCATGCACTCCCGTTGGCATTTAACAGCCACTTTGCCCCAAGTATGTACTGTGTCTAATACCACATAGCAGTATGTAATAAGTTTAAATGAAAATGTGCAACTGGGTTAACATGTTCCGGCATACCCCACCGGCTCTGTCAGTTGGGTTTGTCAATCCGATAGTACTATCCACACGTCACCGGCACGAAGTTAATCACTTGTGTTTGTGGGGACTTTCAAGTGTTAGTACTTAGATAATTCACATCACCACACGTTTTCAAGTATATAAGTATATGTAAACATGCTTTCCACCACAAAAGTTCGTAAAGCAGTTTAGAAAGTGGGGTCGTGAAACTCACCTTATTGTAGTTCGAGCGGGTAATATACGTCAATAAGTGTTATGCCTCGATTATAACTCGTATCCTATAATCGGTATCGTACTGTTAATACTAGTACAGTGTTTAAACTAAATTGGGCCCAAAACATGACCATAGTCTTAGATTGTGACGTTGTATACTGTAAAATACTTAAAATCAGATTTGGCTCAGTTTCACCGTTTTCCAAGCCTAGCCAAGTTGATCGTTTACGCGTTTCGAGAATATGTAAGATCATAAAAACTTAAGTAAACATATTGATTGATAAAATGATTTAATTTATAAAAGAATTTTAAGGTTTCGGTATCTGGATTGATCGCAGGGCGTTTCCGTTTTCACACGGGTTTGATTATACAAGACGCGTACAATCCACCCGAATTGTCCGGAATATTCGTAAAAAGTTCGTTTTTATCAATTTCATCCAAAAATACAATATTTGACCACTTTTTATATTTTGACGTACCAGTCAGTCCGTTAAACATCAAACTGCCGGTTTCGTTAAAACAATAATAATTTAAATCTTTGATTAATCATAACAAAATATGTACTTATATATAAATTATGCAAATTTTTGTAAAAATACATTAAAATATGGAGAATTTTATAAAAATATTTTCAGAAATTTTATGATTGAATTTTTATTTATAAAAATTCATTTAATAGGTTATAATCGTGTAATAAATGGCCCGTTTATATCAAACGACCTCCAAAAAATCCGATAATTTTTACAAATGGCCTCAATGTTATTACATAGCCACTACCAAATCTCCAGAACCTAACTCTTTTGACAAAATGCCTTTTTGTGTGTTTTTCTGTTGTTAAAATTCGGTTAAATCATAATTGCACAAACCATACATAGGCTTTTCCAATGATCCCCAAACTTTACCAGTGATCTTACCATCACATATTAATCTCCATAGCCAAATTTTATAATTTTTCAATATGTTTAGCTATTTTTCCCAATTAAACGCTCATAAACAGAAATAAATTCACCAAATATTCTCCATTTAACAAAAAATTACCAAATTTAAACAGGGACTCATTTATATGATCCATAATGTCCCTGAAAATTTTAACAAGCTAAAAACAAGCACGTCACAACCTAATACTAAACAGCCCTTAAATGAGTGTCACGGGTTTATCATATCGGTTTTCGATGAGTTTTGCTAGCTTAAACGACTCTCCGGGTCTCGGGTTGCAAACTCAGCGTATCTACATATCATATAACATCAAAACAAGCATAAATCATCCATTGAACAGCCTTGTTAACTTGGGTTTCAGTTTTGGTATCAAACCGAACTTCCAAACCGTAAAAACGTTGTATTCATGTTCTAATCCGTGTTTTTGACCAAAAATCAATATTTTTCTGCTTTGTAGACATGTTTAACATCAAAACATGATTTTTATGGTTTTTGTATGGTTAAACATGTTTAATACTAATTAAGAACTAATTTTCTATGTTTAAATCTTACTAAACAAGCTTGAAATCTTCATGAATTTAATGTTTACCTTTAGGGTTTTGGACAAGAAATGAAGATGATCAGCTGGATATTGAGTTGGTTGGTGTTTGGAATGAGAAAATATCTTTTTCCTTAGCTTATTTAACAAGCTAATCAAAAGGGGTCCCCCCCCCTAGTTGCGACTAGAAACATTAAGGGCCCATTGGGCCTCCTATTTGGCCCAATGGTTCCTCGGTATTCATGCTATACCAAACGTCGGTCCAAAATTTAGTTCGGGTTTGGTTTTTCGCAAGAAAACTAGTTCGAGTGCGAAAACCAGCGCGAAAACGAGTGTTTTTCAGCTTCTTTTTGTAAAATAAGAAAAAACGTACTGACTCGTTGTAAAATTCCAAAATATTTTCACGGATTGCTTAGAACATGTCATATAAGTGTTTTATAAATCTTTTTCGGCTTAACGGATGCTACAATGCTCGTTTTGATATTAACGATTGCGTTTAAGCTTATAGCGTATCGATAAACGAAACCTTTTTCGTTTAAAGAGTTTTAAACGTACTGGGGCCTAAATATCAATATGTTAGCCACTATAATATGTCTATAACTTGTATATGACCCCTCAGTATGTATACGGGTCATAATTAGTATCGGTCGGTTACTCGTTTAAGCACTACGAATTAACCGATTTATCGTTTACTTGCTACATAGTGAATATAATATACCTCGTTTTGTCACGAATGTCACATTCTCCCCCCGTTAAGAAATTTCGTCCTTGAAATTTAATGTGTCATCGGTTTTCTTTTTAGGGAACAGGTGTGGGTATTTCTTTCGGAATTCGTCCTTTCGTTCCCAAGTATATTCGGGTCCTTGTTTTGAATTCCACCGAACTTTTACCAATGAAATTTTGTTGTGTCGTAACTGTTTGGTTTTCCCGTCCACAATTTCTACCGGTTCCTCTACGAAGTTGAGCTTTTCGTTGATCTGAACATCTTCCAGTGGTACTATTGTCGTTTCATCAGTCAAACACTTTTTCAGATTCGATACATGAAACACGTCGTGAATAGTGCTCAGTTCTAACGGTAGTTTTAATCGGTAAGCTACGGGACCAATTTTTGCAATAATCTCGAAAGGTTCGATGTATCTCGGGGCTAGTTTACCAGTCTTTCCAAATATTATAACACCTTTCCACGGCGATACTTTTAAAAACACCTTATCACCTATTTTAAAAGATAACGGTTTTCTGCTAACATCAGCATAACTCTTTTGTCGGTCGCGGGCAGCTTTCAATCTTTGCTTAATCTGGTGAATCTTATCGGTGGTTTCCTGAATTAAATCTGACCTTGAAATTTGGGTATCACCCACTTCCGTCCAACATAGTGGTGATCTACATTTTCGCCCGTATAGAGCTGCATAAGGTGCAACTTTTATACTACTGTGGTAGCTATTATTATAGGAAAACTCAATAAGCGAGAGATGTTGATCCCAGTTTCCTTTGAAATCAAGTACACAAGCACGAAGTAGATCTTCTAAGGTTTGACTGGTTCGCTCAGATTGGCCGTCGGTTTGGGGATGGTAGGCGGTACTCAAATCTATTCGAGTTCCCAAAGATTCTTGTACTGCTTGCCAGAAATGTGAAGTAAAGTGACTGTCTCGATCTGAAATAATCGAAAGAGGTACTCCGTGTCGGGATACAATTTCATCGATGTAAATTTGAGCGAGTTTTTCGGTGGTGTAGTTGTTACGGATGGGAATAAAGTGTGCGGATTTGGTTAATCGGTCAACAATTACCCAGATATCATTGTGTCCTCGGGAGGTTTTAGGAAGGTGCGTCACAAAGTCCATGGTAATTTGTTCCCATTTCCATTGTGGGATTTCGGGTTGTTGTAACATTCCCGAAGGATTTTGATATTCGGCTTTAACTCTTGCACACGTTGCACATTTACTTACATACACGGCTATATCCTTTTTCATGGCAGGCCACCAGTAAAATTCTTTAACATCCTTATACATCTTATCAGTACCTGGATGAATAGAATATTTGGACTTATGTGCTTCATCAAGAATCAACTTTCGGAGTTTATGAAGTGTTGGAATCCAGACCCGGTTTTTGTAATAATATACTTCATCAATTTTCTTCTCAAAATTCCTTTCATTCCCATGTATTTCTTCTTTTTCTAGCTGATCTGCCTTCAAAGCCTCATCTTGTGCAACACGAACTTGTTCGGTTAGGCTACTTTGAACAATCATTCCGAGTGCTCATACCCTTAATGGTTTGACTCTGTCTTTTCGGCTTAAAGCATCAGCTACTACGTTGGCCTTACCCGGATGGTATTTAATCTCACAATTATAATCATTTAATAGTTCTACCCATCTCCTTTGTCTCATGTTTAGCTCTTTCTGATCAAATATGTGTTGTAGGCTTTTGTGATCAGTATAGATAGTACATTTTGTGCCGTACAAGTAGTATCTCCAGATCTTCAATGCAAAAATAACCGCTCCCAATTACAAATCGTGGGTTGTATAGTTCTTCTCGTGTATCTTTAATTGTCGGGAGGCATATGCTATTACTTTCTTTCCTTGCATCAGTACGCATCCTAAACCTTTACGAGACGCGTCACAATATACCACCAATTCATCAATTCCATTTGGAAGGCTTAATATTTGAGCCTCACATAACTTCTGTTTTAACGTTTGGAAGGCCATTTCTTGTTCTTCTCCCCATTCATACGCTCGATCTTTTTGAGTTAGGAGGGTTAGAGGTTGGGCAATACTTGAAAAGTTTTCAATGAATCTTCTATAATACCCGGCTAGTCCTAAGAATTGGCGAATTTCTCTTGGTGACTTAGGCACTTGCCAATTTTTAATGACCTCAATTTTACTTGGGTCTACTTGGATCCCTTGATGGTTCACAATGTGCCCCAAAAACTGTAATTCTTGTAGCCAAAATTCACATTTGGACAACTTTGCGTATAACTTTTCTTGCCTCAATAATTCTAAGATTTCCCGCAAATGTTGTTCATGTTCCTCCTTACTTCTCGAATATATCAAAATGTCATCGATAAACACTATCACGAACTTGTCAAGGTAAGGTTTGCAAACTCGGTTCATGAGGTCCATAAACATTGCAGGTGCATTTGTCAACCCAAACGGCATAACCAAAAATTCATAGTGACCATACCGAGTTCAGAAAGCTGTTTTTGGTACGTCTTCTTCCTGAATTCTTACTTGATGATAACCAGATCTAAGATCAATTTTCGAAAAATACTTCGCACCCTGGAGCTGATCAAACAAGTCATCAATTCAAGGTAAAGGGTATCTATTCTTTATAGTCACTTTATTCAATTCCCGGTAATCAATACACATTCGAAAACCCCCATCTTTCTTTTTTACAAATAACACTGGTGCTCCCTACTGTGAGTAACTATGTCGGATAAAACCCTTGTCTAGAAATTCTTGCAATTGGTTGGATAGTTCTTGCATTTCAGAAGGTGCAAGTCGGTAAGGTGCCTTAGCAATGGGGGCTGCTCCCGGTATCAAATCAATACGGAATTCCACTTGTCGGGTCGGTGGTAAACCAGGAAACTCATCGGGGAATACATCTGAATACTTGTGTACCACTGGGATGTCTTCCACTCGTTTTTCCTCGGGTTCCTTAACTGTTACACTCGCCAAGTATATAGTACAACCTTGGCGTAAATATCTCAATGCCTTAAGTTGGGATACGAGAGGCAAAATAGTACCAGATTTCTCACCTTGAACAGTCATAGTCTCATCATTCGGAAGAGGTATCCTAACAGTCTTATCCTTACAGACAATTTCAGCTTTATACTTAGATATCCAGTCCATACCGACTATAACATCGAAACTTCCCAATGCCACTGGAAGTAAATCTATAAGGAATGGGTGGTCGTTTAGGATGAGGGAACAGTTTTGGACTATTCGGTTAACAAGTATAGACTAACCGTTAGCGAGTTCTATAGTATATTGTTTTGTTAGTTCACTAGCCGGCATATTTTCTAAGGGTAAGAAGTTAACAGATACGAAACTTCTATCGGCGCCCGTATCAAACAAAACTGAAGCATACTGACCGGAAACTAAGAATGTACCTGTCACCACATTCGGATCATGACGCGCTTCACCCAATCCTAATACAAACGCGCGTCCCCTAGCTGCGTTGGAGGTTGATGCTTGTGCTTGGTTACGCCTTCTCACTGCACCCTGATTCAGCTTGGGGCAGTATTTCCGAAAATGATCCGTACAACCACATTCGTAGCAAGTACGGAGGTTCATGGTGGGTGGAGTTTGTTGGTTGAGTTGTGGGCGGGTTGGTTGAGGTCGAGGTAGTTGAGTTGATTGCGGTGGACGGTTAACAGTGTTGGTGGGGGTTCTACAGTTGGGGGCATAGTGTCCCGTTCTTCCACACTTCTGAAAAATGATCGGTTTGCAATCACCCACATGATGAAAGTTACATCTTCTGCACTTCGGTAACGTCCCTTTATAGGTCTCTTGTTTTACATTAGAACTAGTCATGGCATAACTTCGGGTATTCGGACGGGCCCGTTTATATTGAGGGTTCTCTTGCATCCTTATCCCATAATTAGATCGTTTCAAACTCGATGTTTCCCTCGGCATTCTTATCACACCACTTCTCATAAGATCAAAACTAAGAATGTACCCCGACTAGGTAGTTGCGGAAGCGTAAAACGAGAATGTAACAGATAATACTGGTATCAACAACATTGTTTATAAAGAAATTCACAAACTAATTTACATCATATTACATGGGTTGGTACTATGTTTACAAACTAGATGAGAATCACATAACCAGTTCACGGGCTTCTTATTCATTACTACGTATTTGCATCTATTCACAGCTATTAAACTTTCCTTCTAACACCAAGCACGTAAGCAAATCATCCAACTTCGGCTTACCTGAAAAGCATGTTAAAACGGGTCAACTACGTCTACTTGGTGAGTTTCAAGTTTCACGAGTATCAACGAAATCAGTATACGAGTTTGTAAAGTTTACAGTGTGTATGTATACATGTATGTGTATGATGTATTATACTAAGCCACAAGTGAAACCGAAACGAGCTAAAACACATGGCCACCCCTGCCCATGCACTCCCGTTGGCATTTAACAGCCACTTTGCCCCAAGTATGTACTGTGTCTAATACCACATAGCAGTATGTAATAAGTTTAAATGAAAATGTGCAACTGGGTTAACATGTTCCGGCATACCCCACCGGCTCTGTCAGTTGGGTTTGTCAATCCGATAGTACTATCCACACGTCACCGGCACGAAGTTATCACTTGTGTTTGTGGGGACTTTCAAGTGTTAGTACTTAGATAATTCACATCACCACACGTTTTCAAGTATATAAGTATATGTAAACATGCTTTCCACCACAAAAGTTCGTAAAGCAGTTTAGAAAGTGGGGTCGTGAAACTCACCTTATTGTAGTTCGAGCGGGTAATATACGTCAATAAGTGTTATGCCTCGATTATAACTCGTATCCTATAATCGGTATCGTACTGTTAATACTAGTACAGTGTTTAAACCAAATTGGGCCCAAAACATGACCATAGTCTTAGATTGTGACGTTGTATACTGTAAAATACTTAAAATCAGATTTGGCTCAGTTTCACCGTTTTCCAAGCCTAGCCAAGTTGATCGTTTACGCGTTTCGAGAATATGTAAGATCATAAAAACTTAAGTAAACATATTGATTGATAAAATGATTTAATTTATAAAAGAATTTTAAGGTTTCGGTATCTGGATTGATCGCAGGGCGTTTCCGTTTTCACACGGGTTTGATTATACAAGACGCGTACAATCCACCCGAATTGTCCGGAATTCTCGTAAAAAGTTCGTTTTTATCAATTTCATCCAAAAATACAATATTTGACCACTTTTTATATTTTGACGTACCAGTCAGTCCGTTAAACATCAAACTGCCGGTTTCGTTAAAACAATAATAATTTAAATCTTTGATTAATCATAACAAAATATGTACTTATATATAAATTATGCAAATTTTTGTAAAAATACATTAAAATATGGAGAATTTTATAAAAATATTTTCAGAAATTTTATGATTGAATTTTTATTTATAAAAATTCATTTAATAGGTTATAATCGTGTAATAAATGGCCCGTTTATATCAAACGACCTCCAAAAAATCCGATAATTTTTACAAATGGCCTCAATGTTATTACATAGCCACTACCAAATCTCCAGAACCTAACTCTTTTGACAAAATGCCTTTTTGTGTGTTTTTCTGTTGTTAAAATTAGGTTAAATCATAATTGCACAAACCATACATAGGCTTTTCCAATGATCCCCAAACTTTACCAGTGATCTTACCATCACATATTAATCTCCATAGCCAAATTTTATAATTTTTCAATATGTTTAGCTATTTTTCTCAATTAAACGCTCATAAACAGAAATAAATTCACCAAATATTCTCCATTTATCAAAAAATTACCAAATTTAAACAGGGACTCATTTATATGATCCATAATGTCCCTAAAAATTTTAACAAGCTAAAAACAAGCACGTCACAACCTAATACTAAACAGCCCTTAAATGAGTGTCACGGGTTTACCATGTCGGTTTTCGATGAGTTTTGCTAGCTTAAACGACTCTCCGGGTCTCGGGTTGCAAACTCAGCGTATCTACATATCATATAACATCAAAACAAGCATAAATCATCCATTGAACAGCCTTGTTAACTAGGGTTTCAGTTTTGGTATCAAACCGAACTTCCAAACCGTAAAAACGTTGTATTCATGTTCTAATCCGTGTTTTTGACCAAAAATCAAAATTTTTCTGCTTTGTAGACATGTTTAACATCAAAACATGATTTTTATGGTTTTTGTATGGTTAAACATGTTTAATACTAATTAAGAACTAATTTTCTATGTTTAAATCTTACTAAACAAGCTTGAAATCTTCATGAATTTAATGTTTACCTTTAGGGTTTTGGACAAGAAATGAAGATGATCAGCTGGATATTGAGTTGGTTGGTGTTTGGAATGAGAAAATATCTTTTTCCTTAGCTTATTTAACAAGCTAATCAAAAGGGGTCCCCCCCCCCTAGTTGCGACTAGAAACATTAAGGGCCCATTGGGCCTCCTATTTGGCCCAATGGTTCCTCGGTATTCATGCTATACCAAACGTCGGTCCAAAATTTAGTTCGGGTTTGGTTTTTCGCAAGAAAACTAGTTCGAGTGCGAAAACCAGCGCGAAAACGAGTGTTTTTCAGCTTCTTTTTGTAAAATAAGAAAAAACGTACTGACTCGTTGTAAAATTCCAAAATATTTTCACGGATTGCTTAGAACATGTCATATAAGTGTTTTATAAATCTTTTTCGGCTTAACGGATGCTACAATGCTCGTTTTGATATTAACGATTGCGTTTAAGCTTATAGCGTATCGATAAACGAAACCTTTTTCGTTTAAAGAGTTTTAAACGTACTGGGGCCTAAATATCAATATGTTAGCCTCTATAATATGTCTATAACTCGTATATGACCCCTCAGTATGTATACGGGTCATAATTAGTATCGGTCGGTTACTCGTTTAAGCATTACGAATTAACCGATTTATCGTTTACTTGCTACATAGTGAATATAATATACCTCGTTTTGTCACGAATGTCACAATGATTCTCTGCTCAAACTCATCAAAAACACAAAAATATGTACTGCTTTTGATAAATCATTGAAATACACAAAAAGATTGTCTATTTTCTAATTCGGATATTATTTTGTAAATACATTCTTTAATTTTTTACAAAATACCAAAAATATTTATTTTCGTACTTTACATATTATTTAATGCTTTTTAGTTATGTTTCGTAAAAATGAAACGAATTTAAGGTACTTAGTTATCGGGATAAAATGGTTCTCGGTAATTCTTTTAAGTTAAAATTTTATTTAATTAATTCATTATTTAATTCATTTAATTATTTAATTTAATACTAAATAAAGTTAGTAATTCGTTAAAAGCTACTTCGCTAATTATGGATAACGATCTAGGTGATTCTTTAGCGAACTGATTTCTTGTTCGCTCACATAATTCGCTTCCGCACTCTGTAACGAATCATCCCTTCTTTGTTATACATATTTAACGAATCAAGACACGAATCATGGCTTGTTCACTATTCTAAGGTAACGAACTGTAATAGCGAATTATCTAATTCGTTATTCATAATTCAAACGAATTGCGTAATTCGTGCACTATGTACCTCGGGTAGCGTGTTAAGCTATATAGGACAAGAAACACGAACAGTCCTTCACTGTTCGTCTTCTTCCTTCACCCTAAAGTCACTCTATTCAAAATTTTCTCTGAAATTTTGACTTTCACATTTCGACATTTCAAGGATATCTCTGTGTGTCTAAGGTATAGACGATCATCGCGATGTGATTTTCGTCAAAAATGATTATGTATTCATAGACTAATGATGGATGTTTGAGGTTTAAGGGTTTTCCGAGTTTATAAACCCGTTTTATTTATGATTTGTTATGATAAACTTGCTTATTTATACATCGTTATGTTGATCAAGAACGATGATGGTGGAAATGATGATGATAATGATGGTAATGGTGGAGCTGGTGATGCTGCTTTTCAAGAGCAACAAGAGGTAGTGAATGCTGCTTTAGCTGCCACCATTGCAGCTCAACAAGAAAGGAAACGGAAAGGGAAAGCCGTGGCAACTGGTGAGACATCAAAGAAGAGACATGTTTCAATGGGGGTTGGGGTAATTTTTGGGGTTCCACCACCACGTCAATCAACAAATCAACGCTCGACAGTGCCGCCTACTACTAGCACTCCGATGCTTACATTGACGACGACGTTGGTGTCACATGAACGGCTTGGTTTAATCCCTCAAATGGCGTTATCCGAGATACCAAGGCCTCCTGCTACATTATCTACCGTTCCTTCAACACCCTCGATGAGGCCTCCTCCTCCTCGTCCTCCTACTCCACCACCTCCAAGTGACGTTTCGTTTATCAGAATCACTCGACCTCAAGGTCCAATCCAACCAGTTCATCCATCTCTGTATAACATGCCATCAAATCGTCAGACTGAGATGCTGCTGAATTTGTTACATCTTTATGAAAACCAAATGGCAGCTGATCGTCAGAACCAAGAAAGAGTTATGGAGAATCAACGACGGTTGATGAGTTATATCTCATTTTGTCAGAAAGAGACTAATTCGCTGCGTACGATTGTTGAGTCTCTGTGGGTGAAATTAAAGGAACAAGAGGAGTTAATCCTTCAACTGACATGCAAAGACGATGCCCTGAAGAAAATCAAAGATGATGATAAAGTCCCTGATGAGTCTGGTGCAGGAGGTGAGCCTAAACAATCGCATGGTTCATCTTCCGGTGCTGGTACAAGTGGCGGTGAAGACTCGGGTAAACAGATTATTATATATCAAGATCCAACTGCTGCTAAACCAATTGAGATGATTGCGGCTAATACTGTGATATTTGTGGATGGATCGGGGGTAGTTAAAAGTGTGGTTAACAGGGATGAGATAGAGGTTGGGGAGTTTGTGGAGAGGTCTCTGACACGGGAGCAGATTTCCATACTGCTTGGGCTTAATGACGATCAATAAACCGTATTAGAAACTGAGCCAGATGTTGAGGTGGTGAATGAAGAAGGTTTAGAAGATGATCCACCTATTCAGATGAATACGGATTTTATTTATGAGAATAAGGATATTGAGATGGAAGACGTAAAACGTTGATCAAGGTGCTCCGGTATTCAATGAAGAAACAATCAAAGAAGCAGAAGACCATCTTGAAGAGAAGTCCAAAGGAAAGGGTTTTTATACTGGTAAACCGTTTGATCCGTCTGTTGAAGAGATTCTGAATTGGTTCAGATTTAAAGCTGCTGGTAAGATTATTCAGGCACATCGTTACGTAGATCAGGAATGTAAAGACATAGTTGAAGCTTGGGTCAAAGCAAACCAAGTGACCTCCTTCAAGACTGTCTCCAAGGTACATGGTGATATTGTCTTCTGGCTTTATGATTCTGAGCTTAAAGTATGTATAATCAAATGGGGGAAGGGGATCCAGTACTATGAAAAGATAAGGGACGTTCTGACATTACCGCGGTGGGATGCCGTACCCTCACGAGACGTCCATTTATCAATCGTGGGGTTACCGAATAGCTGAGTGGTTCCATCAACACTTACTGTTCGAGGTCAATCATGGCTTCAAGTTTTTCAAGCCCCAGGTCCCAAGACGTAAGCGTATTGACGAGATTGATCCGAGGACTGGTTGGAGAAAACTTGTCCTGAAGGTGAAGCCGCCAAAGGCGATGAAGCAGGTTCTTGTGAAGACGATGCCTCAAGACATGCATCTCTCATTCAACCGCTGGTACTATGACAATCGTACTGGTGAGGCCGTCATTTTTCTTGGTAGAGGACTGAAGACTGAGCTCATCAAGATAATCGACCCGATGTGGTTGGTTAATTTATCAGAGACAGACAATGACGTGCTCCACAGGAAGCAGATTTTGTTTGAGCGCCAAGAAGACTATGACCTGGCTATGCAATTCCAACGAGTTGTTCGTGTGTGTCATGAGCACGGAATTCATAGTTGCAGAGACTGGCAGTCCAAGCGCTTCAAATAATTTAAAGATAAAGAGCTCAAGACGAGGGGGTGTCTGTTAGTTCACGGTTTTGCGTCTTGAGTCTTTGTAATTGTCGTTAACGTTTTGTTTATTATTTAATGTAATAATTAGATTAATTATTATCTAGTTCGTTATGTGTAAATTCTAGTTCGCTAGGGGATGTTAGCGAACTAAGACATTAAGTGTATTCCCTCCTGATTCGTTAGGGGATGTTAACGAATCAGGGGGTTTTCGTCTAATTAATGTATGTAACGAAGTAGTGTCTGGTTCGCTAGGGGATGTTAGCGAACCAGACCTATCTTCTATATATAGTGAACACTGTCCACTGTTAATTAAAGGATTGAGAGTTAATTATCGAATCCCAGTCCAATCGCTCTCTCGATCTTCAACCTAACATTATACGAACAATTGATATACATATATACTGTTAATATATAAACACATACAACATTGAATCTAAGGTAAGTATGAGCTAGATCCATATAAACGTATTAATCGATTATACACAGATCTGAGATCTGTTATTGTTATTGTTACTGGATTGATATGATTGTTTAATCGGGTTCCAACATAAGCAATCCAAGGATTTAGATTGAAAGTTGTTTAAATAATCCTTGGTGTTCAAAAGTGAACATTTGCATCCAAAAGGCTTGAAAAACTTGATATAGGGCTTTCTGTTAAAGAAGATTTCATAAGGAGTCTTGTTGTGACTTTTGTTAATAAGTACCATGTTCTAAACATACCAGGCTGTGTTAATGGCTTCTGCCTAAAAAGTAACAGGTAGATTAGCATCAGCTAGCATGGTTCTTGCAGCTTTAATGAGTGTTCTGTTTCTCCTCTCTGCAACACCATTATGTTCATGAGTTCTAGGAGCTGAGAATTGTTGAAGTATTCCTTTGTTGTTACAAAATTCTTCAATGACTCCATTTTTGAACTCAGTACCATTGTCACTTCTCATCAATTTAACCCTTTTATCCAGTTGATTCTCAATCATGTTTACACAATTCATAACCAACTCAGTAGTCTCATCCTTTGTACTTAGGAAATAAACCCAAGTATATCTTGAGTAATCATCAATGATCACCAGACAATATCTTTTCTTCCCAATGCTTGGTACACTCACAAGAACAAAGAGATCCATGTGAAGCATCTCAAGCACTTGATCAATTGAGTTTATGAGTTTAGTCTTGTGAGAAGACTTGTCCTGCTTTCCCTTTTGACATGAGACACAATTTTCATCCAACCTGAACTCTCTAGTAGGTAAGCCAATGACATGCTCACCCTTGACTAGTTTGTTCATATTCTTGAGATTGACATGACACGGTTTTCTATGCCACAATTTTGACTCATTTTCAATGGCTTTATAAACAAAACATGTACCACCCCTTGAAACAGCATCCTTCATGTTAAGTTCATATAAATTGCCATTTCTTGGGGCCATCATCATGATATCAGGTGGGATAACATATTCAGGTCTTAAGATTAAACAATGTGAGTCACCAAAACCAACTTTATAAACCTTATCACACATCTGTGATATGCTCAAAAGGTTATACTGTAGGCCTTCCACATAGAAGACATTGTCAAATGTGACTTTTCCATTGGTCAAGATCCTTTTTCCAACTATCTTTCCACCATTTTCATCACTGCTAAATGCCACTGGATCCTTAATCTTCTCTTCATAGTTAACAAGTGGCCTTTTGTCTCAAGTTATGTGCCTAGAACATCCACTATCCATATACCATACTTCATTCAGTGGAGTGGACTGTTCCCGCACATTACAAAGAGAGTGATTAGTTAGATGATGAAGTGCAAGCTATTTCAACTTGCAAATCATCAGATTCATTTTCAGTAGCAGCATTGGGTGTGAGTGTTATGGGTTCATGATCTTCATGAGTAACTTCAATGTTATCTGAGTTATCAGTTTCATATCCACATTCTCTTGGAGTATTCAAAAATGAAGTTGTGCTTTGGCAATCAACCACTCCACTGTCACATTCTTGAACAACATAGTCCTTCTTGTTTGTATAATCTCTCACATCAACATTTTTCTCCTCCTTATCTTCAACCTTAGGTTTTCAAAGAAATCCTTGAGGTTCAAAACCATGCTTCAACAGAAACTTTTCATCACCAGTTAGTTCAGTTGGTTTCTTTCTAAGGAAGACTCCTTTGATTCTTTTCTTTTCACTACTTGGTGATCCTTGAGAATCAACAGACTTAACTGATTTTGTGTCTTGTTTGGGGATAATTCTCAAAGGTTGAAAGTTCTTTTTCACAACATTTTTAGATTTCTTGGGAGATCTGCTTCTTCTAACTTGATCAGCCACATGTTTCTTTGGTTTCACATCAACTTTCTTTTCTTTATTAATCTTCTCTGCAGATTTCTGATCATTTTATTCATAGTCACCTTTCCACATACCTTTCCCGTTCCCAAATATTCATCATCTCAGTGATGTATCTCTGCTGAGCTCCATAGCTACTTACACAATCATCTTCCAAACTTCTGATTTCTCTTCATTTATAATATCACTTGCTTCATACCCATTAATAAATCTTTGTTTTCTGAAACGCTCACCCTAAAGCTTGCCTACTTTTATAGTTAAAGCATTAATTGTTTCAAGTAAATAAGTTGTTGGGATTGAGTGTACCTGAGAAGATAATGTTCCGGCCTCATTCTCAATCTTTGCCATAAAAAGCAACATTAGCCTTTGTGATGTCATATGCATGATCACTCCAATCAAAATTTCCTTCATGTTGTGCAGCAACAACTACATTCTTTTGATTTTTGGGTTGATTTTGATTGTTTCTGTTGGGGTTATTTGGAGCAGTTTGAGGGTATTGGTTTCTTTCGTAGTTTTGATTCTGAGTCACAACTTGTTGATTATTCATTTGGGGCTGTTGATAGTTGTTGAAGTTGGGATTGTTGTTGTCACACCCTCAAAATCCACTAACGGAGTTTTACCGTCAAAGGGTGTGAACTAATAGGATCGGAATCATTAGTTATAATAAAACACCATAAATAAAGTTTTCAAACAATCAAGACATCAAGTCTTAAGTATAAATGTGGAAGCGTAAATTGTAAAGCAAAAAATTGCGCCACACAGGACGACTTAAAAACACAAGTTATCAAGACAAAAACTAAAAGAAGTTTTTAAAACAATGGTGTTTAGCATATGCATGTTCCTATACCGCGCGCCCGCCTCGGCTACCCGATAATAACATACTAAAAGTGTCAACACAGGGTTGGTGAGTTCACAAGTTTATATAAATAAAGCGTTTGCGTTTGCGTTTTGTGTTACCAGATAGTGTTAAAGTCAAATATATATCAATAGGTAGCTAACCTATCAAGCATGTATTACTAAGTGTTTGACACCGAAGCTGACTTTTTATCAATTGCCTTGCCACCATGTCAACCACGACCATGGTAATGTGTTAGCCAAGATTACACCCACTCGACCTACAGTCGAGTTTAGAGTTGGGTGGGGTTTGTCAAACCCAGCAGTACTACTCAACAGTGACTCGCTATTATACAAATATTAACCGGTTTGATGTTATGAAGGAGTTTGGTTGGTTTGTTTGCCACTTAGCCTTACAAGTGATATATAAAAACTAACAAAATCTACAGCGTTGGAGTATGTTATCTCCCCCAAATAAAAGCGTTTAAAAAGAGTAAAAAGGGGATGTGAAACTCACTGTTTGCGAAGATAACCAAAAAGATCCGAGAAAGGCGTGCGTCACAGAAAATCCTCACTAGTGTTCTATCTTGCACCTTGAATCCTAAAACAAAACTTGAAAAATACTTGTAGGAGTGTGTCTTGTGTGTGTTACGGCTGCCAAGAGAGGGAGGGAGGGAAGACCGATCGTACAAGGGAAGGGAAGGAGTTAGGGTTGTGTAATAATTTGATTATATTATTAATTATGTTACACTTTGCCCCTCTAACCTTCTAGTTAATCAATTTCTAGCACAAGTTAGTTTTTTTTCCATATAAATTAACATCATGCAAGTAACACCAAGTAGCACGTAAACGTAACACATAATTATCAACTTCTTTATGATACTTATCGTTTGTTCACCAACGGTTTGAGTCGACTCGTGTGTGTTTCTGTGAAATTCTGAAAGACTACTTGTGTAGTGATTGTCATGCGTCTTTTAAACCCTAATTTAAATGTAATGAGATATGCGTTACAGTTCGTGTGATCTTAAGTTTGAATTAACGGAGTTCGGATTAACAGAGTTAACCTGAAATTGACGAGTGTCACATCATTCCCATGTTGAAAGAATTTTCATCCCGAAAATTTGAGTCAATTCGCGATGGGTGTCTGAAAAAGGCAAAAAATTTTCAGTTTGTCATATCATCCCCTAGTAGAAAGAAATTTCATCCCGAAATTTAATTCATACCTCCGGTGATTTCTGACGGTTTATCGACTTTCGCAGTTTTCGGTGTTTGGTCAACCCTTTGAAAAGGTGAGGATACTTCTTCATCATTTGATCCACGCGTTCCCACGTGAACTCAGGTCCACGTCTCGAGTTCCAACGTACTTTAACGATGGGAATCTTGCTGTGCTTGAGTGTTTTGGTTTCCCAATCCAAAACTTCGACTGGTTCTTCGATGAAGCTTAGCTGTTCGTCGACTTGAAATTCGCCCAAAGGAACTGCTTGTGTTTCGTCAGAAAGGCATTTCTTCAAGTTGGATACATGGAATACATTGTGTACGCCACTGAGTTCCGTTGGTAAATCTAATCGGTACGCAACCGGACCGATTTGCTATGTTATCCGGTATGGGCCAACGTATCGTGGATTAAGTTTGTTTCGCTTTCCGAAGCGAACTACACCTTTCCAGGGTGAGACTTTGAGTAAAAATTGGTCGTTCACATGGAATTCCAGAGGTTTTCGGCGCTTATCAGCGTAACTCTTTTAGCGATCTCGTGCTGCTGCCATGAGATTTTGGATTTGGACATTCTTTTCAGAGGTTTCAAGTACTAATTCGGGACCAGTGATTTGGCTATCACCCACTTCTGCCCAACAAAGAGGTGATCGAAACTTCCGTCCATACAACGCTTCAAACGGCGCTGCTTTAATGCTTGCGTGGTAGCTGTTATTATACGAAAACTCTACCAAGGGCAAGTGAGGTTCACAACTTTTTCCGTAATCCAACACGCATGCACGCAACATGTCTTCCAAAGTCTGAATGGTGCGTTCACTTTGCCCATCCGTTTGAGGATGGTATGTTGTGCTCATATCGAGGCAGGTGCCTAATGCGCTCTGCAGTGACTTCCAAAAATGTGAAGTGAAACGGGAATCTCGATCAGATATGACTGAGACAGGCACTCCGTGTCTAGACACTACTTCTTTCATATAGATGTGAGTCAGTCTTTCCATTTTGTCCGATTCCTTGATCGCTAAGAAATGCGCAGACTTAATTAATCGGTCAACGATCACCCAGATGGTATCGCATCCCGTCGGTGTTTTGGGTAATCCCGTGATGAAATCCATGGAAATGTGTTCCCATTTCCACGTTGGGAGTTCCGGTTGCTGTAGCAGACCAGAAGGTTTCTGATACTCCACTTTGACTCTTGCACAAGTCAAGCATTTGCTCACGTAGGTGGCAATGTCGGCTTTCATGTTCGGCCACCAATAAAGTGCTTTTAGGTCATGTAACATTTTATCTGAGCCAGGGTGAATGGAATATCGGGGCTTGTGTGCTTCGTCTATCACTAGAGTTCTCAGCTCTCCGTATCGAGGGACCCAAATCCGATTTTCCAAATATCAGACCCTGTCCAATTTGGTTTCAAGCTACTTATTCATGCCTCACATGAGCTCTGATGGGAGGTTACCGTCTTTCAAAGCTTCGAGTTGAGCATCACGAATCTGATCAGGTAAGTTGGCGTGAATCGTGAATTGTAATGCTCGCACTCGTCTAGGCTTATCAGTTTCTTTTATGCTGAGAGCATCGGCCACTACATTGACCTTGCCCGGGTGGTACTTGATGGTACAGTCATAATCCTTAAGTATCTTGACCCAACGACGCTGTCGCATGTTCAACTCCTTTTGATCGTAGATATGTTGGAGGCTCTTGTGGTCGGTGTAAATGGTAAACTTGGTACCGTACAAGTAAAGCCTCCATATCTTAAGAGTAAACATCACAGCTCCGAGTTCCAAGTCATGGGTCATGTAGTTCTTCTCGTGGATCCGTAGTTGTCGAGAGGCATAGGCTATAACTTTCTCGAGTTGCATCAACATGCAACCGAGACCCTGTATCGATGCATCACAGTGCACTTCAAAGTTTTCCGTTCCCTCGAAGAGGGCTAGGATAGGGGCGTTACAGAGTTTGGTTTTCAAGAGTTGGAAGGCAGATTCCTGCGCGTCACCCCAGTTGTACTTAGTACCCTTGTGTGCCAATGCGGTGAAAGGTTGAGCAATCTTTGAGAATCCCTTGATGAAACGTCGGTAGTAGCCAGCCAGTCCTAGGAATTGTCACACCTCAGTCGGAGTCTTAGGTGCTTCCCAGTTTTTGATGGCCTCTACCTTGCCTGGATCGACATGGATACCATTCTCATCGATCACATGCCCTAAAAAGTGAACCTCACGAAGCCAAAATTCGCATTTCGAGAGTTTAGCGTACAGTTGTTCCTTCTTTAGCAATTCCAGGATTAGCCTTAGGTGTTCTTCATGGTCGGTCTTGTTCTTGGAGTAGACGAGTATATCATCAATGAAAACAATCACAAACTTGTCGAGGTACACCTTGCATACTCTGTTCATGAGATCCATAAATACGGTTGGTGCATTGGTTAAGCCAAAAGTCATAACCCTCATAGTGACCGTACCGAGTTCGGAATGCCGTCTTTGAAATATCTTCTTCGTGCACTCTCAATTGATGGTAACCAGATCTCAGATCGATCTTCAAGTAGTAACTCGATCCTTGAAGCTGGTCAAAAAGATCATCAATTCGGGGTAGGGGATAACGGTTCTTGACTGTCACCTGGTTAAGCTCTCGGTAATCGATGCACATGCAGAGAGTCTCTTCTTTCTTTCGAACAAATAAGACAGGGGCTCCCCATGGTGATGAGCTAGGTTGGATAAAACCTTTATCCAAAAGGTCTTGTAATTGAGTGGACAACTCCTGAAGATCCGCCGGTGCGAGCCGATACGGGGCTCGTTCTATGGGTGCAGCACCAGGGGCTAAATCGATTTGGAACTCGACTTGTCAAATAGGTGGGAGTCCAGGAAAATCCTCTGGGAAGACTTCCGGAAAATCTCGCACAATCGGTATGTCTTCGATTCGCTTCTCCTCCGCGTGTTTCTTAACAATATGAGCTAAAATCGCCGGATGACCCTTTCGTAAATATTTTTGCGCCTTCATGAGGGTGATGACGCTTGTAGTCATGCCGCTCTTCTCGCCCTGTATCGAGATGATTTCGCCGGAAGAGGTAGTGATATGGACCACCTTGTCGTGACATATAATCTCTGCTCTATTCTCGGATAGCCATTCCATTCTGACAACGACATCGAAACTACCAAGCGTAAAGGGTATGAGGTTGATATCGAAAGTATGACTTGACAGTTTCAACTTACATCCCGCTAGTACATGGGTTGTTTCTATAGACTTACTGTCGGCTAATTCAACATGAAACTTAGCATCTAACGGGGTTGGAGTTAAGTCTAAGAGTCTACTAAAGGCTTTCGATTCAAAACTCCTATCAGCTCCAGTGTCAAACAAAACAGAAGCAAAACAGTCGTTCACAGGGAACTTACCGGTAACCACATTTGGATCGCTGCGGGCCTGGCCCGATCCAATGACGAAAGCTCTACATTTACCACCGCTTCCCCCACTGTTATTGCCTCCATTATTCTCATTCTGCTTCAGTTTGGGACAATCCTTCCTGAAGTGACCCTCTTGACCACACTCAAAGCACTCTTTCGTCGCTGTAGGCTGTTTAGGAGCATCCTTAGCCGCTAGGTCTCCGCTACAGTCCTTGGCCTGATGACCCAATTTACCGCATCGCAAACACTTGATACGGTCGCATGGGCCAGCATGGTGATAGTTGCACTTGTTGCACTTCGGGTACTTTCCAGCATAGCCACTCGAACCCTGACCGCCACCATTGTTGTTATTGATGGAACCCTGATAACTGAAGTTCCGAGCGAGTTCGGGTTTACGGTGGTGTTGTTGCTGTGGAGGGTTCGATGATGAGGACCTTGTGTTGTCAAACTTCCTCTTTCCATTCCCAGAGTTGTTGTTGTTGTTATTGTCAGTGCTTGAGTTGCCGCGGGTTTTAGAGGTGGAACCTCTAGGTGGTAACGCACCTTGTGCCACTGCTTGGTCCGTCAGCTTGTGGGCTATTCGGATCGCTTGCTGAATAGTGGTTGGTTTAGAAAACGTCACCATACCCTGAATCTGGGGTACCAAACCGTCGATATACATCTCGATTCTCTTACTTGGAGGATCTACCATCTGCGGGCACATCACTGCTAGCTCGTGAGAACGGGTGGTGTAGACTTCAATCTCAGAACCCACCATCTTCGGCGCCCAAAATTCGGACTCCAACTTCGCGATTTCCTCTCTAGGACAATACTCTTCTCGCATCATATTCTTGAACTCCTCCCAGTTCATAGCATTTGCCAATTCCAACCCAAGAATTTGCACATTAGAGTTCCACCAGGTGAGGGCGGAATCTTGCAGTGTTCCAGCAACGAACTTGACCCTGCTGGCTGGTGGACAGTTACACATCTCAAAAGCTGATTCAGCCTTCTCGGCCCAACGCAGGAAACCTATGGCTCCCTCAGTGTCGTCAAATGAATTAGGCTTGCAGTCTAGGTAGTTCTTGAAAGTACAGAATCCGGTTTGACCTCCGGCTTGATTCTGAACATACGCATCTAGAGCTGCCGCCGCATGGTCATTCAGTAGGGTTTGTAGTTCTGCTGCGGTTAGGTTAATGTTACCGCGACCATGACCAGCGTTTCTTCCAGACATCTCCTAGAATCACAGCATAAAATGTTAGACATGAACTCTCAGTTTCATATGTAACACACCATACATGTAATAAAATGTAGGTAAGAAAGAAAAGAAAAGAAATAAAAACATCGCATCACAACCATATAATAATCCAAATAATAATTCATGATTAAAACCATTGTATCCGCTATAAAGTATTTAAAATCAATCCTTAAAATTATAGAAAAATATAAGTTTGGATGGAGACAACACCTCCATCTAGGTGTTATCATTCTTAGATGTCATCGTCTGAGGACACCTCTAAGTGTGCCTCCTCCTCAGCCGGCTCTTCCTCCGGTTCCTCTTCGGGTTCCTCCTCGGGTTCTTCCTCAGGTTCTGCTGCATTCGGGGCAATCTGCGCTCCTAGTGTATCGCAACGGGCTAGAGCTACAGCTGCAAGGCCACTTGCTCTCCAAACTTGATCCTGCAAGTCTATCATCTTTGATTGCATCTTTTTAATTATCTTCATTTGCTGAACTTGTGCATCCTGCACTTCCTTCATAGCTTCAGTTAGGTAGGAAATTCTCTCTCGAGTATCAAATTCCTTCTCTTTCAATTCTCTCACATCTGCTCTAGTCGAGTGCATAATGTCAACCTCACGCTCCACACATGATGTGAGGGCTGCGAAGGCACGCTCCATTGGGAGTGTCAGGGGTGGTAGCGTTTTGAAGGATATAGGGCAACCATGAAGGGGTATCGGTGGGACTTAATCAAGATAAACGATCCGCTCGACTAGACTCGGGTAACAGCTCCAGTCGCCGTTCTCCTCGTACACTTCTACAGATGGGCGGTGTCTCTTCTGTACGGGGTCCATCAGTGTTGGGACTACTCGGGGTGGGTATGTGTTGGGATGTTGCGGTTCCTTGCCTTGGGCGCGGGACACCGGGTCGAATGATGACGATGGCCTTGATATCCCTACAGGATAAGCCGTGCACGGTTTAGACGCTGTTGGTGCATAGATGTCAGTAGTTCATAGTCTAGTGTCTGTAATCGAGTCTGTAATGTTATTTATGTTTTTGTTTAAGCGAAGTTGTTAACAAGTTCGCCTAGGCGAACTTGTTGAACAAGCGAAGTTATGGACAACTTCGCCTGAACATATCAGGCGAAGTTGTCGTGTATTTATATATAGGTTACGGCTTGTTTTGTGGTTAATCAATCGGTTGTTCAAGTTAGTCGTTTGAGTCGATCGAGTTGACGAGAGTCTGTATCAGTGATTCATATCACGTGAGTTCGGTTATTAATATATAACGTGTTTCGGTTTGTTCGTGTGTGTTTGTTTGGTTTGCTTTCTACGCTCGTAACGATCTACGCAGGGATTCCGCACCTAAGTAGACCGGGATATCTCGTGTGATCCGTCCAGGGAACCTACAATTGGTATCAGAGCATTTGCTCGATTGTGTGGTTCGGGATATTCACGCGGGTGTAGAAATCGTCCCGTTTCGACTATTCGCGGGACGTGTTTTCTGTGTTTTTGATCATTCTTACCTCCTACCATCGTGTTCAAGCCTTTACACCGTCAAAAACCTCGTTAAAATCCGATTTACAGATCTGCAGATACTTCGTGTTCATCAGGCGAAGTTGCCGTCACTGTGCGTAGGGTTTCGGCGAAGATATAAGGTTAAGCGAAGTTATCCACAACTTCGCCTACCTTCTCAAGTTCGCCTTACTCAAGTGAAGTTCTCTACAACTTCGCTTACCTCTTAAGTTCGCTTACCTCAAGCGAAGTTAAGAATCAGCGAAGTTAATCAGCAGTGTTATCAGCGAAGTTCTTCAGCGAAGTTCTCTACAACTTCGCCTACTTCAAGCGAAGTTATCCGTAACTTCGCCTACAGTACTTTAATATAAAAAAAATTTTTTTTTTTTTTTAAATTTTCAGGTTTCTTACTTTTCGGGAAAGATGTCGTCGATCAACATCTCTGAGTTAGTGAAGATGGAAGTTGAAGCAGGGTCAGCTACTAAGGCCCCAAGATTGCTGAAGGGAACCGATTTTGTTGCATGGAAGGATCGGTTCATACAGTACGTCAAATACCAGGATGCGAAGATGTGGGTATGCATCCAGGATGGTTATATTCCACCAATTATGGAGTATGAAGGTCGTGACCAAATCAAGAAGTATAGTAAAATGGAAGAAGAAGAGAAAAAGATGTATGAGGCAGAGAGCAAGGCTCATGCTGCTATTACTATGGCTCTTCCACAAGAGATCCTTCATACGTTTAGAAAGTACACATCAGCAAGAGAGCTTTGGGAAGCTCTTGAGAGCAGATTTGAAGGGAATGTAGGAATCCGGGCTTCAAAAATAAAATTGCTCAAAACCCAGTTTTCAGTCTTCAAGTATTTGAAGAATGAATCTTTAGATGATATTATCACTCGATACTATCATCTGATGACTGAATTTAGCAACTATTCCATTTCCTACTGAGAAGAAGAAATAGTTGAGAAGCTTCTAGATGCTCTCCCACCAAAATGGGAGATGTACACTGTGCTGATGAGGGAAGACAAAGACTTTCCCACATATGATCTAGAAACGGCAGTCAACAAGCTCAGAACCTTTGAGCTTAACATGGTCAGAAAAGAGAAACCTATGGATCAGGTTCAAGATCCAGGTATGTATGGAGCTAAAGACAACACTAGCTCAGGATCGAAGACTGAATCGGCTGCCTACTACTCGAAGGGAGAGTCGGGCGCAAACTCATCACATGAGGGTCATGTGTCAGTTAACACAAATGGTGATGTTTGCTATGTAGCAGCTGGATCGAGTGGTTCTCAATCCCAGGTAAGCAAGAGTAGTTGCTCTTCAAGTGTTCCCAGCAACAACTACTCCAAGATGCCTATGAGTGTCAAGTCTGCTGAAGAGCAGTTTGGTCTCTATACTTCTTTTATTGCTTCCTATGAGAACTATATTCAAGGGAAATGAAATTATTTTTCAAGTCTATTACTGTAACGTTTCCGACGAAACCAGGTATACCCTAACCGGTAGACGTTAGTTACGTCATATGTAATGTCGGATACATGAGTTACCATGGTAAGTATACGAGAATACATGGTTCATGGTATTGATTGTACGTGAATATATAATTCACCGTAATGAATATGCGATCAATCGATCGATAGTTATTGAAACCCGAATGAATCGAGGGTTCAATTATGGACGAGATATAGGATATTTAGTGATTTTACGAAGCATTGATGCTTCGGGTTAAGTAAAGTACGGCACAGAAAAAGAATTTCGATTTAACGATACGTCGGTATGTTAAACGAAACCTTTAATATCAAACCGAGCAAGAGACGATCGATCAAGCCGAAAAAGATGCACAATTATTAATACTATGATGTTTTAAGTTAATAAATGGCATGGTTTAAAGTTTTTAAATCGATTTTATATAAATTTAAATTGTGAGCCGAAAAACGAACTGAACCATGTTTTCAAGCAACCTATTTTCACATCATACTTTACATTATTTTTATTGGTTATAACCCACCTCCATACTTTCACTTTCAGTAGTAAATTTACTTGCTTTTCTTCTTTGTTGACCAGAACACTCCACCACCTTTCATTTTCACATCATCTCTACTATTGGTGGCTTGTACAACATGTCCACGCCATACCTTGTTTGTATTGTTACTTAAGATCTTCAAACATATCTTTCACCACCATACTTCTTTCATGAAATGCTCAAGATAGTTGTGATTTTACACAACAAATTCTCTGTATATATATAGCTGTCCACTCTCACATATTGATAAAAAAAAAATAATAAATAACAAAAACAAATTCAATTCCATAATCTTCATATATCCTTCTCTATGATCGGCTCACACCCAAGAACCCTCACCAACTCACTTTTCAAGCCATAAACACATACACACCTCCACATATATTCTCTCATATTCAAGACATTCCAAGAATACAACACTCCGCAGCCACTGTCACCGCACACCGCCTTCACCGTAGCACCACCGTAACGTCACTGCAACACACCATCGTCAACCCATCGCCACCATAGATCACCTCCGTCACAACCTCGATCCACCCTCAAGCGGTCACCGTCCACCATCCCGGAACCACTAGCACTCTCTCTACACTCTCCCTGTTGACTCTTTCTCAAGACCAAGATGGTGTAGGAAATCTTTTTCGGGAAGTTTAAACGAGCTTCAAGTGGAGGAACGAGCTCAACATTCCTAATCTTTCTAAACCCGAATCCTAGACTAAGATCTGTACTTAGTGGTAGATAAGGCGGAAAGATGAGTTTGTAGCTTGTAGTGGCGGAAAACGAAAGGTATATTCGGTTTTTGTCGGTGTATGTGTTTTTGGACAGATTGTTGGTCGTTTAGAGTTAGGTCACGAAATTTTACAGAGGTGTTAAACACATGGAAATAAGAGTTCTGTGAATTTTTGGTAATTTTTGGATAAAGGATGAATATTTGGTGAATTTAATGCTTGGTTTTGGCCAAAAATGGTGAAAAATAGTTAAATATCATGAAAAATTCTGGAAAATTGTAGATAAGCTTTTCATATCATGTAAAAGTCACACACAAAATTTTAGGTCCATTGGAGAAGTCTAAATGGGCTTTTCGGTGAAACGAGTTCTAGGGATTTCCAGCTCGGTTTTGGGAAAAAAGGGCATGTAAAAGAAGATTTTGGTTCTGGAAATATTACAGGGGACTAAGTGGATGGCAGGGGACATCCAGGAAAAATTTGGGATTTTTCAAAGATCGTTTGGTATTTACGACATATTTAGTGTTTAAATGGTGTTTAAAAATAGATAAATAAATTTTAAATATAAGGATTAATTCTGGAAATATTTTTATAAAATTCCCCACTGTTAAAAAGTGATTTGTACAAAATTTCAATGTCCGAGAGTAAACGGATAATTATTTGTGCTAATTAGCAAACTTTTAAAGTTAAAACGCGTAAACCAGTGAAGTTCGCTTAAGCGAGCTGACTGGTGTATAAAAATCCTAAAAATGAGCTATTTTCATATAAATGAGTTAAACAAGTAAAAATGAATCATCCGAAAATAATTCGGATGATTTGAGTAATTTTAACCTATTTTAACAGTTTCCGGTACGCCAAAGACGGAAACGGGTCCCGCGGCCAATCGGGACATCTAAACCTAGCTATAATTTCACCACTCTAATTAAATTATCAGTCAACCACTATTTTCGGGTCGTGTGTGATCAAACTCATTTTTGAAACATAAAAACGAATAACCGTGCTAGGCACGCAAAACGAGAAAAACGAATAATAGTAGTTGTGACCTTGGAACTCTAAACGACATCACAATCTGAGTCCGGAGAAGTGTTTCTGGGTTAACCTTGCCCCCAGAACGGGTACAGTGCTGGGTTGATAGTGTCCCCAGGTGTACCGATTGATAAGATTAAAGATTATATAAACAATAATTGTATAATAATGATCGTAGGGATCATATTACAGATTGGACGAGTTAACTGATATTAATTGTGTTACCTGCTTCCATGTGCTAAGGTGAGTTCTCACGAGCCCCTTTTAATGAACTATTTTAAATATTTTCCCGGGGCGGAAAGCATGTCTTTATTGAAGTATTTAAGTACATACCGATCGTGTGGAAACACTTGTAAATTTATATATATATGGTTGATGCATAGAATATATAAATTGTTCATCGTATGAAACTGTTCTGGGGTAACATAGTTCCCAGAGTTTATTATTGTACTGGGGTAACTAAGTTCCCAGAGGTTGTTATTATACTGGGGTAACTAAGTTCCCAGAGGTTATTATTGTACTGTTCTGGGGTAACCGAGTTCCCAGAGGATTATTGGAAATGTTCTGGGTTAACAGTGTCCCCAGAGGTTATTGGAAATGTTCTGGGTTAACAGTGACCCCAGAGGTTATTGGAAATGTTCTGGGTTAACAGTGACCCCAGAGGTTATTGGAAATGTTCTGGGTTAACAGTGTCCCCAGAGGTTATTGGAAATGTTCTGGGTTAACAGTGTCCCCAGAGGTTAATGGAAATGTTCTGGGTTAACAGTGTCCCCAGATAATATTATATTTTGATATTGAAATATCACGGTTTACTCGAATTGTGAAACTCACCAACTATTCGTAGTTGACCCGTTTTCTCACATGCTTTTCAGGTACAATTAAGATGAAGTGATTGCTTATGTGCTATGTGCTTGATATGTGTAAGAATTGCGTGCTGGATGTTAGGATTCGTTATTATAAATCGAATTATGTATCGTATTGTACGATGTGTGTATCACCTAGACGGTAATGAAGTACAAGATAATGTAATTTGAAGTATATAAATGCATTCAGTTTTCTTTATAAACAATGTGGTTGATATCGGAGGCGTCTGTAGCATCCCGTTTACGTTTCCGCTGCGGTTACGGGGTGTTACAGAACTTGGTATCAGAGCCATTGGTTATAAAAGAATTAGGATGTCTTTAAAAGATACCTAAAATATAACCAGTAGCTCAAGTATTATAGGATCTGAATATCAACTAATAATTTATGGTGACGAGGTCTGGATGAACTTGGATGGACAAGTGAGTTATTATGGTCCGGAACATAATAACAGACTAGTCCGCACGAGGGAATTCAGGGGAAGTCACGGGGTACATTAATAGGTAAAAATGGCAACATATGTGTAAAGTATATAATATTATTTATACGTGCTAATGTGTATATATATACACGTGTGCATATCTTGTGGGTAAAAGTATTGGGAAATCCGACCCGGATAAGGAACCGGGGGATGGGATAATAAAAAGTACCGAGGATGCTGGAATTTCTAGAGCATCGGTTGGTGATAAGTCGGACTTATCGGGTTATAGTTATGATGGTACCAAGTCAAATCTCCCGTTTGACATTAACCAGAAATATCTAGTAACCGTCACTCCCAACTAAAAAAAAAAAAAAAAAAAAAAAAAATTGATAAATCCCATACTCTACCAACACCGGTACCGCATATTCTAATAACTCCCTATGTTATCCTTACATCCGTTAGATGTTTACACCCATGTATGCTCGAATAGAATGATTACCTATACACAAAGAAGTGTTGGAATCATTATGGCATAGTTGGTTGTTCGTTCGTAGGTGGTATACTCTGTATGCCGGATATACGAATAAACACGGATATTATAACTCAGTGGTATGTGATCGTTTGATGCTCACGGCGAGCAGGTATCGGTTATGCTGACATGCGGAAGGATATTGAAATCCCGTATATTAAATATTAATCTTTGTTGAGAAAGATCTATATGTCAGTTAGTGACAAGGGTTATGAAATATATTTGAACGTTAACCGACGTCAGGTTAAGTCCATATGTTATTATATTTGTGGGACATATATACTAGATACTGGTATGCGTAATATGTGATAATATTTGGTGTGTATGTGTACCTGCTGTTATGATTTAACTGGTAACGAGTTATATGGTGAAATTAGTATTGATTACTGCGTACGGGATGGGTACGGCAGAATGACATAAAAAGAATAACTCTAATGGTAGAGATTGTTGTGATCCAGTTGATTGCTCAAAGATAGCAGATAATGATACCGAATGTCGTATCACAGATCATTGCTAGTGTTGATGCGAATGTGATCGCAGAATTATAGATCGAGCAATCACATGATTATGAATATTTAAATTCTTAGTGTTATTGCTAAGAGTGTTTATGTCCCACCGATTATTAATATGACTACAAGTGTTAGTTGAGAACTAAACATGAATAGTAGTCGTAATGAATTAGATCCGGTATGAAGGATATGTTTGTTGTTGGTGGTGAGGAAATTATTAATAGTTTACTGATGGGAAAGGGAGGAATAGATTAGCGAGTGGATAGAAAGGGTGAAATGGTCAAGGATTTTGGTAAGAGCCTAGTACATTGTGCAACGAAATATGCTATAGATATGTTGTTAGATTATGTTGTGTCGTGATGGAACACGATGGTACAAAATTATAGTTAGAAAATTTTTACTCTGATGATATGGTCAGAATTTAAGACTCTTGTGCTAGAGCACTATTAGTCGAGTAATTAAGTTCAGAGATTGGGAACTGAGTTATGAAAGATAGAAACGTTGTGTGCTGATCACTTATAACACGCTAACCGTTTGAAGGAATTGTCATGTCTGGTAACATGGCTAATTACTCCTGAAACTAAGCGATGTGAGCACTATATTGGGGACTAACTCCATCAATAAGGAGTATAGGCAACCCTGTAAAATATACAACCTTTGGAAGGGTTGTGGCACAAGCTAACATTGATATGTTTGACTTTATGGGAAGCGGACTGGAAGGACGTTAGGTGAGACGTCGAGTAATAAAGAAGAATAATGATAAAGGTATAGTGCAAAATAGACTTGTGGAAAATATGGTTATCGGCAGGAAGAAGAATGTCGAGTGATAGTAGGCCACAGGTGTGGTAAAGATGGAAGTAATGCCCCAATTGTAGAACCAATTGAAGCCATGTGAACCGGCAACCCCAACCCATTTGTGTTCAACCACTCCGAACCCAACAGCCTCAACAACAATCCATCCAAAAAAAAAAAAAAAAAATGCCCGAAGTTAACCAAGGCGTCATTGGAAGACGAACCTCAGGACAAGCATCAACCTCTGATCAAGCAAGGAGCCGAGAATTCGAATAAAGCACGTCGTGATTCAAAGGTGATGTTAAGTATGTTATAGTTTTAATTCAATGGACTCCAGTAATATTTTTATGGTCGCCAATAGAAGTTAGTTCCTATTAACCTCCTATCATTTGGAAAGATACCGATTAGTGAAACTATAGAACCCTACACTGTAGAATCGCTAATGGTAAACCCCTAATGGTTAACGAAATTGTTCGGAATTGTCCTATTATTCTGAACGATTAACTTTTCCTTATTGACCTACGACCAGTAAAGCAAAGAAGTTTTGACATAATGGTAGCATGGATTGGCTAACTCAACATAAAGCAGAAATCAAATATGAAAAGAAGATGATTAGAAGCTCTCTTTCGGACGATGAAGTGATTAAATACAGAGAAAAGTGTATGGTATGATGTTGCCACTCAAATCTCGTCTTGAGATGTTATAATTTTTACGACAAGGAGACGTGGTGTATTTAACAAACGTGATTGCCAAAGTATTTAAAAGAAAACATATAGAAGATATCCCGGTGGTACGCAAATTTCCACAAGTTTTCCCAGAAGAACTCCCTGGATTACCGCCAACCCGACAGGTCGAATTCAGAATTGATTTAATGTCTCGGGCTGGCCCTGTTGCTAAGCACCCTACCGACTTGCACCGTCCGAGATGCAAGAATTATCCAATTAGTTACAAGAATTGTTGGATAAGGTTTTATACGACCTAGTTAGTCACCATGGGGTGCACCAGTTTAATTGGGAAATGAAGGACGGAAGTGTTAGAATATGTGTTGATTAGGGAGAATTGAATAAAGTGACGATCAAGAATAAGTATTCACTTCTTCGAAGTAAATGATCTGTTTAACCAACTGCAAAGGGCGATTTATCTTTAGAAAATTGATCTTATATATATTTATCACCAAATGAAAAATCCAAGAGGAGGACGTTGCAGCAACAGCGTTGCGGACCCGCTACGGCCATTATGAATTCTTATTCATGCCGTTCGGATTAACGAATGCGCAGACAGTATTCATGGAACTCATGAATCGAGTCTGTAAACCTTACTTTGACAAATTTTTCATAGCATTCATTGATGATATTTTGATATATTCGCAACGTAAAGAAGAGCACGAACGACGATTAAGGAAAATTGTGGAAGTGTTAGAACAAGAAGAGCTATACGCGAAGTTTCAAAATGTGATTTTGAATTAAAGAAGGCATAATCCCTAGGTCATGTTGTAAAGCATCAAAGTTATCACAAAGATCCAAATAAGATAGAAACCATTAAAATTGTGCCAAGCGCCGATTTTAAGTCTCCCTGATGGAAACGATGGTTTTGGCGCGTGTTGTGACGCATCGCGTAAAGGGTTAGGATGCATGTTGACGCAGTATATTAAGGTTATAGCCTATGCTTCCCGACAGTTAAAAGTACACGAGTAAATTTACACTACTCACGACTTGGAACTGGGAGCGGTTAGCTACGCCCTTAAAATGTGGAGACATTGTCTCTACGATACGAAGTGCACCATCTTCACCGATCATAAAAGATTGCAGCACGTATTTGATCAGAAGGAACTGATTATGAGGCAACGAAGAGGGGTTGAGTTGTTAAACGATTATGACTGTGACACCCGTTAACACCCCGGCAAGGCTAACGTCGTAGCCGATGCCTTGGGTAGGAAAGATCGGGTTAAACCATTGCGAGAGAGAGCGCTAGGGTTGATAGTCCAGTCGAACCTTTCAGACCTGATCTAAGTCGCTCGACGTGAGGCGTTGAAAGAGGAACAATTGGAGAAGGAGGGACTTTATAACAATGAGAAGAATTTCGAACAGCGCGTGGACGAAATTCTCTATTTCAAAGTTGGGTTTGGATCCCGACCCTCCATGACCTTCGTGAATTAATCATTGACGAAGCGCATAGATCTAAATAATCCATACATCCGGGATCGGATTTGACTATTGATGATACGGATACCTGAAGGGATTTTATTAATGGTCGAGTTTGGAGAAAAATATGGTTACGCGTATTGGTGAATATTGAGTTAGGCAAGAGATAATGCTGTACACCGAAAACCCTAGGGAACGCCACGACGACAAAAAAATTCGTCAATGATAGTGAGAATAAATTACAATGAATTCTTGCCTAAATTCCCGATGGTGAAATGGTATCTCGTCGTGGAGTGCCATTTTCAATTATCTCAAATCAAAATAGTCATCCTATTTCCATTATTGGAAGGCGGGGAAGGAAGCATCGAGAGTTTGAAGCTTTTTATGGGTGAAGTAGTTATCACCAATTTGTTAAAGTGAAAATGGGCGTCAATCAAGATAAGTTGAAAGCAACGCGAGATTGGCAAAGGATTTTATGCCAACATTCAAAGGAAACTATTGTCACCGGAATGAGGTGACAAGGCATTTCAAGGCATCACCTTCGAGAGGTGATTTGAGGTTTGGCAAAACCGAAATTAACCCCGTAATATATTAGACCTCATGAGACTATTTCCATGACTGGTCATTTAGTTTATCGATTAAAGTACTCCAGGGGTTAAATACTATACATGATGTTTTGCCATGTATACGGATTGAAAAGTGCCTGAACGATAAGGCAACGAAAGTACTAGTAATGGAGGTACTCGTAGAAGTCATACTTGATATCCTAAATAATTCCGTAGTGATAGTAGACGGAAACTAAACAGTTTGGACATACCAAGCTTTATTAATTAAGATTAAGTGGAATTCACAGCGAGTACCAGATTATACTTGGTAACGCGAGGGTGAATCCTTAAGGAAAAACCCCACCTTTCTCTCGAAAGGAGATAGAAGGCGTGTGAAATTTCGAGGACGAAATTTCTTAACGGGGGGAGAATGTAACGTTTCCGACGAAACCAGGTATACCCTAACCGGTAGACGTTAGTTACGTCATATGTAATGTCGGATACATGAGTTACCATGGTAAGTATACGAGAATACATGGTTCATGGTATTGATTGTACGTGAATATATAATTCACCGTAATGAATATGCGATCAATCGATCGATAGTTATTGAAACCCGAATGAATCGAGGGTTCAATTATGGACGAGATATAGGATATTTATTGATTTTACGAAGCATTGATGCTTCGGGTTAAGTAAAGTACGGCATAGAAAAAGAATTTCGATTTAACAATACGTCGGTATGTTAAACGAAACCTTTAATATCAAACCGAGCAAGAGACGATCGATCAAGCCGAAAAAGATGCACAATTATTAATACTATGATGTTTTAAGTTAATAAATGGCATGGTTTAAAGTTTTTAAATCGATTTTATATAAATTTAAATTGTGAGCCGAAAAACGAACTGAACCGTGTTTTCAAGCAACCTATTTTCACATCATACTTTACATTATTTTTATTGGTTATAACCCACCTCCATACTTTCACTTTCAGTAGTAAATTTACTTGCTTTTCTTCTTTGTTGACCAGAACACTCCACCACCTTTCATTTTCACATCATCTCTACTATTGGTGGCTTGTACAACATGTCCACGCCATACCTTGTTTGTATTGTTACTTAAGATCTTCAAACATATCTTTCACCACCATACTTCTTTCATGAAATGCTCAAGATAGTTGTGATTTTACACAACAAATTCTCTGTATATATATAGCTGTCCACTCTCACATATTGATAAAAAAAAAATAATAAATAACAAAAACAAATTCAATTCCATAATCTTCATATATCCTTCTCTATGATCGGCTCACACCCAAGAACCCTCACCAACTCACTTTTCAAGCCATAAACACATACACACCTCCACATATATTCTCTCATATTCAAGACATTCCAAGAATACAACACTCCGCAGCCACTGTCACCGCACACCGCCTTCACCGTAGCACCACCGTAACGTCACTGCAACACACCATCGTCAACCCATCGCCACCATAGATCACCTCCGTCACAACCTCGATCCACCCTCAAGCGGTCACCGTCCACCATCCCGGAACCACTAGCACTCTCTCTACACTCTCCCTGTTAACTCTTTCTCAAGACCAAGATGGTGTAGGAAATCTTTTTCGGGAAGTTTAAACGAGCTTCAAGTGGAGGAACGAGCTCAACATTCCTAATCTTTCTAAACCCGAATCCTAGACTAAGATCTGTACTTAGTGGTAGATAAGGCGGAAAGATGAGTTTGTAGCTTGTAGTGGCGGAAAACGAAAGGTATATTCGGTTTTTGTCGGTGTATGTGTTTTTGGACAGATTGTTGGTCGTTTAGAGTTAGGTCACGAAATTTTACAGAGGTGTTAAACACATGGAAATAAGAGTTCTGTGAATTTTTGGTAATTTTTGGATAAAGGATGAATATTTGGTGAATTTAATGCTTGGTTTTGGCCAAAAATGGTGAAAAATAGTTAAATATCATGAAAAATTCTGGAAAATTGTAGATAAGCTTTTCATATCATGTAAAAGTCACACACAAAATTTGAGGTCCATTGGAGAAGTCTAAATGGGCTTTTCGGTGAAACGAGTTCTAGGGATTTCCAGCTCGGTTTTGGGAAAAAAGGGCATGTAAAAGAAGATTTTGGTTCTGGAAATATTACACGGGACTAAGTGGATGGCAGGGGACATCCAGGAAAAATTTGGGATTTTTCAAAGATCGTTTGGTATTTACGACATATTTAGTGTTTAAATGGTGTTTAAAAATAGATAAATAAATTTTAAATATAAGGATTAATTCTGGAAATATTTTTATAAAATTCCCCACTGTTAAAAAGTGATTTGTACAAAATTTCAATGTCCGAGAGTAAACGGATAATTATTTGTGCTAATTAGCAAACTTTTAAAGTTAAAACGCGTAAACCAGTGAAGTTCGCTTAAGCGAGCTGACTGGTGTATAAAAATCCTAAAAATGAGCTATTTTCATATAAATGAGTTAAACAAGTAAAAATGAATCATCCGAAAATAATTCGGATGATTTGAGTAATTTTAACCTATTTTAACAGTTTCCGGTACGCCAAAGACGGAAACTGGTCCCGCGGCCAATCGGGACATCTAAACCTAGCTATAATTTCACCACTCTAATTAAATTATCAGTCAACCACTATTTTCGGGTCGTGTGTGATCAAACTCATTTTTGAAACATAAAAACGAATAACCGTGCTAGGCACGCAAAACGAGAAAAACGAATAATAGTAGTTGTGACCTTGGAACTCTAAACGACATCACAATCTGAGTCCGGAGAAGTGTTTCTGGGTTAACCTTGCCCCCAGAACGGGTACAGTGCTGGGTTGATAGTGTCCCCAGGTGTACCGATTGATAAGATTAAAGATTATATAAACAATAATTGTATAATAATGATCGTAGGGATCATATTACAGATTGGACGAGTTAACTGATATTAATTGTGTTACCTGCTTCCATGTGCTAAGGTGAGTTCTCACGAGCCCCTTTTAATGAACTATTTTAAATATTTTCCCGGGGCGGAAAGCATGTCTTTATTGAAGTATTTAAGTACATACCGATCGTATGGAAACACTTGTAAATTTATATATATATGGTTGATGCATAGAATATATAAATTGTTCATCGTATGAAACTGTTCTGGGGTAACATAGTTCCCAGAGTTTATTATTGTACTGGGGTAACTAAGTTCCCAGAGGTTGTTATTATACTGGGGTAACTAAGTTCCCAGAGGTTATTATTGTACTGTTCTGGGGTAACCGAGTTCCCAGAGGATTATTGGAAATGTTCTGGGTTAACAGTGTCCCCAGAGGTTATTGGAAATGTTCTGGGTTAACAGTGACCCCAGAGGTTATTGGAAATGTTCTGGGTTAACAGTGACCCCAGAGGTTATTGGAAATGTTCTGGGTTAACAGTGTCCCCAGAGGTTATTGGAAATGTTCTGGGTTAACAGTGTCCCCAGAGGTTAATGGAAATGTTCTGGGTTAACAGTGTCCCCAGATAATATTATATTTTGATATTGAAATATCACGGTTTACTCGAATTGTGAAACTCACCAACTATTCGTAGTTGACCCGTTTTCTCACATGCTTTTCAGGTACAATTAAGATGAAGTGATTGCTTATGTGCTATGTGCTTGATATGTGTAAGAATTGCGTGCTGGATGTTAGGATTCGTTATTATAAATCGAATTATGTATCGTATTGTACGATGTGTGTATCACCTAGACGGTAATGAAGTACAAGATAATGTAATTTGAAGTATATAAATGCATTCAGTTTTCTTTATAAACAATGTGGTTGATATCGGAGGCGTCTGTAGCATCCCGTTTACGTTTCCGCTGCGGTTACGGGGTGTTACAATTACTTCGTAAGAAGTTCGTTAGCTATGTTTAACAGAAAATTGATCCAACCTTGGAAAATGATAGATATACTGATTCTGTGTACTTAACTAGTGAAGTTATTAGGCTTAAAAGGCTTTAGGACAGTCATTGTATGTCATGGTAACTTTTTATGGTGCGTAAAAGTAGATGTGATACAACTAAATCTACTTGATTTTACGTGGAAACTCCTTAAGAGTTTTGCATGTCTTCATATATATCTTTCCGAATGATAGGCAGAAAAGCGATTACCCAGTCATACACGAGCCCATGTGTGTTCTGATTCCCGTGAAGATAGCATTTCAAGAAACTGCAGTGATCCAGATTCAGGACTTGCGGTTATTTACTACTCTGAGGTCTATGTAAATTTGTGAGTTACTAAAAAAAAAAAAAATTGTGAGTTATTGGAACTTTCTATATCTAAAAATGTCAAGACTTCTCGATCATAGAGTAAGAAGGAGAACGGGAACCAGATGAAGAATACTTACAAACTTAATCAGTCACTAAGGGTCGAAGTCAATTCGGGGTGACTTGGGGAAAGCCAAATACGCTTTGAGAATAGATAGGAGGCATCATAATCTTTGAGTTGTTGCCCACTTAAATTTTGAGGCTTAATTGAACCTATCTCGTATCACAGAAACGATGAAAACCATCTTAAGTTATTTACCTGCTTACAACCTGTCTCTATATGTCATAATACAGCTAAACACGGATCTATGTGACAGTCACGTAGTTAGTATGATTCCTGTTCGGATCTTTTCTAAAACCGTAGTGATCCCTATCGAGACTGAAATTTCATCCCTTATACTTCAATTTTAAAAGTTTCTTGTACTTAGTTAGATTTATGATTTTATAACTGGTTACTTGGACTTGATCGTGTTATTTGATTCTTAAAGGGAAGTTTTAAAAGTTAATTGCAAAATGTTCAAATTAAAAGGGTTGATTTTGTAAATATAGGCGATGTTGTTAAACAGGCGAACTTGTGAATAACTTCGCCTAGGCGAAGTTAACCGTAACTTCGCCTGTATAACTTCGCCCCTATATAAGGATTTTTAAAAGTCATCTGTTCATAACTTTCAATATCAGCGAACTTATCTCGATTATCACAGCGAACTTATTTCATTATTATATGATTTTCTTTCTTCGATTTCAAACCGATTTAAAGGTTGGTTGGGTCATTACATCGTGTTATCTGTTCTTTAACGTTAATCTAAGGTTGTTTCGATAACCGGTTGATAACCTCGGCCGATCGATCCTTAAACCCGATTTCAAACCTAGTTTTCACGTGGTCATGTACAAACTGGTCATCTAGTTATCCTTAAAAACTTGTGTTTCAGAGTCCTTAATCTCCACAATCGTTAAATTCGCCAACGGCACGTCGTTCGAAATCCTTACTGTCGCCGATTCAGATTCAGGCGAACTTAAGGTTTAGGCGAAGTTATCTGTAACTTCGCCTGAGGCTCAACTTCGCCTGAGGCGATGTTGTGGTGAGGCGAAGTTATCATTAACTTCGCCTGGATCCTTTTAACTTAACAATTATTAGACGAACTTAAAGATGAAGCGAAGTTGTTCCCAACTTCGCCCCAACTTTAACTTCGCCTATACAGTTTTTATCACAACTTCGCTCATGGTAACAAGCGAACTTGTGTTATGTCTTAATGTTTATCTAACTTGGTTTGTTTGTTGCAGAAATGGCTGCTGTTTCAGGTGCTGGAGGTGCTGGAGGAGATGACGGAGGAGATAATCAGAGGCAATTCTTCCCGGGTCACAACATGTTCATCACCTTAGACCCGGAAGCGAGTGGTGTGGAGGATTATCGCGAGATAATCACATTCCTCCTACGCTCGAGGATATTCCACGTAATCACGACGACACTGCCGATATCCTTACCCAATATCGAGGACTTCTGGCAGACGGTGGAGTACGATTGTCGTGTTGAGCCCCCGGTTATGAGAGCGACAGTCAATAATCAAGAAGTTCAGTTCTCATCTGAACAGATACGGGTGGCTTTACGATTCGGTGAGGAGACTAGGGATGACCCTACGGAGTTTGTTGCTCCGTTTCGTGATGGAGCATTTCTAAGAATGGGCTATTCTGGTCCATTGGGCGATACCCAGAGACGGAAGGGGTTCCTGCTCGATCAGTGGCGCTTCCTCATGCACGTCATGATTGTGTGTATGTCTGGGAGGAAGGCGGGCACTGATGGTATGGGTGCGACCATGCAGTCAGCAATGACTGCTCTGACTTATAACAAACGTTATAGCTTTAGTCAGATGGTCTTTTACGAGATCGACAGACAGAGGAGGGCAATGGCTCGTGAGCGGTTCATAATGTATCCAAGATTCATCCAGATGATCTTGAACCATGTGGCTCCGAATTTGCCTCAACGACGCCCGATAAGATACGTGGAGAATGTGAGCAAACGTATCTTTGCTCAATGCCGTACATCCAGTGCGAGGAGCAAGCCTGAACTGCGTCCAAGGCATACTCCACTCTTCGGGTACTTGATAAACCCGGGGTATGTGCCAACTCGGGGGGACGAGTTCAGAGTCCCTCAACCACAACAGGCAGGAGCAACTCGAGAGGTACCTACTGTGCCTGTTGTATCGGCTGAGGAGGATGTTGACCTTGATGCTGCATTCGGCGGCCAAGGATTCTTCGACATGGATCGTTTTGATCCACATGAAGAAGTGCAGGTCTCTGCTGCACAGGTTAGGGAAGTGAGTGTAACTAGAGCAGCTACGACGGTGGCTGACTCAGATCTTGACGATGTTATGGATGAGGCGAGGAGGATGTTGGTGACTAGAGAGAGGACGTTGGGGAAGAGGAAGAGGACAGTGGATGATAGTGAGTCAGAAGAAGAAGAGGAGGATATACACAAGTTGATCAGACGATCAAGACGTGAAAGGACAGGTGCTGGTATGGGAGCTGGAGACACTTCACGAGTTATACGTTTTGCTCCATCCGCACTGTCAGGTATGTCGATTGTTCCTACTTCTGTACAGGTTACAAGCGCCGCGGATGTTCCCGTGGTGGCTACATCAGCTGTTGGCATCCCATCCATCACACTACAGACGATGACTCCGGAGATTGTGGCATTACCACCTCCAACGCTTACTCCTTCAGAGGTGGTGGCACAATTTGTAGAGTCTACCGTTGTTGCAACTGCAGGGTTGTCGGTCACGATACCACCTGCGGTTACGTCCACAACTGCTTCTGAAGTCCCGGTTACATTCGAAATCCCTCCTCAGTATAGTCAAGACACATCTAACATAAGGTTTGATTTCGATGCAACCCTCTCAGACTCGGAGATAATAGCTGCACTTGAGCGGGTCGTGGCAGAGCAATCGAGGATAAACTTTATCCAGACCCAGGCTATTCAGCGCCTTGTAGCAGAGAATCAACTACAGTCGTCCCTCCTGGTTGAACATGGGCAAATTATAGATGCTATGAAGGAGTTCTTGGCATCTCAGGGGGAGACAGGCTGTAGAGGCGACGAGTTAAGGACGAAGAAGCGTTTTGATAGAGACGATGATCCCAATGCACCGAAAGGTGCAGGTGGTGAGTTGCCAAGAACTACTCAAGCTCTTGGGACTTCCACAGCTCAGGGGGAGTCTGCGGGTGCAGTTGGTGGTGATGAGGTGGTGATGGTTGATGATGATGATGATGTGATAGATGCGTTGAAAGAATTGAATGATGATATGCTAGAAGATGATGATATGTTTGATGATGATGTGCTGCCGATTGAGGAGATTGAGATACAGGCTGTAGAGGCGACGAGTTAAGGACGAAGAAGCGTTTTGATAGAGACGATGATCCCAATGCACCGAAAGGTGCAGGTGGTAAGCTCTTGGGACTTCCACAGCTCAGGGGGAGTCTGCGGGTGCAGTTGGTGGTGATGAGGTGGTGATGGTTGATGATGATGATGATGTGATAGATGCGTTGAAAGAATTGAATGATGATATGCTAGAAGATGATGATATGTTTGATGATGATGTGCTGCCGATTGAGGAGATTGAGATACAGGCTGTAGAGGCGACGAGTTAAGGACGAAGAAGCGTTTTGATAGAGACGATGATCCCAATGCACCGAAAGGTGCAGGTGGTGAGTTGCCAAGAACTACTCAAGCTCTTGGGACTTCCACAACTCAGGGGGAGTCTGCGGGTGCAGTTGGTGGTGATGAGGTGGTGATGGTTGATGATGATGATGATGTGATAGATGCGTTGAAAGAATTGAATGATGATATGCTAGAAGATGATGATATGTTTGATGATGATGTGCTGCCGATTGAGGAGATTGAGATACAGGCTGTAGAGGCGACGAGTTAAGGACGAAGAAGCGTTTTGATAGAGACGATGATCCCAATGCACCGAAAGGTGCAGGTGGTGAGTTGCCAAGAACTACTCAAGCTCTTGGGACTTCCACAGCTCAGGGGGAGTCTGCGGGTGCAGTTGGTGGTGATGAGGTGGTGATGGTTGATGATGATGATGATGTGATAGATGCGTTGAAAGAATTGAATGATGATATGCTAGAAGATGATGATATGTTTGATGATGATGTGCTGCCGATTGAGGAGATTGAGATACAGGCTGTAGAGGCGACGAGTTAAGGACGAAGAAGCGTTTTGATAGAGACGATGATCCCAATGCACCGAAAGGTGCAGGTGGTGAGTTGCCAAGAACTACTCAAGCTCTTGGGACTTCCACAGCTCAGGGGGAGTCTGCGGGTGCAGTTGGTGGTGATGAGGTGGTGATGGTTGATGATGATGATGATGATGTGATAGATGCGTTGAAAGAATTGAATGATGATATGCTAGAAGATGATGATATGTTTGATGATGATGTGCTGCCGATTGAGGAGATTGAGAAGATTGGCGCACAAATTGTGATTGAAGATGAGATTGAAGAGGGTGAGATAGTAGAAGAAAATGTTGAACACGAGATCCCAGATGTTGAGAAAGCCGATATTGGTACTGAGATGGAGAATGATGAGACAGAGTGGGAGGAGCAGCCTAGGTGGAAAGAAGGATATGCTCATTGGTTTATTAAGACTAAAAAGCCTGCTGTTCCAACCATGTTCAAGAAGAATTATAATATCAAAGGCTATGCTGAAATGAAGAAAGGGATTATTTGCTGGATCTATGATGAGCAGTTGAAGCTCTTTGTGCTCAAACGGTATGACGGCGTTCAGTATTTTAAAAGAATGTTAAGGTCGTTGAATACACTGCCGGAATGTGAAGTGAAAGACTTAGCCAGATTGGGGTTAATCAATCGAAGTGACAATAATATGGCTAGAGTCATTGAGAAAATTGTTTGGAGAGAGAGTATAAAAGAGAAGAAGTTTGAGCTGTTAAAGCCACAAAAGGGAAAACTTGTTGAGGACAAGGATAGAGGTCTAAGAACTGATGGAAAACCTTGGATGGTAATGAAGTATAAACCGATCCGGTGCCTGAAAGAAGTACCGATGAAGCTAATGCCCAAGGATGTGCTTAAAGACCTAAAGTGGTGGTACGTGGATTGTGAGACAGCAGAGGCGGTGATGGAAGACGAGGATGAACAAGAGCTCCTTAGAGTTTACGATCCGATGCATTTGGTAAACTTATCGCAAGCTGATCTGAAGGTGCTTAATGAGAAGAAAATCTTTTATATTCCTGCTTGGAAGGATGAAGCGAGGAAGTATCAAAGAGTCGTGTCAGTTTGTGTTAGAGAAGGAGTGCATGCGTGAAGATACAGGATTACAAGACAAGAGCTTAAAGATCAAGATATGAAGCTACTGCCAAGGGGGAGTCTGTTGGTGCATAGATGTCAGTAGTTCATAGTCTAGTGTCTGTAATCGAGTCTGTAATGTTATTTATGTTTTTGTTTAAGCGAAGTTGTTAACAAGTTCGCCTAGGCGAACTTGTTGAACAAGCGAAGTTATGGACAACTTCGCCTGAACATATCAGGCGAAGTTGTCGTGTATTTATATATAGGTTACGGCTTGTTTTGTGGTTAATCAATCGGTTATTCAAGTTAGTCGTTTGAGTCGATCGAGTTGACGAGAGTCTGTATCAGTGATTCATATCACGTGAGTTCGGTTATTAATATATAACGTGTTTTGGTTTGTTCGTGTGTGTTTGTTTGGTTTGCTTTCTACGCTCGTAACGATCTACGCATGGATTCCGCACCTGAGTAGACCGGGATATCTCGTGTGATCCGTCCAGGGAACCTACAGACGCGTATGAGTGAATGAGGTAAAGGGATAAAGAAATAAGTAAGTAATGTATGTCATGTCTATATACTTATATGCGATACGTAAGATCATAACTAATGGGTCGTTGCGGTTATAGTCTACTATGCATGCAATTCTAGTTCGCTATAACCAATGGATCTTATACTAATTTGTCACACCCTCAAAATCCACTAACGGAGTTTTACCGTCAGAGGGTGTGAACTAACAGGGTCGGAATCATTAGTTATAATCAAACACCATAAATAAAGTTTTCAAACAATCAAGACATCAAGTCTTAAGTATAAATGCGGAAGCGTAAATTGTAAAGCAAAAAGTTGTGCCACACAGGACGACTTAAAAACACAAGTTATCAAGACAAAAACTAAAAGAAGTTTTTAAAACAATGGTGTTTAGCATATGCATGTTCCTATACCGCGCGCCCGCCTCGGCTACCTGATAATAACATACTAAAAGTGTCAACACAGGATTGGTGAGCTCACAAGTTTATATAAATAAAGCATTTGCGTTTGCGTTTTGCGTTACCAGATAGTGTTAAGTCAATTATATATCAATAGGTAACTAACCTATCAAGCATGTATTACTAAGTGTTCGACACCGAAGCTGACTGTTTATCAATTGCCTTGCCACCATGTCAACCACGACCATGGTAATGTGTTAGCCAAGATTACACCCACTCGACCTACAGTCGAGTTTAGAGTTGGGTGGGGTTTGTCAAACCCAGCAGTACTACTCAACAGTGACTCGCTATTATACAAATATTAACCGGTTCGATCTTATGAAGGACTTTGGTTGGTTTGTTTGCCACTTAGCCTTACAAGTGATATATAAAAACTAACAAAATCTATAGCGTTGGAGTATGTTATCTCCCCTAAATAAAAGCGTTTAAAAAGAGTAAAAAGGGGACGTGAAACTCACTGTTTGCGAAGATAACCAAAAAGATCCGAGAAAGGTGTGCGTCATAGAAAATCCTCACTAGTGTTCTATCTTGCACCTTGAATCCACCAACAAAACTTGAAAAATACTTGTAGGTGTGTGTGTTGTGTCTGTTACGGCTGCCAAGAGAGGGAGGGAGGGAAGACCAATCGTACAAGGGAAGGGAGGGAGTTAGGGTTGTATAATAATTTGATTATATTATTAATTATGTTACACTTAGCCCCTATAACCTTCTAGTTAATCAATTTCTAGCACAAGTTAGTTGATTTTCCACATAAATTAACATCATGCAAGTAACACCAAGTAGCACGTAAACGTAACACATAATTAACAACTTCTTTATGATACTTATCGTTTGTTCACCAACGGTTTAAGTCGACTCGTGTGTGTTTCGGTGAAATTCCGAAAGACTACTTGTGTAGTGATTGCCATACGTCATTTAAACCCTAATTTAAATGTAATGAGATATGCGTTACAGTTCGTGTGATCTTAAGTTTGAATTAACGGAGTTCGGATTAACGGAGTTAACCTGAAATTGACGAGTGTCACAGTTGTTGTTTCTTGGCTGGTTCTGTTGGTATTGCAGCTGAGGGGCTTTTTGGGATTCCTTATTTTTGCTCCTTATAGCTTATAACTTATGGGTTATAAGTTATAAGTTGTTTGGAAAAGTTGGGTTTTGTGAGGGTATAAGGTATAAGTTACAACATTGTAACTTATCCCTTATGCCTTAAATAAGGTATAAGGAGGTAAAATAAGGAATCCCAAACACCCCCTGATTCATTTGCTGTTGATTCTGATACTGATTCATTTGAAAATTTCTAGGCTGGTTGCATTCTCTTGCAAAGTGTCCAGGCTGTTGGCAATTGTAACAGATTGCCTTGGACTTATCAAAGCCAATTCTCTCATTTGGACCAGAAACTAGTGATCTCCCAGTCCTATTAAATAGCCTTTTGCTTCTGAATGCCAGCATTGTAGCTTGCCACTTCAAATCCATATCCTTAAGGTCATCAACATCTATTTGTTCCAAATCGTCTTGTATGACACTTGTGTATTAAGTTTTTGGACACAAATGCATTGTAGGGCTCAGTGAACATAGAGAACAATGCTTGAGTTTCATTCCCTTGACCATTGTTTCCACCAGAGTAGGGCACATGCCCACTTGCCATTGAGGCAAAGTCATTGTCATCTATAAGTTGGACATTGAACCTTAACTGGTTTCCTTGGTGACTTGAGCTACCACCAACAGATGCTTTAGGTGTATCACCACCATGTTCGGTTGGTTCCTCTATGATGGGAATCTGTTGTTGATTTTTGGTAGACAAGTTTCCCATAGGTGCAATAAGAGCATTGGACACCTGGAAACATGGCTTCTCTTCTTTTATCATTTCGTTCTCGATCATCTCTATCTCAGCAGCCTGAAGGAAGCAAATTACATCATCCAACTTCAGTTGATCAAAGTTTGGCTTTTGAAGGATGAACTTGCAGTCGGTGTACCACTCCTTCGGCATTGAATTCAGCAACTTGGTGTTCAAGTCAAAATCTGTCATCACATAGTCAGTTGTTCTTAGGTCATTCACTATAGCCAGAAATTTATCAAGGATTGTTTTCAATCTTTCTCCATCCTTGTATTTGATCTCTCAAGCTGTTGCTTGAGTCTTTGTTTCTTGATGTTCTTTAGCTCAGTGTTCCCCTCGAAAATCTCAAGGATTGCATAATCCATAGCCTTAGCTGTAGTGTGATGTGCAACCTTGGTCAAGATTTCCCAAGACAGTCCTAGCTTAATCATGGCTAGAGCCCTGTCGTCCACTTTTCTCATCCTCATGCACAGTAGCAGTAGAACTTGCACCATCAGTAGCTTGTGGACCAATTTTGATTGAGTTCCACATGTCTACATCATTATAGCACACAGCAGCCTCGAATAAGACTTTTCATTTGGTGAAATTCTCCTGTTCGTACAATCTAGGAATCTTATTAGTGGAAACTTATTGATCTTCAAAACCAGACATTTTGGTATTTTTTTGAAAAGTAGAAACAGAGAGTAACTTAAACAGAGTAAAAATCAAAATTTTCAAAATAATTAGATCTGAGAATCAAATCTTCAGATCTGATGAATCTGGTTCAATTGGAGCAAGATTAAGTAACAAAGATGCAAACTTTAATCAAAATAAGTAAAAGAAGACACCGGTAATTTGTAGATCTAGAAGGAAATGAAGAAAAGAGCAGCTGACGTCATTCTTCAATGAAACAGTGTTCTGCTTACATCATCTTTCTTCTTCAGATATGCAATCAGCAACAATTTCTTCACCCGGCCAGCAACACTGGTCGGTCTCGGATATTGATCGCTCACACTCACAATAAAGTCATAACCCACACAATAAATGTGCCGACAAGAAAGTTAATGACAGTTGCTAATTTGGGTAAGAAAATTGTTTGTTAACGGCAGAATCAGAAACAAACAGGGTTGTTGCTTGAGGATTATAAATGTAACAAACACAAACTATCACTCAAAAGATTTCCATTTATATAAATGAATCATACAAATGTTAATCGATTAGGTTTTCTTGTTTGGAAAGTTTATCCGTACAATCCTATGACAGCCGTCACACTTAATCAGGAATATTCTTTTAGGTCTGACAAGTGTAATGACTGCTGTCAAAAATCCATAGGAGGCGTGCCCTAAAATATTCTATTTATAGGCCTGACACCTCCTGACATATGTCATTCTTTCTAGAAACCCTAATGATTGGTACATAATCAAATTACATATTCAAAACTATACTAAGTGTAAAAACAGGTCTTCCGGGTAGACTGTATGACATTTTTCTTCTCCGAGTAGGCTTCGTGCCTTTTGTCCTTTACGAGTAGACCTGGTAACCTTGAAGTGTGCTGGTTAACAGTTCTCCGGGTAGACATTACTTAGAGTATTTTCCTAAGAAAATGCTCACCTAGCAAACTTCAATCTTCTTGACCATAGCAAACTTTCTTCGATATGGTCCTACGAGCAAACTGTTCTTCATGAGTCCCTTCAACCCTTTGTTAGAAGATAACTTATTAAGCAAACCATAGTGTGCTGGTAACACTGTTTGAACTCTGCTGGTAGCACTGTAGCCTGCTCGGGGTTGAACCTTGCTAGAGAAAGTACTTAGAAAATTTCTAGATCACTTTCAACAAGCATGCTCGGACTACTGTTTATTGATCAAACCTTGCTAAATCTTCCAAATATTTGGCTTCAGAAGCTTGGTTTAGCCAAGAGTTTGCTAGTAAGCAAACTGTGCATCGCTTGAAGAACACCTTTTCTAGATTAAGTGAACCCTGCTTGGATTAACACTTAAGAAGACTTCAAGAAGATAACCTTGCCCGATAGACAAAATACCTTGCTAGGACAAGTAATACCCTGCTCAGATGTCCAAGTGTACTTGGTTTCTATACTTAGCGATTTCTGAGAATGTTGAGAAGATTCCAATCTTCCTTAGACTTCCTTAAGTCAAATATTTGACTCAACAAATTAAAACTAAAATACACACAAAAATTCAATTAACACGAAAAACACTAGCGCACTAACTCCCCGGCAACGGCGCCATTTTGATGACCGTCGTTTGAGTCATGCAAAAACCTAATTAACCTAAGTAGCTAGGATAAGTCAGGTATCGTATCCACCAAGAGTATGTGGTCAATGCAAATCGTGTAAACAAGATTTAATATTATGAAGCAGCAGATTTTAGTGCTGATCACACAAGCAATTAGTTTTAGTTTAGAATTAAGCAACTAACAAGTAAACAAGTTTCAATCAATAATAAAAGCAAATCACACCCGGGACTTCAAGTAGGTAACTAACAGTAATCTCATGCAACCTAACAAATTAATCATTAACGGTTAACTACAGACTGATCAACTAGACAAAACCTTAGGCAACAATAATCGCTTTACACACGACACAAGTTATCAAACAGTCACTTCCAGTGTGACTCGGTTAAGGGCAATTATATGCTTTTTTGTATTCAACCTAATCAAACAATCCTATGATCAATTATTATAGCAACTGGTAACTAATCGTTCAGATCAACCTAAACCTAAACCGATTGAACACACAGAAATACCAAACATCAATAATCATAGATTAATCATAAACAATTCTACATAAACGTTCTTACTCACATGAGAAAACTGAAATAATTATAAACTATACATTCCCGGGTGAGATTCTAAGAGTTTAACCGCGTCTCGTCATCGTGAGATCTTTAATAAAGATGATATGGATCATATGTTGCATCTCTAGTTGACTTAGAATGTTGGAATTGCCTCCACTAAGCTTTGGAAATTTCCTCCTTTGATAAAAATGAAGTTAGAATCGAGAATGGTGAAATTAACAATAAAACCCTAGCTGCCCGTCTGCACACCCCATCGCGATACGCGATGGGGTCTTCACTGGTACATAGTATATCGCGATGGACCAGAAGTCAACATTCATTTAACATCCCATCGCGGTACGCGATGGGTCTTCAAGCAAGCCCATTGCGTATCGCGGTGTGTCTTATCACCAGAAACCATCTTTAATCTTTCTCGTTTTGTGTGCTGGACGTCCCGGGTCTTCATCACGTGCATCAACAGATCCAAATTAAGTACTTTAACGTCTGTGACCTGAAATAAAATAATACACGTATGAAGTATCGAAGTTCCTACAATAAATGACTAAAACTAATAAATAAACGAACTAAAACGCATACAAATTAGCCTACCATCAACTGCCAAAGAATTTAGATCCAGTAGTTGTAGATTTAGCGTTTAGCTTGCAGCTTCCATTGTTTGAATCCGAGAAAGCTCTTAATGCGAACTCGTCATATTGTGGATACTTAAAACCGACTCCTGGACATCCTTTCAAATATTATAGAATTTTCTTGACACTTATAAAGTGCGAGACCTTCAAATTGGATTGATATCAGACACACAAACAAGTAGCATACATGATGTCTGGCCTCGAAGCAGTAAGATATATGAGAGAGCCAATCAGGCAACAATACAAAGTTTTATCAACGTTCTCCCAGTGGGATTATGACCAATTCCATGATTCAATGGTAACAGAGTACTGATTGCCGATGAATCATCTATTTTGAACTTTTCTAGGTTCGTCTATACCGATCTACTCTACGTTTAAGTTTCAAGGCTAACCGTTCATAAAAACATAAACTTTAATATAAAGAACATACCTTTACGTGTTCGTTAGGTCACGGTTAGCTTGGTTATGAACTTTAAATCTTGTATCTTTCTTGTACGTTCAAGATCTATCAAAAATAAAAGTTTGGTTTGTTCTTGGACCCTTTTCTCTATCTCTGCCAATTATGGCAATGTTTGTGTGTGTGTCTTGAGTGTGTAGAGAATAAGATGGAAAGAAATGAGGATTTATGGTTTTAGGGAGGTTTAAGGGAGTATTTATACTCTCTTAAGCCCATGGACCTATGGCCCATCCCATCCTTTATTCCATCTTTAATTATCCAAGTCCATACACTTTATTTAATCTAAATTAAATATTAACACAGGCTTAACAACATAACTCCTTTTTATTTATTATTATTATGAAATTTTAGGATGTTACAAAATTATTTAAAACCCACTGTTGATTAAACACAAATCGATGAAGATATTGATTATCCAACAGTAGAATAAATGTATATCGTTTAGATATGATAATACCTGAAATACGGGTGAGATTTCACATCCAATAAAAACACAAAAAGAATGAATAAATATAGCATTAATTGTAGAAACTCTTTGATGATTTAATGGTGGAAGATGACGGAGTGAATCAGACGAAATAGAGAAGGAGTAGTTAAGGTTTTGTGTAAATTAATCTTGAAATTGCTCTTCCAATTGAAATGGGTGAAGAGAGTGTATATCACTTTCAACATTGTAATTTTTTTTATCTATTATAATAGATAGAAATTCTATGGATGAATGATAATTTTGGAAAATAGTCAAATGAACCAATAGAAATGTGTAAATAGTCTAAGTAGATGGGTTCCTAATTAATTGAATTCGTTTTTGAATTATACAATTGGAAATATATTTTAAAAAGTGCTTGCTATATATGCAAGAAATATGGTTGGACCAATAAGAAGATGTCATGTGTCAATAAACTTTATTGGTTTAATAGCATATAGGTTATTAATTTGTGTACTACACGGGTGGAAATATAAAAATCGTTAATTAAACACAAACACACATATATTTATATTCGAAGAAATGTAACGGATTGTTTTACATAAATTGATTGGAATAAATTGCTTTACCATAGTAGAAAAGTTAGGTCATGAATTGTGCGATGCAACCTAACCATAAACATGATCAGTTCAAGTGTTCATAAAATTATTAACGTATCAAACATAGACTAAGCTAAACAAAAGTAAACATTGAACCAATGTCTCGGGACGAAATAAAAGAATTGACAAGCCATCATTTTTATGTTTTTGCTATGATCAGTCAATAAACAAAAAGAGTAAGAATTCAAATTTGGTTGTACGATTTACCAAATCATTACTAAAATTCACCATTATATATTAGAATACAATACTAAATTGAAAATAAAAACGCAGTCTATACGTAACATTACCGCAACCTGCAAGAATTATTATTTAAAAAGGAAAAATAAAAAATGAATAAATGTTACTCACTAACTACTTATCTTAAAATAAATATGAATTAAGAATAACAACTCGAATACCTATTTTAATAAAACGTCAAAACTTAATTAAATATAATTAAAACAAAATAAGTATTTGATTTTGATAAATAAGGAAACAATATTAATTGTCTAGAAAATTGTTTGAATAAAAAATGTTAACAATTTTGTGTTAAGAATTATAGAAAGGTAAAGAGTCTAATTTTCAAAAATAATTTTTTTTCTAAAATCATTTAAGAAAGGTCAAACATGCATCTTGAAAGTATGCATTTTGAATATAACAATGTAAAGTATGTTTTGCAATTGTTTTAGTAAACAACAGAGAATGCAAAACTTGAATATTAATCATTAATTTTAGGTTTTGTGTCATAAGGTGATGGTTTCTTTTTGACATTTAAGAATATGAATAAATAATAATCCAAAACAAAACAATATGAAAATGAAGTTGACTAATATGTATGGAAAAATATATTAACAGTTTCAAAATGATTCGAAAAGACCTAAATTTAAAAGGATTTACATATTCACATATATAGAAAGTCTAATTTTTTTATAAAAGAAAATATTATATAACTAAAGTTTCATTAAAGATATAATCATTGGTCAAAATAAAATGCAAAAACTTAAATTCAAAGAGCTTCACATATATAGAAAGTATAACTATTGTTAAATCAATAAATATTGGTCAACATAATACAATTTATTATTGAAATTAAATTTTAGATATATGAGAATTTTGTAAACCCCTTGCCTTTATATATGGGCTAGTACTTCCAACTGTAGCCACAATTACAAGTCCTAAATTATATAGGGTTGCAAGAATATCTAAAATAAATAACAATTATTAAATGAATTAATAAAATGGTTTTGTTCATAATAATAAAACTTACACTGATAAAACTTTATCAATGTTTCATATTATTTTAGTTCTCAACAAACTATTTAGCTTACTTTGTGTGTATACATTTTCATATTTATAAAATAACTCAATTCCATTTTATTGCACATTGAATTTTTACTTTTAAAAATTAATAATAAATAAATTGAATTGTTTTATGATTGTTCGATTTCTCAAGGTCAAACTATGTAAATACATTAAATAGAGCATTTTGTCTAAACATGTTCATTTTGGTCAATACTATCAAAGTGTTTTGGTACTTTTAGCATGGCTGAGTAAACTTGCACTCAATCATTAATTTCACAAAAAATAAACGTGCACTCAGTCATTAATTTCACAAACAATACCAAAGAGGAATACAATTGTACCTTGCGGGAACGATAGGCTTGCAAAAAAAACAAATTTAATCAACACAGATAACAGTTTTAACACCCTTGTAAATAAATTAAAAATCAAATATTTAGATAGAGAACATCAATAAACGAATAAAAATCGAACATTACCATGATGATCAAACAGTGAATACAAAGATCGGAATCAAAATCCTGCATGAAACACAATCAACCAATTAAAGACGTAAATAAATAAAACTTTGATTGACAAACAACAGAGACAGTATTCACAAACCTAATACCCTAGGGAGAACAACGACTATAGAATCAATTGGATTTTGAGTGGCCATGCTGAAATTAGGGTTAACTTTACTTTAGAGAGATGATTGGTGAGTTATATATATGTCCTTTAAGAATTAAAACTGAATGATCCCAATTGATGTAGTTAAACTTGTTAAAGAAGTTATTGTTATTGAATTGTGATAATATTTGCTGAATATACATGGGAATATATAGAATACAATATTACACTCTAATCCCTCTAATATAACATAATATTAAACTATGTATAATATCCCCCCGCAAGCTAAGGCCGAGAAGCAACTCTTAGCTTGGAACGTAAGAACAAGAATCTTGGAGAGGGTAGAGCCTTGGTAAACACATCTGCAATCTGATCTTCTATGGAGATAAACTGCACCGAGAGTTTTCGTTGAGCAACTTGTTCTCGAACAAAATGAAAGTCTACCTCAACGTGCTTCGTACGTGCATGAAAGACAGGATTTGCTGCCAGGTATGTTGCACCAAGATTGTCGCACCATAATGTTGGGGCTGATCGTGCTGGAACATGCAGTTCATGCAAGAGTGCCCGTAACCAAGTTAATTCAGCAACCGTGTCTACAAAGGCTTTATACTCTGATTCCGTAGATGACCTAGAGATAGTCTTTTGTTTACGGGCAGACCAAGACACAAGATTAGACCCAAGATAGATAGCATACCCCCCTGTGGATCGACGGTCATCTGGACACCCAGCCCAATCAGCATCAGAAAAGGCACTCAAGTTGTTGAAAGAAGCATCCGTGTAGGCATGAAGAACCGAAGGAGATTGCTGTTTAATTAGGAGACCATGTGTGGTAGTACCCTTCAAGTACCGTAGAATGCGCTTAACAGCTGACCATTGATTCTATGTTGGCGAGTGCATAAATTGACAGACCTTATTGACTGCATAGGTAATGTCCGGACGAGAAAGCGTGACATATTGTGAAGGGCACCCACAACCTGCCTATATTTAACCGGGTTCTCAAATGGGGAGCTGTCACCCAAGGCCAACTTCGCACTCGATGTAATAGGCGAGTCAACCGGGTGAGCATTGGACAAACTGGCACGTTGTAAGAGCTCGTTAATATACTTCTGTTGGGACAATAGTATGTCCTGGCCACTGTAAAGAATCTCAATGTCCAAAAAAATAGGAGAGTCTGCCCATGTCCTGGACAGCAAATGACATGATGAGATTGCGAACCACCTGATCAATAGCCCGTGAATTGTTACCTGTGAGAATAATATCATCAACGTAGACAAGTAGATACAGTAACGTGCCCCCAGATGAGTAAACAAAAAGAGAAGAATCTGTCTTGGAGCCCCGAAAACCAAGCCCCTGAAGAGCCATAGACAACTTGTGAAACCAGGCTCTAGGGGCTTGCTTCAAACCATAAAGGGACTTATGTAAAAGACACACATGATCCGGTTTCAGGGGTTTAACAAAACCTGGTGGCTGCTGTAAATAGACAGTTTCGTTTAAGTCGGCCCTTGTAGAAACGCATTCTGAACATCAAGTTGTCTCAGTTTCCATTGTTGAGCAACTGCTAAAGAAAGTACGACACGAATAGTGGTAGACTTGACAACCGGGCTAAATGTCTCCTGGTAATCAATGCCCGGTTGTTGTCGAAAACCTTTGGCGACTAAACGTGCTTTATGGCGAGTGATAGCCCCTGTTTGATCTCGTTTGAGTTTGTAAACCCATTTACAATCAACAATATTAGAACCCGGAGCACGTGGTACCAAGGACCACGTGCCATTTCGCAGCAGCGCCGAATACTCATCAGCCATGGCCTGACGCCATTTTGGGTCTGTGTTAGCAACAGTAAAGGAGGCAGGTTCATTGCCGGGATTATGTGTGGTAGAGTGAAAAGAGGCGACATTGTAAGGTTTGGTAGTTTTGGGGTTTTGGCGAAGATTATGCGGCCGTGAACGGGTAGGTGGTTGGGTTATAGGGGCTGGAGTGGGCTGCGATGCAGCAGGGGAGTCGGGCAAGTCTGAGAGAGACTGCTGAGTTGCAGCCTGAGGGGTTGCAGCAGCCGTAGGAGGGGCTGCAGCAGCTGTAGGAAGGGATGCAGCAGCCGTAGAAGGTTCTGAAGGGGCTGCATCAGCAATTTCTGTGGAATTTTTCGTGTTGGATTTAGGCCGGCGGGCATAGGTGTGGACAAGAGGAGGGTGTGGAGGTGGTGGGGGTAGGTTGGTTGGTGCAGGTGGTGTGGGTGAGTTGGGTGGTGTAGGTGGGTGAGTAGGATAGGACGAGACATACGTGTCAGATTCATGAGAGGGAGAGTGTGGGATGGATTGTTTGTGAAAAGGAAAGTGTTGTTCATGAAATCGAACATGTCGGGCAATGTAGATCCGTTCGGTGTTTGGATCAACATAGCGATAGCCATAGTGGGTAGGGCTGAGCCTAAAAAGACACACGGTGTGGACCGAAATCCATTTTGTGTTTGTTGTATGGACGAAGATGAGGGAAGCATTGAGAGCCAAAGACTCATAAGAAAGAGAAGTCAGGTCGACGATGAAAGATGTGTTCAAATGGTGAAATTGATGAATTTGTACGAGAAGGCATACGATTTATTAGGTAAACCGTTTAGACAACGTGACGATGGAACGTAATGGAACGTGGGATTGGGCTAATAAGGTAAGACCTGTTTAGACAACGTGACGATGGCGGCGTTCCACGATACCGTTTTGTTCACTGGTATGTTGGCAAGAAAGACGATGGGTGATGCCTAAAGTGGTGAGATAAGTAGATAGGTTACGGAATTCTCCACCCTAGTCACTTTGCACTGATTTGAGTTTGGTGTTAAATTGTCTCTCAGCCATAATGATAAATTGTTTGAAAATATCCAGAACATCAGACTTTCGATTAAAGGGAAAGATACACATAAATTTAGAATAATGGTCTACACACAAGAGAAAATAATTGTGACCCTCAAAGGACGTAACGGGAGCGGGTCCCCATACATCACAAAAAATAAGATCCAAAACACTTGAACTTTTAAAAGTAGAAGGTGATAAATGTAACTTGGAAGATTTTCCAACAAAACAAGAATCACAAACAGTACTAGAAACATTATTTTGTAAAGGCAAATGATAAGCAGAAAGCATTGACTTCAAAAGCTGTGGATGAGGATGTCCCAGTCTTTGATGCCAAGTGGAAGCGGAAGCACGAACAGCAGAAAAGGAAACTTTGGGAACAGGTTGTAACTGCGGAAGCTTGATGGAATACAGACCGCCATTACTTGGACCCGTGAGGAGGATAGTGTGTGTAGACTTGTCCTTCACAATAAAATGAGTAGCGTGAAATTCAAAATAAACGTTATTATCAAGGCAAAAACGTGGACAGAAAGGAGATTTTGTTTAATTTCTGGAACATGAAGTATGTTTTTAAGATTAAAGGTTTTTGTGGGTGAGGAAAAACGAGTGGAACCAATGTGTTAAATGGGAAGTCCCTTACCGTTGCCAACATGAAGGTTGTCACCCCCATAATACGTTTCTGAGTTATCAAGGCTGGAGAGATTCGGTGCTATGTGGTGGCTGGATCCGGTGTCGGTGAGCCAGTTAGTGAATGCCTGATGTGAGCGGTAATCAGCAAAGTTGGCAGATGGTTGCTGTCCTGAGCGTATGGTTGAAGGATTACGGTTAGGGAATTGAGACGGTATATGACCGATGCCACACCTGTTACAAGTACCATACACGGTATTTTGATTAGAAGCCCAACTGAATTGATTTCGATTACCTCCTATGTTGGAACGATTGTTGGAGCTGTTATAATTGCCACGTCCTCCAAGGTTGTTTCCTTGTCTATTGTTTGGTTGCGGTTTGTGTTGCGGGTTGTATAGTTGGCCTGTGGGGACGGAGAAGAAGGCCATTGTAGTTGTAACCCTAACTGGGCAGCCAACTGTTGGACAGCCTTAACTATATCAGAATGGGACAGTGAACTGGTCGGTGGCAGCAGTGGCTGAGGCAGCGGGTTCACGGGCTGCAGTAAAGGCTTGTGTGGGAGGCATAGCAGCTGCTGTTTTCTTTAACATGTAATCATGATCTGCAAACAGAGCATGAAGCTCGTTGAACACCAATTGATGAGTAAGGGCTGTTGTCTTCACGCCGTGGTATTCTTCACGAAGACCAGAAATCACTAGCATCACGGTATCTTTTTCCTTCATCGGTTCACCGATATTTGCCAAAGCAGTCGCATACTCTTGAGCCCGAGTCAGATAGGCTGAAGAGGATTCATCTGGCTTAATCTCAATCCGTAGCAGTTGAGTCTTCAAAGTGTATTCTCTAGAAGCCGTATGAGGAGCATAGGCACGTTCCAAAGACAGCCAAAGCTCCCTAGAAGTAGAGCCCTGCACATGCTGAAAAGAGCTTTCAGAGATTGTGGATAGCAGGAGCATGGGAATATGAGCATCATTAGAGACCCATATTGCATGCTGAGGATTTGTCTGGGTTTGTTGTGGGAGAGCATCTTCCTTGTCTTTACCAGCAGAAGATGAAGATGAAACAGGAATAGTAGGTGCTGGAGATGGATTTGTGCCATCTATATAACCAAACAGGTTATTTGTGACCAAAAACGGATGAATCATAGTCTTCTAATGACCATAATTGGTGGGGGACATGGTAAATCCAAACTTGTGAGAGTTGTGGATAGTCTTTTCTGATTGGGAGAAGGCGACAAGGGTAGTCATGGTGATTGGGTGATCGAAAAAAAAGGACAGCAGAGCTGTGGTAGGGCTTGTGATTGAAAAAAAATAAGAAGGGATGACGGCAGAATTAGGGTTTGATCCCTGGCTGTGATACCAAGTTAAACTTGGTAAAGAAGTTATTGTTATTGAATTGTGATTATATTTGCTGAATATACATGGGTATATATAGAATACAATATTACACTCTAATCCCTCTAATATAACATAATATTAAACTATGTCTAATAGATGTGACCACTAAATCATTTGACTTTCAAGTAAAATAGTTGGCAAAATAAATAGTGGTCAAACTTCTTCAAATGATATTCTCATATTAAACTATTTCCTTAAATCAAGATATCCTTAATAATCATAATTTAAATATTTAAAACTTTCTGTTTTTGGTAATTTAATATTTATTTATTCTGGTAATCAAAAATTGGTTGTGATTAATTAAAATTTGTTTTTGAATTATTTTATTGGGAAGAAAATCAAAGAAGAGGTAGTTATATATAGAAGTAATAGGGTTGGATCAATAAGAAGATGACATGTGTCCATAAACCTTATTGTTTTAATAGTATAGGTAGATTTGAAAAGAACTGTTTTAGATGGTATTTTTTTTTCTTTTCCATTTTTAAGTTGTCATATTTATAAATTCTTAATCTAATCTAGCAAAACCTTAACCTTAAACATGTTCATCAGTGATGTTAATATTTCAAGTATAATTCCAATATGTAGATCAAAATTAGTTAGCCCCTAAAATACCCCTGCAGTAACAAACTTTGAAAACAAAAATTTTAAACATCAATAGGTAACTTAGAATTTAAATTTCAACTTTTGAATACATCTTGAGTTAGCAGACGGAAATTTTAATCACCAACTTTGTTGTAACAAACCATGCATTGATGCACATTCCGTTTCTTCTCTTCAAAACTGTGAACTGTTTTTTTAATTTAACTTTGAATGACTATAATTAAGCTACAATGTGAAAGTTAATATCCTAAATGTTTCCGAAAACATGATATATGATATACGATCTTTACTTATATAGTTATATCCTAAATGTTTCCGAAAACATGATATATAATATATAATCTTTACTTATATAGTTAAATTATGACGTCATCTGGTCCAACCGATCTGATCTATTGACCAATCAACCGTTAAAAAGAGCAGTTTGATGTCCGATTTGGTTATAAAAACATTGGGTACGATTATTAATCATATATGTTGTTTTTTGTTTAATATTATATATGTTATAAAAAGTTTATAGGTATAAGTTGTTCGAGCTCAAATGAAAGAGCAATTAAAAAGTTAACAGATGGCAAGAGTAGACTTGAAACAACAAATGAAATGAAAGAAATGGAAAACAAACGTATGGTAGATAAGGAAAGGATAAAAAATCAAGATTAGTGTTATATAATGTGAACCATTTAAATTCAAGTTATTTTATTTGCAGTGGATTTGTAAAATATGTATTGTATTATATATATAAGTTTTTCTATATTTTTAGCATAAGAGGTCTTAATTAGAGATGTTCAAAACGGTTTGGGACTAGGAACCGGAACCGGTTCCTATATTCAAAACCACCTTTTAAACCGGTTCCAGGCTCGAACCGGTTAGGGAACTAAACCGGTTCTCCCACCCTCGGACCCCTAACCTATCTAACCGGTTCTTACCGGTTCCTAACCCGGTTCCTGTACCGTAACCGGTCAAAAAACAACTATTTTTGACCCCAACGGTCAAAAAACGGCCAAAAAAACGGTTAGGAACCGGTTCCGGTTCCTACCCGCCCCCACTCAGAAATGCAAGAACCGGTCACGGATCATCGGGTTGAATCAGATAGGGTCCGGTTCCTACAAAAAACGGGTAGGAACCGGTTCGGGTCCGGTTCGGGTCCCCCGGTTCGATTCCAGGAACCGGTTTTGTTGATCATCTCTAGTCTTAATTATTCTGTCTTTTTATTTTTGGAATTCATTTTTGGATTATGCAGGATAAACTATTAAAAGTAAAATATTAATAGATACGTTGGGAAAGTTTAGAAAAATGAAAATAAAAAATTATTTGATGCTTTGGAAATGTGTAGGTAAATCTAAGAAAATAAAAAATAGAAAATAATTAGATTTTGTCAGAAATGTGTAAGAAAGTATATTAATATGCATAGGAAATGCATTAGAAAGCGAAAATAAATGTTTTAATTTTTTGTGTTGGAAACTTCCAACGAAATTTTTTTTAGGTAATGTGTTGGAAATGCGTAGAAAAATATTTCTCACGAGGCTTTTCCTCGCAAACCCGTTTTTGTTGGAAATATATTGGAAACGATGATTAAATATGCATTTCCAACGAAAAATGGTGCAGGAAGTTGAACAGTTTGCTAGTAGTGCGACAGACTTTAGATCATCAACAATATGCGTTTATACAAAAAAATTATAACTAGAAACATAAAGAACGAGAGGAATCATACAAAATACGAATCCATAGCTCAAACGAATACGATGATCGAGAGGATAACCAACAACAATCTCTAGATATATCCTATATACAAAGGAATTTAAAGAGCAATATCCTAATTTTGCATGCAGATTATAATATGTAATAATATATTACACGCTACCAGAATAAGCTCTCATCCACTACATTATGATGATAAACAATACAACTGAATTGAACATTATGAGAGCTCCATTACTTCTTTTGAACGCAGTTGAAGTTGTAAAATTGAGCCTAAATATTCATAACCTTCTAGACCATATAAGATATACTTGATATGCTCATAAAATTTGTTCACCATTAACTGCATTAAGATTATTAAATATAAGTAATCATTGCTTTAATGTTGGGTTATTTGGAAGGTAGTTTATAATAGCAACATAAAAGTAATTAAATGATTATTTCCTTTTATGTAAGAGTATTGAATTAAACAACTTAAAAATAATAGACTAAAACCTGGTAATCTAGGCTTCCTAAAAAATGAGTAAAGAAATAGGAACAAACCACTGAATACTGCAGACTTCTTTTCTACCAACATTGTTTCATGGGATTGATGAATTGTTTTGTGAATATCTTCTTCATCTGGTCTACAATGTCATCATGCTTAACTGATCTAGAGGGTGAATTACATGTGACATGTTATATAAAAAAATACATTGTTACGTTATATTCTATTAGTAACCAAAGATAGAAAGTGTTAAAATGTTGCGTTTATATTCAACCAAAATATGTTTGGTCACTATATTAGTTATGGTGTCAAATGAAAATATTAAGATAACCTGAATCGACCTTAATCTACATCTCATAAATAATAAGATTCACATGAAAGTATAAGATAAATTACTTATAGAAGCAATCAAATTAAGCAAAAATAAATACTTTATACAAACCCTTCATCAAACTAACCCATTACAGATAATCATAAAACCAACTCCCACAAGAAGAAACCTTCTTAATTATTAACTATGCATAACCATATCATTTTTAATTAGTTTGTAACTTAGACACTGCTAATATAGGCAAATACTGTATGACACAACTTCTCATAGGCATTTTATTAAACACTTGGTGAGCAGTTTGGTTTCGAGGCAAGTTCAAGTTTTTTATCTAGCCAAATAATAGATTATGTTTCATGGATCAAATGATAGATAATTATAATTTAATTGCATAAAAGGTAAAGAACCTGACAATAAAGACTTGCATTTAAATAAATAAAGAGCAAAAAGAACTCGCTTGAACCGTTCGTTAATGTCAGCTTTAGATGGAGTATGCATACTTTTGCAAGCAAGAGACTTTTTATCGACAAAAAGGATTAGATTGAGTTCTTACTTAACCTCCAATGGCTCAAACACAACCCCAAAAAGTAAGTCACCTTTAACCACCGCACAAACGCCGGTTTATGGAAGGAGAAGAGAGGAGGGTGCAGCAGAAGATATCATCGGCGATGTAGGAGTTGAAGAAAGCAAAAAAGGTAAATTTGAGTTTAAAAAATCAAAGATATGCTGATAAAGAAGAGAGGATGAAAGAATCAATCATGCAAGGCTACAATGGATCCCGAATAACTACAGGTAGTTAATGAAGAATAAACTACGACAAAGATATGGAAACTTTCATACAAGTAATCATATATGCATTTGGTAATTGCAACAAATTGAAAACAAAGAAAATATTGGAAGAGAAACAATTGCTATCTAGGCTCCATAAATCGAATTTACACAAATTAATTTTTATGATGAACCCTAATCATGGTTTTAAAGACGTGAGTCTTGAATTCTTTTTGGTCATGCCAGAAAGAAGATGAAGAGAGAGAAAATGGATTAGGGATTTAATGAAAAGGATGTGAACGATGATTCAAAATTTGAATCCGGAAATACCATAGCAAGCAAGCTACATGTACACAGCTTCTATGAATGACACATCAGTGAATGCTTCTATGGTTGACATGTGTGTAGAAGCCCTGGATGAGTAACATGTGTCCAACCTGGTTTTCTTTTACACTAGTACAGAAAAAAAGACCATTTTATTATGGTTATTTTGTGTATTTTAAACGGTCTGGATACTGTTATAGACACCAGGTTTCAGTAACGATTACTGCTAAAAAAGACACCAGGTTAAAATAAATAAAAAAAACAACTCCATTTTTGTTCTCGGGTTTTGACTTTCTCAGATCTAGTTGTTCGGTTTTTGGGTGTGCCTGTCTAATCAGGTTTTGTGTGGCTTCGAGTCGGGTTCGGTAGTTTTTATGTATAATAAGGGGTTCGGGTAAGTTGGTTTTGTTTACTAGATTTTTGGTTTGATTTAGGGTAAGTATGGCAATCGAGTTTGGGTATGTCACGTTTTTTTTACTAAGATTTCGTGTGGCATTAGGTAGGGTTTAGTAATGGAGTTAGAGTCAGGTTGTTTCTGGTCGATTCTGGTAATAAATTGCAGTTCCAGCAAAGTAAAACAGAAAATGAAAACTCAACTTTGTTCTTGCGTTTTGGTTCTCTGGTTTCAGGAGGCTTTGGGTCGGGTTAGGTAACCAGTTACTCGCTCATAAAGTGAATCATATGACCATGTTTGCCATAAAATCTGGAGTATTAAAATCAAATAATCTTTTATAAACTGAATCATATGTTGTGTATTTAAGGTTGATCACATGACTAAAGAACATATGGAAGAATACCTTAGCAACCAGATACATGTGGTGATGTGGGCCGAATACGTATTTCGGCATGTCAGCAACCCATGTTTAATGGAATAAAAAAACAAAAAAAAGTAAGTTATAAAAGTCAAAATGATGAAAAATAAAAAAAACATCTCACCATTTATGAAGATGGAGCTTCCTCACAACCTTGGTCTTCTCAAGCGCAATCGTAGTGAATTCCCATTCATCAAGGAAAAAATGTATTAAAATTGACAGAAGAATTCTTTAGACAGACCTTATATATTAGAAATTTAATTAAGAATTAAACCTTTTAGAATCAGCAGCTCCAAATGCAGCACCATTTACAAGGCTGATGGTCAAATCAGTGTTGTCTTAACAAACGGACACAAACACAAACGCATTTAGTTTGTTAATAAAAGAATACCACATTTACTTTCTTAACAAATAAACACAAACAAGAAAATCTATTCGTTTAAGTGTTTTTGTTAGTTCGTGTGTTTAGTTAAAGTTCAAACGAACACATTCATTTTCTTAATAAACGAATAAAAACAAAGTTTGAAGTCTTTTCTTTACAAGAAAAAAATGAAACTCTAAACAAAAACAAAGAATGTACAAAATTTTGCACCATCTACCAACAAGCGATTATTTAGAACAAAAGTTGGGCAATTACTGCATTGTTCCCATTGTAACTGGGAAAGCATCTTTTAAATCACTTAGGGATGACAAAATCGTGAAGTTTCAACGGGCCTACCACCTGTTATCGGGTCGGCTGTAAGAAGTTTTCCATGTTGACAACCCTGAAGTTCTCTACAAAGTTCAACTGATAACCCTTCACATTCAACAACATCTAAAGCAGCGGAAACAACTTCCTTTTCAGCTAAACGAGGGGCTGGACCCTCGGGATATTCCTGAACCACAATATAGTAAAGTCCAATTCAGTTTGTTGACATGTAAACATTTCTAAAAACACAAGTGTATTCTTTTGACTCACAACCAAAACGAAATGACCTATTAGATCAAAATCTGCTTTGTTGATTAATTAATGACTAGAATATAATATGTTATGTTAGCCAAACTGAACCTAAAATGAACAAAACCTCAACATGCAAAAGGGAAATTAGAAAATGACCTAAACCAAGATGACAATTGTTCGTAAGGACACATTTTAACCAGAGTCTAAATCACCAATTTTTTTTTTTAAATAAAAGGCCCACCGAGACCTTAACCAAGTATGACCAGAATCAAAATGACCATATGTGGCTCGAATTAAAATTACTATTTCAAAGACAAATTGCAGCCCAAACCCATAACAACTAAACCTGCTCGGGCCGGTTACGCTGCTCGACTTAGTCATCCATCAATGTATAAATTTCAATCAACATAAAATATTTTTTAATCAAATTATGAATATAATTTCTTATATGTTTCAGTTTCTTTGGGAGCATTGATAAAGTCAGGTGAAAGAGAGTCATTATACAAGCAATGACACCAGCAACTTCAATGAAATTAGATTAAGCACATTAAGAAGCCATTGCTCAAAATTTAAAATTCAAATGAAAAGGGGCGTACGCTATACAAAAGTCATCTGCGGATCCTTCACTTTGAGCTTGTGATTGGGCCCGTTGAGTTAGATACTCATCTGTGAAAACAAAGAGCATAAACCAAAAAATAGACTAATTGAGTCAAAATAAAAAACAAGTGATTAATACCTCATAGTTATAACTAGAGGTGCACAAATCGGTTTTTTTTTAAAAACCGGTTCGGTTATTAACCGGACCGGTTTTTTTCGTCCAGGAAAAAAACCGGTTCGGTTAATAACCGGACCGGTTAATAACCGGTTTTTTTGTAAGAAAACCATAACCGGTCAAACCGGTTTGGACCGGTTTAGGAACCGGTTAGAACCGGTTAATAAACCGGTTTTTTTATTAACCGGTTTTTTAATAACCGGTCTAACCGGTTAACCGGTTTTTTTTTTTTTTTTTTTTTTTTAAATAACCATTATTTTTTCACAGTATAAACAAACCGGTAACTACAAGCATTAAATCGTTATCGCATATTCGTAACTCAAAAATACATAACTTTCATTTATAGCCTTTACATTAAAAATACAAACATTAAATCGTTATCGCATATTCGTAACTCAAAAATACAAACATTAAAGAATGCTTAGACACGATTACATTAACAACTTGCTGTTTCTTACTCATTATTTTCATCGCTACCCGATCCCGAGCTATTCCTTAGGTAATCGTCGTACGCGGCTTCTTCATCGGTCATTGGTTGAGTGTGTCCTTGATTGACCTCGTCTTCATACAAGCCCGCCTCATAGTCCATTTCCCCCTCGAGTGAGCGTTGATGTTGTGCCCTATCTAAAGAGTCCAAGTAATCCTTGTAGCAAATAGACATCTCTACAGCTGGTGGAGTGAGTCGAGTCCTCCTAATCGATATAACCCTGCCAGAAACAGAAAAAGCAGACTCCGAAGCTACCGTGGAAGCTTGGACCGTTAGTAAATCTTTGGCCATGGCGGCGAGGATCGGAAACTCATCCTCCTTACCTCTCCACCAAGCCAGCAAATCAAGACTTCTAAATTCATCTGGAGTCATGTGTTTCACAAAGTTGGTACCACCATACCTTCCAAGTTCACTGCTTGGGGTGTTTACCTTTTGACGTTTACCGGCGTCTTCCCAAATCATGTAGTACATCCCCATTTCAAGGTCGGTTTGGGATTGGGATTGGGCAACAGCTCTTAACGAGTCATGAATTTGGGAAGACGACCCGTATTTTGTAAGGTAAACATCATACATGTTTGCCAAGGTGGTGTTGAAAGCATTCTTTAAAGTTTGGTTATAATAGGGGTTTTGATCGTCGTTTAACTCTAGCTCGTCACAAATTTTTTCTATTAAAGCTTCAACACCACCAACATTTATGCATGGGTTTAACGCAGCAGCACATGTCAAAACAGCGGGTAGTTGTTGAAAATATTTTCTAAATTTTTCTTTCATTTTTACACCCATATCAAAATAAGGTGCACCCCTGCAATGAAGTTCACCCAACTTTGTGCACATGACAGCAATTTTTGGTAAAGCAATGGGGCTTGTTGGATAGTAAACCCCGGATAAACTAGTTGTGCAAGATTTAAAAATTTGAAGGACCTCCGTAACGATCTCAATCAACAACCAGTTTCTAGGATCGTACGGTGCACATTTACCCCTATTTGACATTATTTGATGAAACGCAATTAGTGATTCTTTTTGTTGGATGGCTTTCTCAAACATATCACAAGTCGAGTTCCATCTTGTTGGACAATCCCAATTGGGCCCCAACCATTGACAATTAGCTTCATCACAAAATTTTTTGTATCTTGAAAATGTTTTATTGTTGCTAAAAACATCTCGTAACATTCTTTTAAAATTGTTTCTTTGCGTTTCGATCACGTTTAACCCATCTTGCACGGCCAAGTTGATAATATGTGCAATGCATCGGCTATGAAAAAACGCTCCATCACAAATAGGTTTATACTTTAATTTTAAATGGCCAACCGCGGCCGTATTGTTGGACGCGTTATCAAACGAAATTGAAAAGATTTTATCTTCAATCTTGTATTGTCGAATGACTTTATCCAAGAGTTTAAAAATATTTCTACCCGTGTGCGGGTAATCAAACAATTGAAACGCAACGGTTCGTTTCATCATTTGCCACGACCCGGGGTCAACCCAATGAGCCGTCACACAAATGTATGAGTCGGGCGAACCATTAGGTACCGACCACACATCCGTTGTTAAGTTTACACCAGTTTGTAAGTTCGAAAAGTATGAAATTAGTTCGGATTTAGCGTTTTTCCAAGCTTTAAGACAATCTCTTCTAAGGGTCGAACGACTTACGTGTTGGTAGCGTGGTTGAACATACTTTTGCATCATCTCCGTGAATTGAGGGTTGTCGAAGTGGTTGAAAGGAAGTGTATTTTGAATCACAAAGTTTGAAAACTTTTGACGTACCGCTTCAAGGTCGTACGTAAACACCGTTCCTTGATTCGTCATCTCCGGCTGCGAACTACTTCCCGATTCGTCCTTCAAGGCCTTGCAAAAGGGCCTTTGTACATGCGCTCTTAAAGTGGAGTTTGCATCTTTGCCATAAAACTTCAAACAATGTTTGCATCGAGCTTTTTGGCTACCGTTAGACATTTCGCATAGGTCGAAATGTTGCCAAACATCTTGGTTTCGTTTCGTGGGGATGACCCGAACGACCGTTTCTCCCGTGTTCGAGGCACCCATGTTGACCGATGAAGCAGCACTTTGGGAGGCCATGATAATCGACTACGAATTAAGAGTGGTATACTGGAGTATGAAATAAACGACTACGAAATAAGAGCGTATGGAGTGGTAATGTGGTATAATTGAGCGTGAGATAACAAAATAATCGCGTATGAAATAAACGTTTAGAGCGTTTGGAGTTGTATAATCAAGTGTGATCTAACCAATACCCAACCTAAACTATATATAGATGTTTGTGGGGGTAAAATGGTAAAAAAAAGAAAAAAAAACGGTCAAAAATGAAAAAAAACGGCTATAAAGCCGTTTGCCAACGTTCAAAAACCGGTTTTAACCGGTTAACCGGTTATAAAAAAACCGGTTAACCGGTTTTTTTATAACGGTAATAAACCGGTTTATAAAAAAACCGGTTAACCGGTTTTTTTGTAACCGGTTAGAAAAAAAAACCGGTTTTTTTTATAACCGGTTACAAAACCGGTTTTGCCTCTAAAACTTAAAACCGATATACAAACCGGCGGTTTGTAAACCGGTCAAACCGGTTTTTAAAAAACCGGTTTTTTTAAAAACCGGTTTCCGGTTTAAACCGCCAAACCGGTTCGGGAACCGGTTTTTTTGAACATGTCTAGTTATAACCAATATTGATTGTCACTCCAATTGCTTGTATTGCGCTGCATAGTTGTGGTCTAGTAAAATTCCAGCAAAAACTTCCATACGCATCATGTCATATATTTGGAGTTCATAAGCCGGTACGATACTACCCTCACATGAAACCCTAGACAAAATACTCAATTCAAGCTTTTCAAGTTTTCATGTATATTAAACTCTAAAATAGCAAACTAAAAACACAAAATACCACATGTCATATATTTGCCCTTCGTATATTTATTATAATATAGTATAGATATGATTTAATTATGCTAAGCCACAAGTGAACCCTTTACATGCTATACCACGTGGCCTCCACTTCCCACACACCCCCCGTGGTCTCAACTATCACATGCCCCAAACATGTACTATGTCTAACACCACATAGCATATTACAACATGTTTATATGGTCATGTGCAATTGTAAAATGTGCCCCATCATACCCCTCCGGCCCTATCAGTTGGGTTTGTCAAACCAATAGTACTATTCACATGTCACCGGTTCAAGATTAATCACTCGTATTTGTGGGGATTCACATCATAACACATATCCAGATAGATAGTTATATTTAAACATGCTTTCCAGTCCAAATGTTCATAATAGTTTAAAAAGTGGGGTCATGAAACTCACATTATCGTAGTATCGTACTGGTAACACGTTGCAATAAATAATACGTCTCGGTCATAGCTCATATCCTATAATTGGTATTGTAGTGTTAATACTAGTCCAGTCTTTAAACCGAATCAGACTGTATATCTAGTCTGGGTAGTCAGTAGTCTTAGATTGTGACGTTGTACAATGTCAAATAATTAAAATCGGTTTTGACTTAGTTTCACCGTTTTACGTGCCTGGCCAAGTTGGACGTAACATATTGTTTGATAAAATGATTCAATTTATAAAAGAAAATTAGGGTTTCAGTTTCTGGACTGGCAGCTGAGTTTGTTTCTGTTTTCATACTGGATTGAATGTTCAAAACGCATAGAATTCACCCGAATTATCCAAAAATCTCTTATAAAGTTCGTTTTTATCAAACTCATTCAAAATATATTTGACCACTTTTGACGTTTTAATATACCATTTAGTTCGCTAAACCTAATGCTACTGATTTTATCAAAACATATAAAAGTTAAATGTTCAAATTATTATAACTCCTTATATAAATATATATAAATTATGAAAAATTTATACTAACAAATTAAATATGTAGTTTTTTTATAAAAGTTAATCTAGATTTATTGTACTTGTTTATTTATTTATAAAAATTCGTTTTATATGTTATTTTTATCCGATAAATCTTCCGTTTATACTAAACGATACCTGAAATATCAGATTATTTTTCCGAGTGGTCAAAATACCATCAAATAATCTCTGTAAATTTCCAAAACTTAACTCTTTAGATAAAATACCGTTTTGCGCGTAAATCGGCTGTTAAGACTCGATTAAACGAAAATGCATAAACCATCACTAAACTTCTCCAGTTGACCCAAAATTTTCAGTGTTATCTTACAATGGCATTTCTTAGTTTTCCACATAATTTCATAAATTTCAAAATTGTTTTTCTATTTTTCACAATAAATCGCCAATTAATAGTAATAAATAATCACCAAATATTCTCCGTTTATCAACACATTACCAAATGGGAACAAGGACTCATTCAACCATCCCTGATGTCCTTGCAAATTTTCGTTGGCTAACAACAAGCACGTCACAATCGAAGCACAAACAACCTCTTAACGGATGTTACCTTAGCGTTTTTCTGTTGTTCAGGCATTTTTATCGCCTTTATGGAATCTTGGTTCCCTAGCTAATATATATATACAGGTCATTTATCACAAAATCAAGCATATAAGATAAATCATCAAGCCTTTTAACATATGGTTTTGATTAGGGTTTATAATCGAGTGTTTAAACCGTAAAAATGCGATATAAACATCCTAATCCGTGTTTTTGACCATTTTGAAGCTTTTTACATGGTTAAACATGGTTTTCACTAATCAAAACATAATTACGTTAAAAACATAATTAAACAAGCTTCAAAACTCATCCAAAATTAAGTTTTACCTTGGTTTATTGGCTGGAAATGAAAGCATAAGCTGGTCCAGAAGTTGGATGTGAGTTGTTTTAAGATATTTGGAAGATAAGATCAATTTGGCTTACTTATATCCAAAGTTATCACAAGGGGTGGGCCCCCTATGTCCTTTGGGCCCCTCTTTTTCCTTTTTTTTTGCATGCCACACATGAAATCCCAAATCCAAATTTAGTTCGGGATCGTTTTTTATGAGTAAAATAGTTCGGGTGTGATAAGCAGCGCAAAAACTAGTGTTTTTTTTTGGCTAATTTTTGTAAATTAAGAAAAACGTATTGAGTTGTTGTAAAAATCCAACTATTTTCACGAGTTGCTTAAAATATACCAATAAGTGTTTTACAAGTCTTTTTCGGCTTGATGGATGATACAATCCTTGTTTTAATACATACGTTTGGGTTTAACTTAACATCGTATCATTAAACGAAAATGTTTTTGTTTAAACGGTTTTGCACATACTAGCGCTATAATATCAATATGTTAGTTATTATAATACATATATCACTTGTATATGGTTCCTCAATATTGTTCGGTTAACCGTTTACTCGATACAAAATAACCGGATAACTGTTTACTCGCTACGTAATAAATAAGGTATACCATGTTTTATCATGAATGTCACATTCTACCCCGGTTAAGAAACTTCATCCCCGAAATTCAATGTACCAACGATTTTCTTTTTAGGGAAAAGGTTCATATATTTCTTTCGGAATTCATTCTTTCTTTCCCAAGTATATTCGAGTCCCAGTTGGGAGTTCCATATAACTTTACCAATGAAATCCTATTGTGTCCTAATTGTTCGGTTTTCCCATCTACTATTTCTACATGTTCCTTTACAAAGTATAACTTATCTTTTATCGGAACATCTTCCAGTGGTACTATTGATGTTTCGTCAGTAAGACACTTTTTCAGGTTTGATACATGAAAGGCATCATGAAAAGTACTTAGTTCCAAAGGTAGTTTCATTCGATATGCTATGAGTCCAATTATGTAAACAATTTCATAAGGTCTAACGTATCTTGGAGCCAATTTACCGGTTTTACCAAATCGTATGACGCCTTTCCAAAGTGATACTTTAAGAAACACTTTATCGCCCACTTCAAAAGATAACGGTTTCTACGAGCATCGGCATAATTCATTTGTCGATCTCTTGCGGCTTTCAGTTTCTGTTTAATCATATGTATTTTACCGGTTGCTTCCTGAATGAAATCGAATCTCGTAACTTGAGTATCAGCTTCTCTGTCCAACAAAGTGGTGATCTACATTTCCGCCCATATAATGCTTCATATGATACCGCTTGTATACTACTATGATAACTATTATTGTAAGAGAATGTAACGAGTGGAAGGTGTTGATGCCAATTCCCTTAAAGTCTGATGCATAAGCGCAAAGCAAATCTTCTAATGTTTGAATGGTTCTTTCAGATTGGCGGTCTATTTGAGGGTGCTACGTTGTGCTCAAATCTATTCAGGTTCCCAAAGCTTCTTGCAAAACTTGCCAAAAATGAGAAGTAAAGTGGTTATCTCGATCTGAAATAATTGAAGTGGCACACCATGTCATGATACAATTTCCTTCATGTAAATTTGGGCGAGTTTTTTTTGTAGTGTAATTGTTACGGATCAGAAGGAAGTGTGCAGATTTGGTTAATCGGTCCACAATTACCCAGATGGCATCATGTCCTCGGAGGTTTTTGGATAGTGGGTTACGAAATCCATTGTAATTTGTTCCCATTTCCATTGGGTTATTTCAGGTTGTTGTAACATTCTTGAAATTTTCTGATATTTAGCCTTAAGACAAGCACAAGTCACATATTTACTTACATGTGTGGCTCTATACTTCTTAATAACAGGCCATCAATAAAATTCTTTCACATATTTATATATCTTATTAGTACGTGGATGAATAGAATACCTGGATTTGTGTGCTTCATCCATGATTAATTCACGAAAATTATGAAGGGTTGGAATCCGGATTCGGTTTTTGAAGTAAAGTATTTCATCAGTTTTCTTTTTACAAGTGATCTTCCTTTAAGGCTTCACATTGGGGAACACAAATTTGTTCGATAAGGCTACTATAGACAATCATTTCAAGTGCTCGTACCCTCCAAAGTTTAATTCTTTCTTTCCGGCTCGAGGCATCAGCTACTATGTTGGTGTTGGAACTTATATTTTAGACCGACGCATCGAATTAATATGTGGGTGAAAAATATATTATTTGGTCTCAACCAAGGGTGGATAGATTGAAGACCAAGTCATGCTAGACTAGTATAAATAGATGTTTTTATTCATTTGTCTAGTATGAGTGACTATATTGTGTATGTGTGAGATTTAGGGTTTTATCCCTTTGAGAGAGTCTCCGCCTCCAGGATGAGCTCTCCTGGTGGCGGCTGATATTTCTTAATCGATTGTATGTATGAATGTTATGTGTGAGTGATTCATCTTTATGAGAATCATTCGACTAATATTATCATACTACCATTTCTATCTTTTGTGTTTTGATTACAATTGTTCATCCTACTTTATTGTTGATTGTTAATCAAATCAGTCTCTCTCCAATACACCTCATCCGTCCAAATATCTTTCAAGAGTGAATACGAGTTGGATTCGATCCTAACCCTAGATCCGAGCTCCACACCGTTAATACCGAATATTCACGCTTCCGCACCGGGGCTCGGTTCTATCACTTGGTATCAGAGCGAGGTTACCGAATCGTTCAGATTAACAGCTGAACAGATTCATTTCGCTCTTGAATACACCATGGACGTTAAACGATGAAGTTCGTTGAAATTATTTTTGGGGGTTTTGAAATTATTTCATCTTTTGGAGAAAATTTTTTGGATTGATGTTTGGGTTGATGACTCATTTGGAGATCCAACATCAATTTCATGTTTATTTGGTCAGAACGGTCCAGATCTGATGTAACAGTGTTATTTGGCTCGTTTTGGGGCAACATTGTTCATTTGATGATTTCCAGATCTGAAAAGGTTGATTATGGTATGAAGATAGGTTTCTTTGATTTCGAGATAGCGTGGATACTGCTACAATGATTAATTTCATATTATGATACTTGTTTCCAAATCTGAAAATTAGGGTTTATGTGTGCTCGTTATTGTTTATGTTATTTGTGCTGCTCGAACTGTACATGATTTGATAGACAAACATTGCCACTGGTACAACCTGGTATGGAGAATGTACAAGTCAAGAATGAACATGTACTAGATGCAATATCATTATGGTTTGTTGCAACAGATGCAAAGTGAATATTCAAGCAGGTTCTGCAAGGGCAAATCAGTAACTGATTATGCAGAAATGAAGTTTTGGTGTCTCGAGCATACTATGATCATATAAGACTGAACTCGAGTATGGAAAATGACTAAGTGTTGCTTCGAGCACAGGAGGTGTTTTGCCCAAGCACATCTTTGTTTGGCTCAAGCACAGGTTATTTCGAGCACATCTTATATTGAGCACATCAAATTCGAGCACACTTTGTGAAACCCAGAGCATATCCTTTGTCTTCTCAAGAAAACTATCTTCTTTAAGTCTCGAGCACACTTTGTTATTTATTCGAGCAGACTCTTTTTCGAGCATACTTTGTTTTGTCTTGAACAATTATGCTTGTGAAGAGAAAACTCAAGTTTGTGTCGAGCACACCCTTGCTCCCGAGCATACTTTTGCTTCCGAGCATGTTTGGTGGAAAATGAAAAAGCACTAAGTAATCCAAGCACACTTCTGTTTCCGAGCACTAAGTAATCCGAGCACACTTTTGCTTCCGGGCACACTTTGTGCTAGTGGAAAAATTGAAAAATCACAAGTGTTTTGCTTTCCGGGTACACTTTGTGCTAGGAAAGTGCTTCCGGGTATACTTTGTGCTAGTTGAAAATTGAAAAAATCACAAGTGTTTTGCTTTCCGGGTACACTTTGTGCTAGGAAAGTGCTTCCGAGTACACTTTGTGCTAGGAAAGTGCTCCTAACACACTCTGTGCTAGGAAAATGCTCCCAAGCACACTTTGTGCTAGGAAAGTGATCCCAAGCACACTATGTGCTAGGAAACAAAGTTTGTGAAATATTTCAAGGTTTTGAAGAAACTTTTGAGATTTTTGGTGCCGTTGACCGTTTGACCAAGCTATTCTCTACGGAAGATATATACCAGGGGTATTTTGGTAATTTTTCTCCAATCATCAACAAGCTTATGGAATTCAAACCTCATCCAATTTCACGACTTCATCAAAAGCTTTACAAGAACAAGTGTTGACCAAGCTTAAGGATTTAATCACTTTTAGTGTCAACCAACATATGAATATGTTTATTTTCAGATTTTTACAATCTTGATAAGGATGATCAAGATTGCTTCACCCACACTTGATTTGAAGACACATTTACTAAAGACAATTGCAACGAAATTGGGGGAGTAAAAATCTTTGAATTTCATTGCAAATGGTTATCTTCAAATCAAGTAAAAGACTCAAGTTAAGAATTGAAGATTATTTAATGATCACAATGAGTTTATTTGTTTTTGTGATAACCTTGTTACTTGAAGTTGATCTTTGAAGTTCAAAGCCTCGTTCATATGCCCATACAACTATATCCAAAAGTGATATAAGAGTGATAATTTGAAATGAACAATGGGAGAAGCTTAACGTGATGGGGAGAATTTCAACGAAAGACAACGGGTTATGAGGTGATCATGGAAGAAATTCGATGGCATCGGTCTAAGGGGGAGATTGTTGGAACTTATATTTTAGACCGACGCATCGAATTAATATGTGAGTGAAAAATATATTATTTGGTCTCAACCAAGGGTGGATGGCTTGAAGACCAAGTCATGCTAGACTAGTATAAATAGATGTTTTTATTCATTTGTCTAGTATGAGTGACTGTATTGTGTATGTGTGAGATTTAGGGTTTTATCCCTTTGAGAGAGTCCCGGCCTCCAAGATGAGCTCTCCTGGTGGCGGCTGATATTTCTTAATCGATTGTATGTATGAATGTATGTATGTATGTGTGAGTGATTCATCTTTATGAGAATCATTCGACTAATATTATCATACTACCATTTCTATCTTTTGTGTTTTGATTACAATTGTTCATCCTACTTTATTGTTGATTGTTAATCAAATCAGGCTCTCTCCAATACACCTCATCCGTCCAAATATCTTTCAAGAGTGAATACGAGTTAGATTCGATCCTAACCCTAGATCCGAGCTCCACACCGTTAATACCAAATATTCACGCTTCCGCATCGGGGCTCGGTTCTATCAGTTGGCCTTACCTGGATGGTATCGTATTTCACAATGATAATTCGTTTAACAGTTCTACCCATCTTCTTTGCCTCGTGTTCAACTCCTTTTGATCAAATATGTGTTGTAAGCTTTTGTGGTCCGTGTAAATTGTACATTTGGTACCGTACAAGTAATATCTCGATATCTTAAATGCAAAAATAGCTAATCCCAATTCCAAGTCAAAAGTGGTATATTCTTTTCGTGCACTTTTAGTTGTCGAGAAGAATTTGCTATTACTTTGTTTCTTTGCATTAGTGCGCATCCTAAACCTTTCGAGATGCGTCACAATAGACTTCCAAGTCATCAGTTCCTTCTGGATGGCTTAATATTGGTGCTTGACACAACTTTTGTTTTAATAGTTGAAAGGCTATTTATTGTTCTTCTCCGCAGTCGTACTTTTAGTCTTTTTGAGTTAGAAGGGTTAATGGTTGGGCAATACTGAAAAAGTTATCAATGAAACGCTGGTACTATCTAGCTAATCCCATAAACTGACAGATTTCTTTTAGTGACTTAGGCGCTTGCCAATTTTTCATAGCCTCTATCTTGTTAGGATCTACCTGAATTCCTTGTTGGTTTACAATGTGTCCTAAGAATTTCACTTCTTGTAGCCAAAATTCATACTTGTAAAACTTTGCACACGGTTTCTCTTGCCTTAAAAACTCCAAATTTACCCGTAGGTGCTGCTCATGTTCCTCCTTACTGTTCGAATATATTAGAATATCATCAATGAATAGTATTACGAACTTATCAAGGTAGGGTTTGCAGACTCGGTTCATAAGGTCCATAAATACTGCCGGTGCATTGGTTAACCCTAAAGGCATTACTAAAAAAATGACCACAACGAGTTCGAAAGGTTGTTTTTGGAACATCTTCCTCCCGAATTTTCACTTGGTAATAACCAGATCAAAGATTAATTTTTGAAAATAATTTCGCTCCCTGAAGTTGGTTAAAAAAATTATCGATTCGAGGAAGGTGATACCTATTCTTAATAGTTACTTTGTTCCGTTCCCGATAACATATACACATTCAGAAACTTCCATCCTTCTTTTTCACAAATAAAACCGGTGCTCCTCATGGTGAATAGCTAGAACGTATAAAACCCCTATCCAATCATTCTTGTATTTGATTGGATACTTTTTGCATTTTAGAAGGTTCACCTTAGTACAGTGCCTTAGTGATGGAAGCTGCTCCTGGTATTAGGTCAACAAAATTCAACTTGTCGGTTTGGTCGTAATCTGGGTAATTAGTTGGGAACACACCTAAATATTCTTGTACCACTGGGATATCTTTAATACGCTTTTCATCAGGTTTTTAAATTGTTACACTTGCCAAATACGCTATACAACCTTTGCGTAGATATTTCAATACCTAAAGATGAGATACGAGAGACAATATAGTACCAGATTTCTCTCTTTGTACTGTGATCATTTCACTTTCCGAAACGGGAATTCTGACAGTTTTGTCCTTACAAATGATTTCTTCTTTATACTTAGATAGCAAGTTTAGACCAACTATTACATAAAAACTTCCTAATTCTACTGGGGGTAAATCAATACGGAATGGTTGGGGTCGAGGTGTTTGCGAATGACGAAGTTGAGTTATTTGGGGTAGCTGGTTAACATTATCTTCAATGGTTCTAAAGTTGGGGGTATAGTGTTCAGTCTTTCCACATTTATTACATACAATTTGTCAAAATTCACCTACATGATACACATTACATTACCCGCATTTCGGTAAGGTTCCTATATACACCTATTATTTCACATTAGAACTGGTCATGGTATACTTTTAGATTATCGGACGTGCGTGCTTATTTTGTGGATTCCCTTGTACTCTAGTTCCATAATCAGTTCGTGTTATTCCTGATGATTTCCCTACTATCCTTAACACAACACTTCTCGTGAGTCAAATGTAACAATGTTGACTTGTGACACTGCACTTTCCGAAGTTGGGTGGGCTACTAAATTAACTATACTTCTTACCATTGGGGTTAATCCCAATCCGTTTTGTTTCAAAATTAATAATCATGGTACTAGACGAGCCAACTCCTTAATACGGTTGGTGTACCCTAAATGATCAGTGACTCTCATTTCCAAATTCTAGAGTTCATGTTCCAACCTCTGGATTTCATTTCTTGGGAAAAAATGTTCCAATACGAGAGTTTTGAGTTCTACCGATGTCATATAGTTAATTGTTTCTTGTCCCCTAGTTTGTACAATTGTATTCCACCACATTAAGGCATGATCCACAAACGTGCAGGTAGCATACTTAACAGCCGGACACTTACCGATATTAAAAGATTCAGTCCTTTCTATCCATTTCACCAGTCCATTTGGTCCTACAATACCACAAAAATTTTAGGTTTGCGTGATGTAAACTGTTTAAATGAGTATCCCTGCCACAGGGTATTAGTCCTACCAGTATTATTAATATTTGGTGGAGGATTATCATTGTTGTTGGTAAAAGTATTGTTCAACGGGGGAATAATATTCATGACATTATTATTATTATTATTATTATTATTATTATTATTATTATTATTATTATTATTATTATTATTATTATTATTATTATTATTCAGCAGGGTAGTAACATTTGTAGCCGTATTAGCATATAACAAGGGAGTTGTGCCTGTAGCTATATTAGTATTCGAGGAAGGAATAGTATAAGTGGCCATATTAGTACTTGGCGGTTGATTTGTATTGATAGTTGCATTAATGCTGGCAGTGACTGTTGCTACTATAATCGAAATTACCGCCTACAATTTCCGAATAATAATATTGGCCATGTCCGACTCAAATATCGCGTTAGCTTTCTTTGGGGACACTTAATAATAATAATCAACTATACTTTAAATAAGGCCATTTACTACCATAGTGAGCACATCATAACGGTAATCATAACTATTAACACACAAGTATACCAAATAACACATTTGTATTACACATAATTCCTTGATATCCTCCGCAAATGTCAAAAGGCTTGTGGTCTCTTCTCATTTGTTTATGATGTTTCATCATTTTGGGTGTTATAGGAGGCAATTTGAACAATTTCTTTGATGGATTCTTCAATTTATTGTTCTTCTTGATTTGATCAATTGTGTTGCAGCTGTAGCAACTAGAGTTTTTACACTTGATGTACATAAAAATATACATCTTTTCGGCATCAAATAATCTCTAAAAACTGCAATTTCTATCAAATAACATAGCATAAAAGGCTACTTATCATAATAAAATGTAATTTCAGGTGAAACCAAGCCCCAAACGAAGAAACAAACGAAAAGACGAAGAAAACAGAAGAAAACACAAGAAAAACAAAGAAACACGCCACCGTGCCTCAAGAAACACGCCCCTATGCTTCTGAACACCAGAAAAGACAAAAATGTACAAGAAAAGACAAAATCTGGAAACAAAAGCACGAGCCGTGCCTCTCAACCACGGGGGCCGTGGATATCTACGAGAAAAGACAAAATGAATTTAGCACACGTCACTATAAAACACGGGGGCGTGCCTACGTAAGCACGGGGCCGTGCTTCTCTCTCTAGATTGCCTATAAATAGTAGCTCATGTTGCTCTCATTTGGTGTGCCTTGAAAAGAATTCTATCCGATTTTCTCTTATAAAAACACACACTAACACTCACATAGAAGATTTAGTGAAGAGTTTGAAGGCTTGGAGGTCATCATCATCAATCATCATCATCAACCATCATCATCATCATCATCATTAAGAAGGAAGATTCATCTACATTTGGTTAGATTGTTCTAGTTTAATCATGTATTTGTTATCATCAATCATCTTAATGTTTATCAAAATGCTCATTATGAGCTAAACACCTTTTACCATCTAAAATCTATGAAGAAGCTTTGTTTTACTTGATAATTATACAAAACATGTGGTGTAGTCTAGTAAAGTACATGGTTATATTACAATTATCTTTTGATGAGAAATGTTTCACCATCTTAAATAACTAATTCAAAGTTGGTGGTTGTAAATTCCATTGGCAATCGTTCATGATCAATTCATGTTCTTGAAAGATAGAAATACTTTGTTACATTATCGAAACATGGATCCTTATATTGTACTTAGAAATGATGAGATATAAGTTATGATGTATTTTTCTAAGTCTTGGTAATCCGAAAATGGCTTTGCTTAGGATATCATGCTAGTTAAAGAAATCATATGTTAACGGAATGTGTAATTATAACCTACATAAATCAACCAAGGGGAGGTTGTGTGCTTAAACTACAACCACCCGAAGTTGTTAGAATTGGTATTTGAGAAATCAGAGTCAATCCTAATCTTTACTTTACGAAACTACTTGCTAACTTAAATTGACATCATTGAGGTGGCATGACATTAGGAAAGGGTGGACTTTAAATTGCGCACGTTACCTCCTTAGTGCAAAAGATGCTCATTTAAGGTTTAAGGAGCTATCTATCATATATTGCTACAACAAGTTTACCACATGTTTGAATATTAATTATCAATGCTAAAATGGAGTGGAATCTTGATCTTAGATGGTAACCTTCACGTAATTGAACTACTCATTTAGAATCTCTCATCTTGGTCACCTATATATTATATATAAGTATTTATATTTTATAAAAAGTTCAAAAATTAACCCCAAAATGATTAAATCCTCCGATTGAAGTAAAACAACGATTTATCATTAGAAACATTTGTGTCCACGGATCGATACTTGGTTCTTAGCAATACTATTCTACATATACGATAGTTACACTTGCCTATTTTGTGTGTGTTTAGTCTTTGTAGAAATCACTTTCATAAATTTAAAACACGATCTTGTACAGAAGCTAAATATCCAATCCATTACATTTTATACAAGCTATGCGCACGCGCATCAAGTTTTTGGCGCCGTTGCCGGGGACACGGTACGTTTCTAAGAACGATCCAAGTTTTAATTTAATCATTGTCTATAACTGTACAAATTTTTAACTTCTATTTTATTTTATCTTTATTTTTTTTACTAACTATTAAACTATATAATTTTACGGCTAGCCTACTTTTTACCTTAATTTACCTTACTCTAGCTTAATAAATTAGACCTTAGTTTAGTTTAAAATAGCTTAGCCTAACTCGTAGTTTAATATTAGACTAACCTTTAGTACTAACTTTAACTAACTTTTACTTTAGTGTTTAATTTTGATTTAGTCCCATGTATGACCTCTACTTTTGAGCCTGAGCTTGTTTCTCCAATTTCTGAACCGGAACGACTCTTTCGTCGACGAACTCGTAAACGGACTACAGAAACCGCCGAAGCAATTAAAGACGAATCAGTAGACACTACCATATCAGGAGAAAATCAAATCGAAGAAATGATGGCGGCCCAGAACAATGAGCCGAACATGAGCCAATATGCCAAGCCAACTCTCGAAGGTTACGACAATGGCTCCACCCGAAATCACCGAAAATTTCGAAATCAAATCAAGCACCATTCATATGGTGGAAAATTCAGTTCAATTTCATGGTCTCCTTGACGAAGTCCCTCTTTCTCACATATCTCGATTCCTACGAATCTGCAGAACCTTTAAAATTCAAAACTGTTCAGATGATCAAATCAAGCTTAAACTCTTTCCTTTCTTTCTAAGGGAACAAGCCCTAGAATGGATAGAATCTATTTCCTCTGGTTCCATCACCACTTGGGACCAGATGGTTGAACAGTTTCTCCTCAAATATTTTTCGCCTGATAAAACTGCCAAATACCAAGCCAGCATTACCGGATTCCGGACCGATGATGATGAAAAAGTCTTCTAAGAAGCATGGGAGAGATACAAAAGTCTTCTAAGAAGATGCCCACACCGTGGACTGAGCGTATGGTTACAAGTACAAACTTTCTTTGAGGCACAATCCAGTCAAAACAAACAGGCCATCGACCAAATTAATGGTGGAGACCTGGGATCCAAATCACCTAACGAAGCATTTGAAGTCCCGGAGAAAGCTGCAAAGAAGAGTTTCTCTTACAACCCACCAAGATCTACACCAACCCATAAAGGAATACACCACGTCGATTCCAACACTCTTGTCACAGCACAAGTTGAAGCCTTTTCTAAAAAATTCGAACAACTTCAAGCCGAGCTATCAAAAACCAGACTCACCCGTGACACCTGTAGAGGAAATCATAAGACGAGTGATTGTAAGCAAGTCATCATGGCTATGGAAGAAGTCGATTTAATCGCTCGATAGAACAACGCCTTCAGCAATAACTACAATCCAGGATTGAGGAACCACCCGAATTTCAGCTGGAAAGGCGGAGGTAACACACAACCCCTACCCGGTTCGAGAAAAGACCGATGAATCAATCATTCCAGCATAAACCTCAATTTCAAGATTAAAGTTCTAGTAGCCACCAAAACCCAAGCTACTTGAAAATCGAAGAAATGTTAATCCAACTCATGACCAAAACAAATGAAGTAGAAAAGAAGGCTGACTCAAGAGCTGTTGATATCAGCGGAGTTTTGTTAAAACATGAAGCCGATCTCAAAAGTTAACAAGCATCACTTCAGAATCTAGAAACTCAAATCGGACAAATTGCCCGACAATTATCCGAAAGAATACCTGGAACTCTTCCAAGCAACAGAATCACCAACCCAAATGCAACAGCTAACGCTATTACACTCAGAAGCGGTACAACCACTGTTGCCTCACCAACTTCAGAACCAATTATGGAAAAGGATCCCCCTGAAAAATCGAAGGAAAGACTAACCCCAACAGGCACCGTACAACCCAAGGAGACAGTCCGAACTTATGTTCCACCTATTCCATACCCTGGAAGACTGAAGCAGCAACGATTGGAAGCTCAGTACCGGTAGTTTTTAGAACTCTTCAAAAAACTCCATATAAACATCTCTTTTGTCGAAGCCATCACTCATATGCCAAAATATGCTAAGTTTCTCAAAGAAGTGCTGACAAAGAAAAGGAAGCTGGAGGAACTCTCACATGTCACCCTAAGTGAAGAATGTTCAGCAGTCCTCCAAAGCAAACTACCAACGAAAATGACCGATTCAGGGAGCTTTACTATCCCTTGTCTTATAGGAAATTTGTCTGTTAGCAATAACCTGGCCGACCTTGGAGCTAGTATTAATTTAATGCCGTATGCGGTTTTTGCAAAACTAGGGATAGGAGAACCAAAACTGTAACCCCCGTAACCGCAGCGGAAACGTAAACGGGATGCAACAGACACCTCTGATATCAACCACATTGTTTATAAAGAAAACTGAATACATTAATATACTTCAAATTACTTTATCTCATAATTCATTACTGTCTAGGTGATACACACATCATACATTACGATACATAATTCTATGTAATATAATGTATCCTAACATCCCACACGCAAATCTTACACACATCAAGCACTTAGCACGTAAGCAATCACTTCATCTTAATTTTACCTGAAAAGCATGTGAGAAAACGGGTCAACTACGAATAGTTGGTGAGTTTCACAATTTGAGTAAACCTTGATAAATCAATATCATAATATAATATTATCTAGGGACACTGTTAACCCAGTACTGTACCCTTTCCGGGGGCAATGTTAACCCAGAAACACCTCTTTGGACATCTGGGGACACTGTTAACCCAGTACTGTACCCATTCCGGGGGCAATGTTAACCCAGAAACACTTCTAGAGACATCTGGGGACACTGTTAACCCAGTACTGTACCCATTCCGTAAGATTCCCGTACAATCAAATATTTATAAATACACGCAAATCCATGCGTTCAGTATGTACTTAAACATTTCAATAGTAACATGCTTCCGCCCCGGGAAAATATTTGAAAACAATTCAGAAAAAGGGGCTCGTGAAACTCACCTTAGCACATGCAAGCAGGTAACAACAATCATTATCAGTTAACACGTCCAATCTGTAATATGATTCCTATGATCGTTATTATACCATTATTGTTTATATAATCTTTAACTGTATCAACCGGTACATCTGGGGACACTGTTAACCCAGTACTGTACTCATTCCGGGGGCAATGTTAACCCAGAAACACTTCTCCGGACTCAGATTGTGATATCGTTTAGAGTTCACTAGTCAAAATTACTATTAGTCGTTTTTCCCGTTTTGCGTGCCTAGCACGGTTATCCGTTTTTACGTTTCAAAAATGAGTTTGGTCACACACGACCCGAAATAGTGGTTGACTGATAATTTAATTAAAGTTGTGAAATTTGAGCTCGGTTTAGACGCCCCGATTGGCCGCGGGACCCGTTTCCGTCTTTAGTGCACCGGAAACCGTTAAATTGTTTAAAATTACCCAAATTATCCGAATTATTTTCGGATGATTTATTTTTACTTGTTTAACTCAGTTAAATGAAAATAGTTCATTTTTAGGGTTTTTATACACCAGTCAGTTCGTTTAAGCGAACTTTACCGGTTTTCGCGTTTTAAGCTTTAAAAGTTTGTTTTTGCACAAATAATTATCCGTTCAATCTCGGATCTTGAAATTTTGCACAAATCACTTTTTGACACTGGGGAATTAGATAAAAATATTTCCAGAATTAATTTTTATCTTTAAAATTTATTTATCTATTTTTAACATCATTTAAACACTAAATATGTCATAAATACCAAACGATCTTAGAAAAATACCAAATTTTTCCTGGATGTCCCCTGCAATCCACATAGTCCCCTGTAATTTTTCCAGAACTAAAATCTCTTTTTACATGCCATTTTCACTAAAACCGAGCTAGAAAACCCTAGAACTCGTTTAACCGAAAAGCCTACTTAGACTTCTTCAAATGACCTAAAATTTTGTGTGTGACTTATACATGTTATAAAAATCTTATCTGCAATTTTACAGAATTTTGCATGTTATTTAACTATTTTTCACCATTTTTGGCCAAAACCGAGCATTAAATTCACCAAATATTCATCCTTTATCCAAAAATTACCAAAATTTCACAGAACTCATATTTTCATGTGTAGATCATCCCTGTAAAATTTCATGACCTAACTCTAAACCTACCACAATCTGTCCAAAAACTCCAAAACCGAACATAAACCGAATATACCTTTCGTTTTCCGCCACTACAAGCTACAAACTCGTCTTTCCTCCTTATCTACCACTAAATACAGAACCTACAACCAACATACCATAATACCAAGCAAGTTACACTCACGATCAAGCCTCTTACACTATAGTTTCGGTTATGATTCAAAAACAAAGATTTAAACCGTAAAAATTCGTTTTTGGTTCGTTTAACTCCTTTCTTGGACCAAGATCCCTTGTATAACCCGTATACATCACTTGATCATGCAAGAATCGGTTTTCATCTTTGAAACCTCATTTTCTTGCAAATTAACTCAAGAAACGAAGATGGAAACGTGTATAACTCGATTTTTACCTTGTTTCTCTTGCCAAAATCTCGGTTTTTAGTTGATATTGTGGAGAGGATTGTAAGGATGATGCCATGGTTGTTTGAAAAAAAAGAGAAATGAATGGGGTAACACCCCTTTAGGCCGATCGGAATTTTTGGAAAGTGGGGTGGGACCCACTTCTCCAATTCTAGTCACATGTTTGGATTCTCGAAATCCGGATAATGTTTTGGATAATCTGGTTCAGTTCGTTTTTCGGTTAAATATTTAATTTGGCTTAAAACGAGGCTAAAACGGTCGTTTTTCGGCTTAAAAATGAAATTTATATAAAACCGATTTAAAAACTTTAAAAACTTAAACCATGACATTTATTAATTTAAAACATTATATTGTTAATTATCGCGCATCTTTTTCGGCTTGATCGATCATCTCTTGTTCGGTTTGGTATGGAAGGTTTCGTTTAATGTACCGACGTACCATTAAATCGAAATTCTTTTTCTGTGCCGTACTTTACTTATCCCGAAGCATTAATGCTTCGTAACATCACTAAATATCATAGATATCGTCTATAATTGAACCATCGATTCGTTCGGGTTTCAATAACTATCGATCGATTAATCGCATAATCAATACGATGAATTATATATTCACGTACAATCAATACAGTGAACCCTGTATTCTCGTATAATTAGTATGGTAATTCATGTACCCGACATTAAATATGACGTAACTACTGTCTACCGGTTAGGGTATACCTGGTTTCGTCGGAATCGTTACATTCTCCCCCCGTTAAGAAATTTCGTCCTCGAAATTTTACACGCCCACTATCCCCTTCCGAGAGAAAGGTGGGGGTTTTCCCTTCAGAATTCACCCTCGCGTTACCAGGTATAATCTGGTCCTCGCTGTGAATTCCACTTATTCTTAATCAATAAAGCTTGGTGTGTCCAAACTGTTTTGTTTTCCCGTCTACTATCTCTACTAAATTATTTATCATATCAAGCATGTCTTCTATGAGTACCTCCATTACTAGTACTTTCGTTGCCCCATCGCTTAGGTACTTTTCAATCCGTATACATGGCAAAACATCATGTATAGTACTTAGCCCCTGGAGTACTTCAATCGATAACTAAATGACCAATCATGGAGATCGTCTCATGAGGTCCAATATACTAAGGAGCTATTTTCGGTTTTGCCAAACCTTATATCACCTCTCTAAGGTGATGCCTTAAAAATGCCTTGTCACCTCCTTCCAGTGACAATGGTTTCCTATGAATGTTGGCATAAATCCTTTGCCAATCTCGCGCTGCTCTCAACTTATCTTAAATATTATAAATCCGATTGGTTGTTTCTCGAATCAATTCAAATCTTATGGCTTGATTGACGCCCATTTTCAATTTAACAAATTGGTGTTAATTACTTCACCCATAGAAAGCTTCAAGCTCTTGATGCTTCCTTCCCCTCCTTCCAATAATGGAAGTAGGATGACTATTTCGATCTGAGATCATTGAAAATGGTACTCCACGACGAGATACCATTTCACCATCAGGAATTTGGGCGAGAATTCCTTGTGGTAATCGTCATGGATTGGGATGAAATGCGAGGATTGGTTAATCGATCCGCGATTACCCAATTTACATCATGCCTTTGATATATCTTGGGAATTTGCGTCCCGAAATCCATTGTAATTTATTCCCACTATCATTGGCGAATTTTCTGTCGTTGTGGCGTTCCCTAGGGTTTTCGGTGTGCAGCCTTATCTCTTGCATAACTCAAATATTCACCAACATACGTAACCATATCTTTCTCCACACTCGGCCATTAATAAATTCCTTTCAGATATTCGTATCATCAATAGTCTAATCCGATCCCGGATGTATGGAATATTTCAATCTATGCGCTTCGTCCATGATTAATTCACGAAGGTCATGGAGGGTCGGGATCCAAACCCGATTTTTGAAATAGAGAATTTCGTCCACGCGCTGTTCGAAATTCTTCTCATTGCCGTAAAGTCCTTCCTTTTCCAAATGTTCCTCTTTCAACGCCTCACGTTGAGCGACTCGAATCAGGTCCGAAAGGTTCGACTGGACTATCATCCCTAGCGCTTTCACTCGCAATGGCTTAACCCGATCTTTCCTACTCAAGGCATCGGCTACGACGTTAGCCTTGCCGGGGTGATAACGGATGTCACAGTCATAATCGTTTAACAACTCGACCCATCTTCATTGCCTCATATTCAGTTCTTTCTGATCGAATATGTGCTGCAAACTTTTATGATCGGCGAAGATGGTGCACTTCGTACCGTAGAGATAATGTCTCCAGATTTTAAGTGCGAAGATAACCGCTCCCAGTTCTAAGTCGTGAGTAGTGTAATTTTTCTCGTGTACTTTTAACTGTCGGGAAGCATAGGCTATAACCTTATTATTCTGCATCAACACGCATCCTAACCCTCTACGCGATGCGTCACAATACGCGACAAAACCATCGTCTCCGTCGGGGAGACTTAAAATCGGCGCTTGGTACAATTTTAATGGTTTCCATCTTATTTGGATCTATGTGAAATCCTTGTTGCTTTACAACATGACCAAGGGATTATGCCTTCTTTATTCAAAATCACATTTCGAAACTTCGCGTACAACTCCTCTTGCTTTAACACTTCCACAATTTTCCTTAACCGTCGTTCGTGCTCTTCTTTACGTTGCGAATATATCACAATATCATCAATGAATGCTATGACAAATTTGTCAAAATAAAGTTTACAGACTCGGTTCATGAGTTCCATGAATGCTGCCGGCGCATTTGTTAGCCCGAAAGGCATAACTAAGAATTCATAATGGCCGCAGCGAGTCCGAAACGCTGTTGTTGCAACGTCCTCTTCTTGGATTTTTCATTTGGTGATAACTATATCTAAGATCAATTTTCTAAAAATAAATCGCCCTTTGCAGTTGGTTAAACAGATCATTTACTTCGAAGAAGTGAATACCTATTCTTGATCGTCACTTTATTCAATTCTCCCTAATCAATACATATCCTAACACTTCCGTCCTTCATTTCCCAAATAACACTGGTGCACCCCATGGTGACTAACTAGGTCGTATAAGACCTTCTCCAATAACTCTTGCATTTCAGTTGGTGCAAGTCGGCAAGATGCTTTAGCAACAGGACCAACTTGAGGCATTAAATCGATTCTGAATTCGACCTGTCCGGTTGGCGGTAATCCAGGAAGTTCTTCTGGGAAAACTTGTGGAAATTCGCGTACCATCGGGATATCTTCTATATGTTTTCTTTCGAATACTTTGGCAATCACGTTTTTTAAATACACCACGTCTTCTTGTCGTAAATATTATAACATCTCAAGATGAGATTAGAGTAGTAACATAATACCGTACACTTTTCTCTGTATCTAGTCGCTTCATCGTCCGAAAGAGAGCTTCTAATCATCTTTTTTTTTATATTTGATTTCAGCTTCATGTTGAATTAGCCAATCCATGTTAACTGTTACGTCAAAACTTCTTAACTTTACTGGTCATAGGTCAATAAGGAAAGGTTAATCGTTCAGAATAATAGGACAATTCCGAACAATTTAGTTAACCATTAGGGATTTACCGTTAGCGATTCTACAGTATAGGGTTCTATAATTTCACTAATCGGTATCTTTCCAAATGATAGGAGGTTAACAGGAACTAACTTCTATCGACGACCGTAAAAATATCACTGAAGTCTATTGATTTAAAACTACAACGTACTTAATACCACCTTTGGATCATGACGTGCTTTATTCGAATTACTCACAAAAGCACGGCTCCTTGCTTGATCAGAGGTTGATGCTTGTCATGAGGTTCGTCTTCCAACGACACCTTGGTTCAACTTTGGGCAATTTCTCTTGAAACGTTCTGTACTGCCACATTCATAGAAAGTACAACTGTTTGGCATAATTTGGTTTCTTTGGATGGATTGTTATTGAAGTTGTTGGGTTCGGAGTGGTTGTACACGAATGGGTTGGGGTCTCCGGTTCACATGGCTTCAATTGGTTCTACAATTGGGGCATTACGTCCATCTTTACCACACCTGTGGCCTACTATCACTCGACATTCTTCTTCCTGCCGATAATCATATTTTCCACATTTAGGGAAGGACCCTTCGTGCGGTTCATGTTTTCACACCAGAACTAGTCTTAGTATAATTCTGGGTTGTAGGACATACCTACTTATTCAAAATCCTATCTTGCACTATACCTTTATCATTTCTCTTCTTTAACACTCGACGTCTCACCTAACGTCCTTCCAGTCCGCTTCCCATAGAGTTAAATATATTAATGCTGGCTTGTGACACAATCCTTCCAAAGGTTGTATATTTTACAGGATTGACTATACTCCTTATCGATGGAGTTAGTCCCCAATATAGCGCTCACTTCGCTTAGTTTCAGAAGTAATTAGCCATGTTACCAGACATGACAATTCCTTCAAACTATTAGCGTGTTCTAAGTGATCAGCACACAACATTTCTATCTTTCATAGCTCAGTTTCCAATCTCTGAACTTAATTACTCGAATAAAAGTGCTCTAGCACAAGAATTTTAAATTCTGACCATATCATCTGAGTAAAAATTTTCTAACTATACTTTTGTACCATCGTGTTCCATCACGATACAACATAATCTACCAACATATCTGTAGCATATTTCACTACACAATGTTCTAGACTCTTACCAATATCCTTAACTATTTCGATCTTTTCTATCCACTCGCTAATCCATTCCTCCCTTTACCATCAGTAAACTATCAATAATTTCCCTAACACAACCAACAACATATCCTTCATACCGGATCTAATTCATTACGACTACTATTCATGTTTAGTTTATAATTAATACTTGTAGTCATAATAGTATTCGGTGGGACATTATCACCCTTAGTAATACCACTAAGAATTGAAATATTCATAATCATGTGATTGCTCGATCTATAATTCTGCGATCACATTCGCATCAACACTAGCAGTGATCTGTGATACGACATTCGGTATCATCATCTGCTATCTTTGAGCAATCGACTGAATCATATCAATCTCCATCATTGGAGTTACTCTTTTTATGTCATTCTGCCGTACTCATCCCGTACGCAGTAATCAATACTAATCTCACCGTATAACTCGTTACCAGCTCAATCATAACAGCAGGTACACATACACACCAAATATTATCATACAAATTACACATACCAGTATCTAGTATATATATATGTCCCACAATATAATAACATACGGACTTAACCTGACGTCGGTTAACGTTTAAATATGTTTCATAACCCTTGTCACCAACTGACATATAGATCTTTCTCAACAAAGATCAATGTTTAATATGCTTGATTTCAATATCCTTCTGCATGTCAGCATAACCGATACATGCTCACCGTGAGCACCAAACGATTACGTACCACGGAGTTATAATATCCGTGTCTATTCGTATATCCGGCATACACGGTAAACCACCTACGAACGAACAACCAACTAGGCTATAATGATTCCAACACCTCTTTGTGTATGGGTAATCATTCTATTCGAGTATACATGGGTATGGGCATCTAACGGATGTAAGGATAACATAGGGAGTTGCAAGGTTTAAGGTGATCGCGCAACATGGGTTGCCTTCAAATATTATTAATTACTATCATGGGAAACTCTATCACTTGCTCAGTCAATGTCCTCAGGCGTTCTAGGTTTGCTAAAATCAGTAATTCTCGATCTGGAGGTGGTATGACTCATATGTTTGAGAGTGAGAAATACATATATATATTTCTTTATATTATTTTTATCTGCTCATTTATTATCAAATTCATTATTATTATTATTTTATTTATTTATTTATTTATTTATCTTAATGGAATAAGAATGGGTTCAGGTACAGGTCCATCCGTACGTGAGGGTCGGCGGTTCGGGTGAACATATGGGGTTATTAGGATATACGGTACCGGTGTTGGTAGGGTAAGGGATTTATCAATTTTGGTTGGGATTGACGGTTACTAGATATTTCTGGTTAATGTCAAACAGGAGATCTAACTTGGTACTATCATAACTATAGCCCGATAAGTCAGGCTTATCATCAACCGATGCTCTAGGAATTTCAGCATCCTCGGTACCTTTATTATTTCATCCCCCGGTTCCTTATCCGGGTCTTATTTCTCAATACTTGTACCCACAAGATATGCACATATATATATATACACATTAGCACGCATAAATAATATTATATATTTTACACATATGTTGCCATTTTTACCTATTAATGTTCCCCGTGACTTCCCCTGAATTCCCTCGTGCGGACAAGTCTGTTATTATGTTCCGGACCATAATAACTCACTTGTCCATCCAAGTTCATCCAGATCCCGTCACTATATATTATTAGTTGATATTCAGATCCTATAATACTTGAGCTACTGGTTATATTTTAGGTATCTTTTAAAGACATCCTAATTCTTTATAACCAATGGCTCTGATACCAAGTTCTGTAACACCCCGTAACCGCAGCGGAAACGTAAACGGGATGCAACAGACACCTCTGATATCAACCACATTGTTTATAAAGAAAACTGAATACATTAATATACTTCAAATTACATTATCTCATAATTCATTACTGTCTAGGTGATACACACATCATACATTACGATACATAATTCTATGTAATATAATGTATCCTAACATCCCACACGCAAATCTTACACACATCAAGCACTTAGCACGTAAGCAATCACTTCATCTTAATTGTACCTGAAAAGCATGTGAGAAAACGGGTCAACTACGAATAGTTGGTGAGTTTCACAATTTGAGTAAACCTTGATAAATCAATATCATAATATAATATTATCTGGGGACACTGTTAACCCAGTACTGTACCCTTTCCGGGGGCAATGTTAACCCAGAAACACCTCTTTGGACATCTGGGGACACTGTTAACCCAGTACTGTACCCATTCCGGGGGCAATGTTAACCCAGAAACACTTCTAGAGACATCTGGGGACACTGTTAACCCAGTACTGTATCCATTCCGTACGATTCCCGTACAATCAAATATTTATAAATACAAGCAAATCCATGCGTTCAGTATGTACTTAAACATTTCAATAGTAACATGCTTCCGCCCCGGGAAAATATTTGAAAACAATTCAGAAAAAGGGGCTCGTGAAACTCACCTTAGCACATGCAAGCAGGTAACAACAATCATTATCAGTTAACACGTCCAATCTGTAATATGATCCCTATGATCGTTATTATACCATTATTGCTTATATAATCTTTAACTGTATCAACCGGTACATCTGGGGACACTGTTAACCCAGTACTGTACTCATTCCGGGGGCAATGTTAACCCAGAAACACTTCTCCGGACTCAGATTGTGATATCGTTTAGAGTTCACTAGTCAAAATTACTATTAGTCGTTTTTCCCGTTTTGCGTGCCTAGCACGGTTATCCGTTTTTACGTTTCAAAAATGAGTTTGGTCACACACGACCCGAAAGTAGTGGTTGACTGATAATTTAATTAAAGTTGTGAAATTTGAGCTCGGTTTAGAAGCCCCGATTGGCCGCGGGACCCGTTTCCGTCTTTAGTGCACCGGAAACCGTTAAATCGTTTAAAATTACCCAAATTATCCGAATTATTTTCGGATGATTTATTTTTACTTGTTTAACTCAGTTAAATGAAAATAGTTCATTTTTAGGGTTTTTATACACCAGTCAGTTCGTTTAAGCGAACTTTACCAGTTTACGCGTTTTAAGCTTTAAAAGTTTGTTTTTGCACAAATAATTATCCGTTCAATCTCGGATCTTGAAATTTTGCAAAAATCACTTTTTGACACTGGGGAATTATATAAAAATATTTCCAGAATTAATTTTTATCTTTAAAATTTATTTATCTATTTTTAACACCATTTAAACACTAAATATGTCATAAATACCAAACGATCTTAGAAAAATCCCAAATTTTTCCTGGATATCCCCTGCAATCCACATAGTCCCCTGTAATTTTTTCAGAACTAAAATCTCTTTTTACATGCCATTTTCACTAAAACCGAGCTAGAAAACCCTAGAACTCGTTTAACCGAAAAGCTTACTTAGACTTCTCCAAATGACCTAAAATTTTGTGTGTGAGTTATACATGTTATAAAAATCTTATCTGCAATTTTACAGAATTTGTCATGATATTTAACTATTTTTCACCATTTTTGGCCAAAACCGAGCATTAAATTCACCAAATATTCATCCTTTATCAAAAAATTACCAAAAATTCACAGAACTCATATTTTCATGTGAAATTTCATGACCTAACTCTAAACCTACCACAATCTGTCCAAAAACTCCAAAACCGAACATAAACCGAATATACATTTCGTTTTCCGCCACTACAAGCTACAAACTCGTCTTTCCGCCTTATCTACCACTAAATACAGAACCTACAACCAACATACCACTATACCAAGCAAGTTACACTCACGATCAAGCCTCTTACACTATAGTTTCGGTTATGATTCAAAAACAAAGATTTAAACCGTAAAAATTCGTTTTTGGTTCGTTTAACTTCTTTCTTGGACCAAGATCCCTTGTATAACCCGTATACATCACTTGATCATGCAAGAATCGGTTTTCATCTTTGAAACCTCATTTTCTTGCAAATTAACTCAAGAAACGAAGATGGAAACGTGTATAACTCGATTTTTTACCTTGTTTCTCTTGCCAAAATCTCGGTTTTTAGTTGATATTGTGAAGAGGATTGTAAGGATGATGCCATGTTTGTTTGAAAAAATGAGAAATGAATGGGGTAACACCCCTTTAGGCCGATCGGAATTTTTGGAAAGTGGGGTGGGACCCACTTCTCCAATTCTAGCCACATGTTTGGATTCTCGAAATACGGATAATGTTTTGAATAATCTGGTTCAGTTCGTTTTTCGGTTAATGTTTAATTCGGCTTAAAACGAGGCTAAAACGGTCGTTCTTCGGCTTAAAAATGAAATTTATATAAAACCGATTAAAAAACTTTAAAAACTTAAACCATGACATTTATTAACTTAAAACATCATATTATTAATTATCGCGCATCTTTTTCGGCTTGATCGATCATCTCTTGCTCGGTTTGGTATGGAAGGTTTCGTTTAATGTACCGACGTACCATTAAATCGAAATTCTTTTTCTGTGCCGTACTTTACTTATCCCGAAGCATTAATGCTTCGTAACATCACTAAATATCATAGATATCGTCTATAATTGAACCCTCGATTCGTTCGGGTTTCAATAACTATCGATCGATTAATCGCATAATCAATACGATGAATTAATTCACGTACAATCAATACAGTGAACCCTATATTCTCGTATAATTACTATGGTAATTCATGTACCCGACATTAAATATGACGTAACTACTGTCTACCGGTTAGGGTATACCTGGTTTCGTCGGAATCGTTACAAAAACCCACCCTCATGAGCATCCAATTAGCTGACCGATCTGTTAAATATACTTGGGGCATTGTTGAAAACATGCTTGTCAAGATTGACAAATTTGTTTTCCCAGTAGATTTTGTGATTCTAGACATGGAGGAAGACAAAAGTGTACCTCTGATTTTAGGAAGACTGTCAGGTCCCTTATTTCAGCTGGATCTTACTCAAATCATGTCATAACTCACACAAATAGATGTGTCGACAAGGGAGTTAATGACGGGTTTCTATATTTAGAAAGATTACCGTTTGTTAAAGGCGGAATCAATAACAAACAGGGTAGTTGCACTTAATAATCAAAGGTAACTAACACACTCAGGATTCACTCAAAAGATTTCCATTTATATAACATTCATCATACAAAGGGTAATCGATTTAGGGTTTCTTGAGGGAGAGTTTTATCCGTACTATTCTAGGACCGCCGTCACTTTCGAGAAATATTCTTTCTTATTCGAAAAGTGTAAAGGCACAGAATTCCTAGCTGGTCCTTAGGCGGCGTGCCCTAAAACATTCTATTTATAGGCCTGCCATCCTAGGACAGCTGTCATTCCTTCTAGAAACCCCAAACGTAAATACATATTCAAATTACATAATCAGAAATATTCTAAGTGTAAAACAAGTCTTCCGGGTAGGCTTTGCAACAATCTTCATTCTCCGAGTAGGCTGTGTACTCTGCCATCCTTCAGGACTTGGTAACATAGAAGTGTGCCCGAGATCAGTTTCCGGGTAGACTTTACTTGAAGAGTATTTTACCAAGTAAAATACTCACCGGGTAGACTTCAATCTTCTTGACTTTGCCAGACTTTGCCCGACAAACCCTTACGAACAACATTGTCTTCGATGGTCCATTCAACTCTTTGCTAGAAATTAACTTATTAGCAAGGGGTTGAACCTTGCCCGATATTACTTAAAGATATTCCATTAAATCATCAAGCCTACTTGGACCATTATTATTAATGAATACCTTGCCCGGTCTTCCAATCGCTTGGTTTCATGTGCTTGGATAGCCAAAAGCTTACTCGGGAGTGAACTTTACTAGGCTTTGAAGAACAGACTTGCTTGATAAAGTGAACCTTGTCCGGATCTACATAAACTAGTGAACCTTGCCCGGCAATGCACTAATTTGCAAACCTTGCTCGGATATCCACTAAAGAAGACTTCTTGACGATAATCTTGCCCGATAGACAAAATATTGTACCCGGCTAAGTAAAAGCTTGCTCGGAGGTCTAAGGTGTACCCGGATCCATACTTAGCGAATTCTTAAGAGGTTGAGAAGATTCCAATCTTCTATATGTCTTTTAGAACAAATCTTTGACCAAACAATCTCCCCCTTAGGTTAATTGTTTGACTCAACAATCTCCCCCTAGATTGGAACACCTCAGCTGACCCAAAACCTTTCTATGGTTACTTACACTTAGTCAAAATACAAATCAAATCAAAATCAAAGTACATATTCATAGCATAAACAAGTTACATAATCAAAATTCTGTCCGAAGACATTACATATCAAAGCCTAATCTATGAATCTTGTCTCTTCCTTGCATTATGAGCGGCTTGTCTTCTGTTTACTATCACTGATGCAGCTCTCAGCCTAAAGATATCAAGGATTTGGTAGTGAGTATGACTTTTTGGTATTACCAAATCCCTTATATCCATCAGATCTTCATTATGCAGGTAAGTCAAGTCTTCATCCTTCTTGATTATCCCCAGTATTTTTCCATCAGAGTTCCTCAACAAGTAATGGACAACATTTTATTTGTATTCCACCTCTGTTATGATGCCATTTCTTTGAACTGTGTAGTTGGGGCGTGTCATTCTTCTTTCAATGCTTATGCATGTGTTCATGTTTGACAAAGGATTTCTGTCTCTGACATTCATTTGGTAGTACAATTCAGCCTTGCCCATTCTCCTTAACTTCTCTGACCTTCTTGATCTGTGAAGTTGAATCATTCTTCAACTTCTCTTTTCTTTAAGAACTGGAATCCCTTGTCAGCTTCTTCCTTTAAAAACTTTGAGAGATCATTCATTTGCCTTTCTGCCATCTTGTTTCTGTCTCTATAATCATACAAGTTAAGTGTGGCCATTCTTTCTAGTTGTTCTTGAGTGTACTCATAAAAGTCACCTCTCACAACTATCTCCCTCAGCTTTCTGCTTTCCATAATCACTCTTAAACATTCAGATACAGAATCATAGTAGAGTTCTCTTGGAAGATCCAAATCTGATTGTGGTCTTGTTGTTCTTTGTTGTACAGACCTACTTGATTCACCTCTTCCCCCTTGTTGATGTCTTCTTGAAATTGGAGGCCTGAATGTAATGGACTTCTTGGGTTTTCCAGGCCTTAAGTTGAAAGTGTTGATGTAGATTGTCTGTACCATCTCAGGTGGAAGGTTAGCTAGTTCAACAAGATCCTGTCCTGCTTGTTCTTTAAGAGTCATCATCATTTTAGCTAACCCAGGACTTTTTGATAATCCTGGAGGTATGAATTTTCCTTCAACAAAGCTTCTGGGGTTAACACTTTCCCTCAAAGCTTTTTCCCAATCAGCCTTTTGAATATAGAAAAGATCTTTTGAGTCTTGCTTTTCTAAGGCATTAAATGGGGCTTCATCCATTCCCCTTTGATTAATCATTATCCCCCTTAGAATATTTATCATTTCTTCATTCTCCCAAGGGACAATAGGTTCATCTTCAGGTTCAGGTTTGACTTCTTGTGGGGTTGATGTGTCAACAGTAGGTACTTCCTTTGACATTTCCTTTTCACCTTGAATCTTTTGTTTCTTCCTTAGAGTCATTATCTTTCTTTTCTTTGTTGGAGGCTCAACAGACATATCAGATTATTTGGTAGACCTCTCAGTTTGTGCCCTCTTCAGCTTCTCTTTTCTTTTCAGTTTATTGTACTGGTCCAACACTGATTCTCTTGTCAAGTTCTCAACTATTTCAAGCTTCAATCCTTTCTCCAGCTGGTATCTACACATACCTCCAAACTTCTTTCTCAAAGTTTCTATCTTTTCAATCTTTTCATTCTCCTTTACACACTTTTCAATCACTTTTGCTCTCTCACTGTTATAGAGATCTTGGAGTTGGTTAAATTTGTAATGTGTGAGATCCTTTTCTGAATAACCATGCCTTCTCAAATATTCTCTGTATTTTTGATCATCTCTATTCTTTTGCTGCATGGCTCTTTTGATTTTGTCATTTTCTTCATCAAGTTTCTTATTCAGTTCATCATCATTCAATTGAGCAATGCTCTCAAATTTCTCACCAAGTGCCTTCAGCTTCATAATCACAGGATGTTTCATTCTGGCATTTAACAAGCTTTCTCAATGTTATCCCTTTGTTTATCAGACATTGTCACATGTGGGGACTCAACATTGGCAGTCTTGGCACTCTTTCCTTGATCATCATCAAAATTATCATTATCATCAGAATCCTCATACTCATCCTCCTCTTCAGTTGAATCATTTACAACATCAATCTTGGGGTTCATCAGAGGGTGGATGATCTGGATTTGGTTCAGTTCTAATGGGCACATCAGGAACACCTTGAACCCTTTCACCTGGTTGCAAGGTTTGCAGTGGGACTGCCCTGATTGGGCTTGCATCATCATCCGGAGTTTCAACAAAGTATTTGTTCTTATCATCCCATTTGCCTCTCTTTTTGGATCATTCATGCTCAGATTGTTCAGATGCCCTCTTTCTTCTCATGTAGGTCTTAGCAAACCTATTGACTTTCTCAGAAAATTCTTCATACAAATTAGAAAGCCTTTCTTTCTTTTGATGAATTGTTTCTGATCTTTGAGGTTGAGTCACATTTACTCTTTCAGACCAGCTGTCAGTTGGGTTTTTCTTTAGATCTACTTTCACTTGCTCAGCCCATTTCTTGGCAGCCATTGCAGCAATGGACTCACCAATTTCTTCTTCAATGATCATTTTAGTATTCAGATTGGTTGGTTCAGCAGTTTCTGTTAACTTTCTTTCTTGTTGACTTTGTGATTGAAACATGCTAATCACCATAGCTAAGGAATTGTCAGCTTCCTCAACTCTTTTTAACTTAATCAAGGCATCAATCACATCTTGATCAACCACTTCTTCATTTATTACTTTGGAAAAATTGGCTTGATTGATCAAGGCTTCCTGCTCAGCCAGTTCTTCTGGAGTCAGGGTTTGGGCCAGTATCTCCCTTTCCCTTGTCTCTCTGATAATATTTTCTTGTTCTTTCAAGGTAGCAGCAGCAGCAATAGCATCATCTTTGAACAAAATTTCTTTCTCTGGATATGCCTTAACAGGCTCTTCTTCTGTGACCTTTTCTTTGCCTTTATCCATCCTTTTAGGCACTTCTTCCTCCTCATCAGTTTGCTGAAATTCATCAATTTCTTTCTCAAGTGCTTCTAATTCAGGGTCACACTCTACCCTCTTGGAGCTTTCAGGTTGCTCAACTTCAGTAGTAATTGGCTCCTCAGTAGCAGTATTCCCTTCATTAATTTCATCATTTTGGGTCTCTTTCAACACATTAGTGACCATATCAGTGGTTGTCACTATCTCTTCATCATTAATCTTTTCAATATCATCCTCTTTCTCAGCATTCTCTTCACTCCATTCAACATTCATTATTTCATCATTATAATCATAATCTTGTTCTCCAATGTCTGATTTGTCACCTTCATACTCATCATCTTCAATTCTCCTCTCCTCACTATCCCCCTCTCCATCATCATAAGCATTCAAAATCAGTTTCAAACTGTCTACAGTCCCTACACTTGTTTCAGTTTCAGTCTCAACATTTACCCTTGAGTCAGTTGGTACATTTTTATTCTCCCCCTGTTTTGGGGCAGCTGAGGTCTTCTCAACCTCCTGCTCTAGGGATTTAATTCTCATTTCAGCTCTGACCAACTTCTCTATCAACATAACATTCTCCATAGTGACCTCCTCATTCCTCTTCTTCAATTCGGCATTTTCTTTCAATAAGTCCTAGTTTCTTAGGAATAGGTCTGTGTCAGAATGTGGGGTTGTAGGTGGTGATGTAGAAAATGGTTCATACTCAGGTGAGTCTTGGGTTGTGGTGTGAGTTTAGAATATGGATAGTGGTGGTGATTGTGTATGAGGTGGGCTAGGAATGAATGGATCTGAGTGAATTGGGCTAGATGTTGGTGGTGTTTGTGGTGTTGGGGATATATGTGTTGATGTTTCAGGTTGTGATTGGCTTAAGGTTTTGGGTGGGGATTGAGTGGTTTGATGTGGTGGAGTTTGTGGTGGTGATTGTATAATGGGTTGGTCAATGGGTAATGGTGATTGTGGTGGAGTAGGAATAGGTTGTTCAAGATCCTCAGGTCGCTCCCCCTGATCTTGTGCACCAACAAACATGGCTCCTCCAGCCCCTCCTTCATTTCCATCATCAGCATTATCATCTCCATCAGAGTCATCACTATCACTTCCAGAATCATCTTCCCCTCCTTCCTCCTCTGAGCTCAACTCAGGCACTGGCATCACATTCAAGTCATGGTCCAACAACCATGGCAAGATCTCAAACGGAATATTTGAGTCAAATCTATTGGCAACACCTGGATTTCTGATTCTTCTGTATGTGTTAGGATTCTGCAATAGGTGTGTAATGCCAATAGTGGGTAGATCTTGTATTTCATGGTTAAAGATTATCTGTAGGAATCTTGGGTACTGCAAAAATCTATCTACCCCAGCTTTCTTCAAATTTGATACCAATCCCTCAAAGATCATCTTTGAGAAATTAAATGGCAAATCATATATAATCCCCGCAGTGGCGTTTGCTAAATCACGACTCATCAGAGTCCATGATCCTTTTTGCGGAGCAAACCCCTGTATCACATGATGAATAAGGAATCTATACAGCATCGGAAACATCCATTTTTGAAATTGCCCATCATGTAGAGTTCCCTGATAACCCATCGTCTGCTCAAATATCCTCATCAAGTGAGTTGTATTGAAGTTTATTGGGTTATGATCATCATCATTCAACCGCAAGCATCTTCTTATCATTCTTTCTGTCACATGAATCTCATGGCTTGCAACGGTTCCTTCGATTCTCCGACCGTTTATATCATCCACAAGTCTTGCAGATCTCCAAAAATCTAGTGAATGATTTCTGTAGATGATTGGGCATTCAGTAAACGCAAAACTGACATTCGATCGAGCCATCCATGTAATCATTCTCGCCACCGGCTCGTTATCAGGTGTGACTTGTAATAGTGCACACATGTTATGCTTCTTCTCAAAGAATTATTTGGGTTGTTCTTCTTCTGCCATATCTGAACAACACAATCAAACATATTCAAAGTGAAATTAGTCATAAAGTTCAGTACTTTAAGCAATTTCAAGATATAAAAATGAAGAAGAAAGAGAGAAAAATCATCAAGAACCTGTTCTTCGACAAGTTTATAACCTAAACACATAAACAGAGTATTAGTAATCAAATACATAATCATAGCCCATTATAGTCTAATCGTGATCGGATAACACATTATTATTGCTTACTGAGTCGGAATTAGAGGGCTGATTCAAGTTAGGGTTTGGATTAGGAATGAATGCGATAAGTCGGTTTAGGTTTCTTTGTGAGTAAGTAGTTGCAGTGGAAGGAGAGAGAGGGAAAAGTAATATTGAAAAATTAAGCCTAACTCCCTCTTATATACCTTTTGAAAGTGGGTTTAAAATGCTTTTTGTCGTTTAGTGAGTTATTTGCTGTCAAACAGTAACATTATCCACTTGATTATTTTAAACATTTGTAAAACATATAACTCTTTATCATTTTAGGTTTAGCAAACCATACTCGGAAAAGTAAACCGTTGCAAAGTCTACTCGGTATACTTCCACTTACACAAAGCTTACCCGACAAAAACATCAAACCTTGCTTGGTAAAGTTTTTCATTATTAGATTAATAGATTTACAAAGTTTGCCCGTTTCCTTTCAACTTACAAACCTTGCTTGGTCAAGCTAAGTAATTTAAATTCAAGACACTATGAAGAAAGCTTAACCGAAATACCAGATTTCTTCATAACTTAATCACAAGGCAAATAATCAAGTATTAATATCAAATAAGCATCCTTGCTAGGAATCAATTAAGTTACCCATATTAATTTCTTAATTTTAAATTAAAAGCTCAATCTAGCATAAACCCTATCAGAATAAGAATCATATTCAATCAAGCATACTTGGTTGCACAGTGTGCCCGAGCAACCTTTTTAATGTGCCCGAACAACCCTCTTATGCAAAGTATACCCGAATAACCATCCTAGAGTACAAAGTGTGTCTGGAAAAGAACTTCTAGCAGACAGTGTACTTGGAAAGTCATGTTTTGAAATTACCAAGTATATTGAGGGAACAAAAGTGTACCCGAAATATAAAATGTGCCCGGAAAACATGGTTTGCCCTGAAACACTTGTAATCTCAAAGAAATCATAAACACAAATATCACAGAGCATGCTAGGAATGAAATTAAAACACATAAACATTTAAGTGTGCTATAGTCTAAAATTTCAAAGAGCTTGCCCGAAAATTCTATGTTAGCTCTAAGCCTACTAGGATACACACATTCAACCATCAGGTATGTCTGAGAACTAAACTAAACAGTTAAGTCTACCTGAGAGACTTCAACATATCAAGCCATACCCGAAAATGACAAACATAAATAATAATATCTAAGTGTGCCCGGAAAGATTAACAAACCTTTCCTAACAACATATTCACAAAAATCACAAAGCTTACTTGGTGTACTAAACTAAGTTCACAAAGTTTGCTAGGTATAAAAATCAGCATATAAAATGCAAAGCTTGCCCAGAACAAGAATTTCTTGTTAAAGGCTAGTTACATCACATAATCATCTTAAGACTTCAAGCTTGCTCGGGAAATTAGTACAATAGTGTACTCTACCCGGAAAGTGTAAACACTTCATAGCATGCTCGAAAATCATAAACTTAGCCAAAAATGACTAAGCTTGCCCGGAAAGGTCATAAATCATCAAACCTTACTCGAAAATACATATTCAAACATATTCAACTGTTTTGTGCCCGAAAAGGTTATAAGACATCAAACCTTACCCGAACTCACATATTCAACCTATTAAAGGCAAAATGCAACACTTTTTGACTTAAACCACTTGTCAAATTATATTTTTTTCATTAAGGATCATAGTTTAAGAGCAAATGGTGCACTCAGAGATCAAATTTCAGTTATATTTCTCTTCAAAACAGTTTCTTCCATTTTCTGAAAAGATCTCAAGAATGGGATCATATTGATTAAGTAGCTTTCTCAATACTTCAATCTCAGCATTATTATGACAACATAAATAGGTTAAAAGCAGGTATAAACTTAGCATGAATTTCATCTCTTTGGTGATATGATTAAGGTTCATTTAGTAACTTAATGCATTAATGGTCAACACCGTGCTATGATGCCTCATATCTCTTCTCAAAGCTTATTTGGCTTTCCCCGGATCACCCCAATTTGACTCCAACCTCCTGTATTTGGTCAAAAATTGTTTTTGTATGACATAACTTATTGGATCTTTTTGTATATTTTTTTTGATTTTCAAACATATATAGAGGTTGAACGTTGGACTTACTGTTAAATAACAAGCCTTGCATTCAAGATGAGACATATTTTGTCAACATCTTTGTAGTTCTTGTTGTAACCCTCTTGTTTGATAAAATAATTAAAACACTTATCAACTTTTGGTTGATTTATTCAATCTTCCCCTTGTTTTTGATATTTTCTCAAATTTTCTTAAAGCATGTTCTTTGTCATATTTAAAGATGTTTCGTTTTTGGTTGACCAAATAACAACAGGCTTGTGCATAACTGGGTAATCACTTTTCTGCCTATCATTTGGAGAGATTTTTCTTGAGACATGCAAAGACAACTATGTATCTCCACATAAAGATTAGCATATTCATTATGTTTATATCACCTTATATTTTACATCATCATGAGAAATCAACCATACATGTTAATGACTATACTAAGGTCCTTTTAGCCTATTAAATCCATATGATTGGCTAAGTAGTCAATGCACTATCATTTCTCATATAAGTTCAGTTGAGTATTCGATCACCCCAATGTCTCTTAATTGGCAGGTAAATGGCAATCCTGTTTGACCACAAGTGTTCAACAGGACCAAACATACATGTGAATATATGTCCTTTCAAAGTCAGAGCTATTGACTTAGTTTTAAGTGAAGGAATAAGAAACAAGTCATAATTGCCCCAAATGCATTCAGTTTTCAGGTCAATGGCTATCCTATGAATCTGTTAGAGATTTAAGGACCAAACATACACAAGTTCATGTCCTTCCAAATAGGCAAATGACATAATTTTCAGCAAAACAACTACTTGAGAGTTTTCTTTAAAAATCCTTCTTTTAAGCTTTTTTAAAGCTTGAACTGAATAATCTTATCATATCTCTACACCATTAATCAACATGCTCATGTTTTGACCAAAATAAAGTATTTATGCAAAATTCATTAGAAACTTCATTTTATCACTTAATTTTGACATAAGACTCATTTTGACATAAACAGTTGTCACACATAAACAAATCTTAGTCAAACTTAATATTATCAAGACAAGTAGACAGTACTAACATTCAAGGTCTATCCTATCTTAATAACATCTGAAGATCAGATAAAGCACATATTCAAGCAATTAAGCAATGATTTCAGATAAGTTTTCATTAACAAGTAATTCATAACAAGAACACTTATCCTAACATCACACATGCACATCAACTGATAAACATGAAAACATATCAATCAAATCAATCATGTCAAATTTTGCACACATAATCAGTTAAATCACATAACAGTTAACATATCAAGCAGCATAATCAATCACATTCACTAAACATTCATTATGTGTGACCTCTAACAAAATAATCAGTTAGCACATAGAGGTACACAACTAGGCACACATCCTTAATCAGATTTCATCAGAGTTGATCATTCTTAGGGCTTTCAGAAGAAAGTTGAACCTGGTTCTATCAAGTGGTTTGGTGAATAGGTCAGCCAAATTGTCACTTGTATCAACTCTTTGCATCTCAATCAAACCTTTTTCACTGCAATCTCTTATGAAGTGATGTCTGATTTCAATGTGCTTAGTTTTAGAATGTTGAACTGGATTCTTAACTGTAAAATATGCAGCAGTGTTGTCAATAAGAATAGGGGTGTTCAGAAAATTCAAACCATAGTCCAGCATCTGATTTTGAATTCATAGAACTTGAGCACAGCATGTAGATGCAGCAATGTATTCAACTTCTGCAGTGGAGATTGAGACAGCAGTCTGCTTTTTGCATTATCATGACACTAGCCTTTCACCCAAAAATTGACATCCTCCTGAGGTTGACTTTCTGCTCATGTTACAGCCATTATAATCACTGTCTGTGTAAGCAATAAGATCAAAAGATTTTTTATTTGGATACCAAATTCCTAAGTCTTGTCTTCCCTTCAAATATCTAAAAATTCTCTTCACAACATTCATATGGGAGACTTTTGGATTTGATTGGAATCTTGCACACACACATACAACAAACATGATATCTGGTCTTGTTGCAGTAAGGTACATCGGGGATCCAATTTTAGCTCTATATTCATGTTCATCTACAGGCTCCCCCTTTTCATCAGCAATCATCTTTTCTTTAGTGTCCATTGGAGTTGAAGCAGTTTGTATTCATGACAATTGAACTTGTTCAAAATGTCCTGCACATATTTGGTCTGGTAAATGAAGATCCCTTCAGCTTTCTGTTGAACTTGCAATCCAAGGAAGAAGTTCATTTCTCCCATAGAGTTCATGCTGTATTTGGACTTCATTACCCTTTCAAACTCCATGCACATTTGTTCATTTGTAGATCCAAAGATGATGTCATCCACATACACTTGTAACAAAAGCAAATCTGATCCCTTTCTTTTGTAGAAGAGTGTCTTGTCAATGGCTCCTCTTTGAAAACCATTTTCAAGAAGATGATTTGAAAGCTTATCATACCAAGCTCTAGGAGCTTGATGCAATCCATATAGGGTTTTGTTCAACTTATACACCCTTTTTGGATACAAAGGATCCTCAAAACCTGGAGGTTGAGCTACATATACCTCTTCATCAATCTTTCCATTTAGGAATGCAGACTTAACATCAAGCTGGAACACCTTAATGTTCTTTGAGGCAACATATGCAAGAAATATCCTGATAGCTTCAAGTCTTGCAATAGGTTCAAAGACTTCCTCAAAGTCTATTCCTTCTTCTTGAAGACATCCCAGTGCCACAGGTCTAGCTTTATTCTTAATCACCAAACCCCTCTCATCCCTTTTGTTTCTAAAAACCCATTTGGTTCATATTGCATATCTGTCTGTTGGCCTATCAACAAGATCCCACACATGTAGGTCTCTGAACTGTGCCAGTTCCTCCTGCATTGCTTCCACCCAACTATTATCTTTTAGTGCTTGAGCAATGTTCTTTGGCTCTATTTGGGATAGAAAGCACGAGTAAAGACAGATGTTTGCAATTTCATAATGACTTCTTGTGACTCTTTCATGCAAATCTCCAATTATGTTTTCAGAAGGGTGATTCTTTTCCACATAAGGAGTTTTTACAATCATATCTGTAGACACATTTGTGTCAAGATTTGTTTCATTGAGATCGGGTTCTTCAATGATCAAATCAGTTTCTGCATCATGAAATTCTGGTGCTTCTTCATTATGTTGTCCTGAAGTAGATGCACCAAAGTTTTCTAAATTCAGTCTTTGAAACCGATCTTGAAATCTTGCAGTAGATGCAGCTTCTTCTTCACTTGTTTGGTTACTTGTATTTCCCTCATTCTGAAGTTGATTATTCTGTATATCTGAATTGTCTTGATTAATCTCAGAATGATCATGTTCAGGACTGTGACTGTTTTCTTGATTATTCTCTTGATCTTGTTCAACCACATTACTTGAGGATTTCTTCACAAAAGTATATTCCTTTTCTTTTCTAGCAACCTTCTTCCATAATTCTTCCAAGTCCAATGGTTTCTTCTTTTTCTCTTCTGTAGAATGGGTCATCAAAGTCTTCAGGATAAATCTTGAAGGACCTTATCAACTTTTCATGATCAAACAGCCATGCTGCACCATCAACTGTGTTGAATTGATTCTCATTAAAGATGATGTCAAATGATTCTATAACACTCAAATGGTCTTTCACATATACTCTGTATGCTTTTGAGTGTGTAGAATATCCAACAAAGAAACAATCTAGGGATTTTGTTTGAAACTTGTTCAAATAGTCACTTGTGTTCAGAAGAAAACATTTGCATCCAAAGGGCTTGAAAAACTTGATATAAGGCTTTCTGTTGTGGAATATTTCATATGGAGTTTTGTTATGCCTTTTGTTGACAAGTACCCTGTTCTGAACATAGCAGGTAGTATTTATGGCTTCAACCCAAAATGTAACAGGTAAATTAGCATCTGCTAACATGGTTCTTGCAGCTTCAATCAAAGTTCTATTTCTTATTTCCGCAACACCATTTTGTTCAGGAGTTCTAGGAGCTGAGAATTGTTAAATGATTCCTTTTACTATACAAAACTCTTGCATAACTCCATTCTTGAACTCTGTACCATTGTCACTTCTCATCATTTTAACCTTCTTATTTAATTTGTTCTCAATCATTGTTACACAACCCTTAATCAACTCTGCAGTCTCATCCTTGGTACTTAGGAAATAAACCCAAGTATATCTTGAATAGTCATCAATGATCACAAGACAATATCTTTTCTTTCCTATACTTGACACACTCAAAGGACCAAAGAGATCCATGTGAAGTAATTCAAGTACTTGATCAATTGAGTTGATGAGCTTTGGCTTATGAGTAGATTTGCGTTGTTTTCCTTTTTGGAATGAACTACAATGATCTTCCAATTTGAACTCTCTTGTAGGCAAACTTATTACATGCTCACCTTTGACAAGACTATTCATGCTCTTTAAGTTCACATGACAAAGTTTCATATGCCATAATTTTGACTCATTTTCAGTGGCTTTGGACACAAAACATGCACCCCCCTCCTGAAACAGCTTCTTTCATATTCAATTCATATAAGTTGCCATTTCTTGGTGCCATCATCATAATCATTTTAGGTGGAATCACAAACTCAGGTTTTAAGATGAAACAGTGGGAATCATCAAAACTGACTTTGTAACCCTTATCACACATTTGTGATATACTTAGTAGATTATACTGAAGACCTTCAACATGAAATACATTATCAAATGAAACTTTTACATTTGTTAAGATTCCTTTTCCAACAATCTTTCCACCATTCTCATCACTTCCAAATGCTATAGGACCTTCAAACTTTTTTTTTCATAATTGACAAGAGATCTCTTGTGACAAGTCATGTGCCTAGAACATCCAATATCCATATACCATATGTCATTCAGAGGAGTAGACTGTCCCTGCACAAAAGAAAGAGTTTGATTAGTTGAGTGATGAAGTGCAAGCTGGATCAACTTGCAGCTCATCAGATTCAGTTTCAGTGGCAGCTTGGGAAGTGAGTGTTGTTGGTTCAGGATCTTCATGAGTGACTTCTATATTGTCTGAATTGTCTGTTTCATAACCACACTCTCTTGGGGTTTTAACAAATGAGGTTGAGCTTAGATAGTCTTCTGATGCATTGTCACACTCCTTCACCACATAGTCTTTCTTATCAGAGTAGTCTCTTACATCAATAATTGTCTCAACCTTAGTTTCAGTCTTAGGTTTCCAAAGGAATCCTTCAGGTTCAAATCCATGTTTCATCAGAAACTTTTCATCACCAGTGAGTCTGTTGGTTTCTTTCTAGGAAATGCATCTCTTTTTCTTTTCTTCTCACTGCTTGATGATCCTTGAGAACTATCAGATTTGACAGATTGAGTATCCTTTTTAGGGATGATTCTCAAGGGTTGAGAGTTCTGTTTGACATTTCTCTCATGTTTCACATGAGATTTACTCCTTTGAGCATGCTTAGCCACATGTTTCTTGGCTTTCATTGAAGGCTTTTGGCTTTCTTTCTTCAGAACTTCCTTTTCACAAACTTTTCCCTTTCCCAGGTATTCATCATACTTTTGCTTGTACACAACAAAGTCTTGTCCATACTTTGTTTCATCTGGGACATGAAAGGCTTGAATTTGAGTCTTTCATTATAAGAGTCTGTATGATGACCATACTCATCACACTTCTTGCACCAAACCTTTCCTTTGTATCTTTCATGTTCCTTTTCTTTCTTGAATCTTTCACTTAGTCTGGGTTCTTTGACTCCAATGGTCTTCTGATTTTTTAGACTATCAAAGTTGATTGAGAAAGGGACAAACTCCTCAATCTTGATGTCTTGTCTTTCAGTCTTGCTCTTTACAAACACAATTTTTTGCATATTCAGTGGTTCTTCATCTTGACTCTCTCTATGTCTTGATTGTCTCTTATCATATTCTTCCATTGTTTCCACTTCTCCAGTATCACAGACTTCATGATTAGAGAAAATAGGATAAACAGGGATAAAATTTTCAACATCCACATTTTCTTTTACCCTATTTTTGTTGTTCTGCTTTATATTTTCCAATACTGCTTGGCTTGGAGGCCTTACAACATTGTAATTTACCTTCTTCTTTTCACATATGTCAAAGGACACATGCTCTCTCTTTGTTCTTTCATTCTGTTTCTTCATTCTTGATGTGTCAGGTAGATACATTGGAAGTTTGTCAATGGATTCTGGTTTCTTGTATTTTCTTCCTCTTTCAGCAGCTTTGATTTCCTCATCAGTAATTTGATCACTTAAATCACTCAAGTCATCTTGATTCAAATCAATTGAATCAAAGTCATCTTCAGAAACTTGAACTCCAATTGACTTTTCTTCTTTCAAATATTTCTTCACAACAAAGTTTCCTTCTTCACTCACATTCTTATACAAATCCACTAGTTCTTCTTTGTCTTGAAAAACATCTTTGAATTGTTGTAGATATGCATTTCTTTTTTCTTTATCAACTTTTGGCATAAAGTTGTTGTTGAAAGGTGGTGGTACTACTTTGTACTTGTCTTCTTCCTTTACTTGGTTTAAGATTCCACAGATGTTTCCAGTGGAAACCAAGTTTTTCAAGAATTCATTATCAACTTGAAACTTAGTGTTTTGCACCTTCTCTTCTATAATCATTTTCTTCAACCCATCTATTTCAGTTGTGAACCTTTTCTGAGCTCTGTAACTGTTTACACAATCTTGTTCCAAACTTTTCATCCTTTCTTCACTTATCAGTTCACTTGCCTCATATGCATTTATGATACTTTGTTTCTTAAAATGCTCACTTTCCATCTTGCATACTTTCACTTTCAAATTATTAATAACTTCAGTTAGATCAATAGTAGAAGCAGAATGTACCTGAGAAGATGATTCAGTTTTTTTATCAATTATGGCCATGAATGCCACATTTTCTTTCTTGATATCATATGCAATGTCTTCTTCATGATTGCTCCAATCAAAGTTTCCCTCATGCTGTGTAGTTACAGCAACATTTCATTGATTTCTGATCTGATTTTGGTTGGCTGGAATAGTGTTGTTTGGAACATTTTGAAGGTTTTGGTTGTTGTTTCTCTGGAAACCTTGATTCTGAGGCACTCCTTGATCATGATTGTTCATTTGAGGCTGAAAGTTGTTGAAGTTGGGATTATAGTTGTTGGGATTGTTGTTAAAGTTGTTGTTGAAGTTGTTGTTGTTGTTGGGTCTCTGCTGATTCTGTTGATATTGAGGCTGCTGATTTCTTGGTTGGTTTTGAAATTGGTTCATTTGAAAGTTTCTTGGCATGTTACACTCTCTTGCAAAATGACCAAGCTGTTGAAAATTATAGCAAATGGCTTTTGACTTATCAAAACCAATTCTTTCATTAGGCCCTGATAAGAGTGACCTACCAGTCCTGTTGTAAAGCCTCTTGCTTCTAAGAGCCAACATGGCTGCTTGCCACTTCAAATCCATGTCCTCCAAATCATCAACATCTATCTGCTCAAGATCATCTTGTACCACACTTGTGTGAATCAAATTCTTTGCAACAAATGCATTATATGATTCTGTAAACATTGAAAGCAAGGTCTGTGTTTCACTGCCTTGACCATGTCCACCACTAGTATGAAGTATATTCCCACTTTCCATTGAGGCAGAATCAGTGTCATCAATTAGTTGCACATTGAATCTTTGCTGGTTACCAAGATTACTTGTGCTACCACCAACAAAAGATTTTGGAGTGTCAGTACTATTGCTCAACTGGTTCTTCAATAATAGGAATCTGCTGTTGATTCTTGGTAGTCAGATTACCCATAGGTGCAATCAATGCATTTGTAACATTGAAGCAGGGTCTTTCCTCCTTAATCATCTCATTCTCTATCATCTCTATCTCTGCAGCTTAAAGAAAGCATACTACATCATCCAATTTCAAGTCATTGAAGTTGTGCTTCTGAAGGATGAATTTGCAAGCAGTGTACCATTCCTTTGACATAGAGTTGAGCAGCTTGGTATTCAGGTAAAAGTCAGTCATGACATAGTCTGTGGTTCTGAGATCATTCACTATTGCTAAGAACCTTTCCAGAATAGACTTCAACCTTTCTCCATCTTTATACTTAAATCTTTCTAGCTGCTGCTTCAATCTCTGCTTCTTGATGTTTTTGAGCTCAACATTTCTCTCAAACATTTCAAGTGTTGCATCATATATTGCCTTGGCATTGGGATGATGTGCAACCTTGGTAAGTATTTCCCAAGACAGACCTAGCTTTAACATAGCTAAAGCCTTGTCATATACTTTCCTCATTCTTTCTCTCACAGCAGCAGTTACAGCTGTATTTGCACCTTCCTCTTTAGTGCCTTGTGGACCATTCTTGATGGAGTTCCACATATCAACATCATTATAGCAAACGGCTGCTTCAAACAAGACCTTCCATTTTATAAAATTTTCTTGTCCGTACAGTCTAGGAATCTTGTTAGTAGACACTTCTTGTTCCTTGTAACCAGACATTTTGTGAAATCAAAAATAATTTCTTTGTAAAAACAGAGTTAAAAAATAATCAGATCTGAAAACCGGTTGTTCAGATCTGAATTGTCTGATACGATTAGAACAAGATTTAAATGTAAAAATTAAAGCTTTAAACGAAATAAGGAAGAGAAAACACCAAATAATTGTAGATCTGGAAGAATAATGAAGAACAGAACTGCTGACGTCACTTTTCAATGGAACAGTGGTCTGCTGACGTCATTTTTCTTCAAATCTTCAATTAGCAACAATCTTCCCAAAATAGCAGCAACAAGCTCTGATACCACTTGTCAGGTCCCCGATTTCAGCTGGATCTTACTCAAATCATGTCATAACTCACACAAATAGATGTGTAGACAAGGGAGTTAATGACGGGTTGCTATATTTAGAAAGATTACCGTTTGTTAAAGGCGGAATCAATAACAAACAGGGTAGTTGCAGTTAATAATCAAAGGTAACTAACACACTCAGGATTCACTCAAAAGATTTCCATTTATATAACATTCATCATACAAAGGGTAATCGATTTGGGGTTTCTTGAGGGAGAGTTTTATCCGTACTATTCTAGGACCGCCGTCACTTTCGAGAAATATTCTTTCTTATCCGAAAAGTGTAAAGGCACATAATTCCTAGCTGGTCCTTAGGCGGCGTGCCCTAAAACATTTTATTTATAGGCCTGCCATCCTAGGACAGCTGTCATTCCTTCTAGAAACCCCAAACGTAAATACATATTCAAATTACATAATCAGAAATATTCTAAGTGTAAAACAAGTCTTCCGGGTAGGCTTTGCAACAATCTTCATTCTCCGAGTAGGCTGTGTACTCTGCCATCCTTCAGGACTTGGTAATATAGAAGTGTGCCCGGGATCAGTTTCCGGGTAGACTTTACTTGAAGAGTATTTTACCAAGTAAAATACTCACCGGGTAGACTTCAATCTTCTTGACTTTGCCAGACTTTGCCTGACAAACCCTTACGAGCAACCTTGTTCTTCAATGGTCCATTCAACTCTTTGCTAGAAATTAACTTATTAGCAAAGTGTGCTCGGTAGCACTGTTCCTTGCTTGGGTTGAACCTTGCCCGATATTACTTAAAGATATTCCATTAAATCATCAAGCCTACTTGGACCATTATTATTAATGAATACCTTGCCCGGTCTTCCAATCGCTTGGTTTCATGAGCTTGGATAGCTAAAAGCTTACTCGGGAGTGAACTTTACTTGGCTTTGAAGAACAGACTTGCTTGATAAAGTGAACCTTGTCCGGATCTACATAAACTAGTGAACCTTGCCTGGCAATGCACTAATTTGCAACCCCTGCTCGGATATCCACTAAAGAAGACTTCTTGACGATAACTTTGCCCGATAGACAAAATATCGTACCCGGCTAAGTAAAAGCTTGCTCGGAGGTCTAAGGTGTGCCCGGATCCAAACTTAGTGAATTATGAGGAGGTTGAGAATATTCCAATCTTCTATATGTCTTTTAGAACAAATCTTTGACCAAACAATCTCCCCCTTAGGTCAATTGTTTGACTCAACAATCTCCCCCTAGATTGGAACACCTCAGCTGACCCAAAACATTTCTATGGTTACTTACACTTAGTCAAAATACAAATCAAATCAAAATCAAAGTACATATTCATTGCATAAACAAGTTACATAATCAAAATTCTGTCTGAAGACATTACATATCAAAGCCTAATCTATGAATCTTGTCTCTTCCTTGCATTATGAGCGGCTTGTCTTCTGTTGTAACGATTCCGATGAAACCCGGTATACCCTAACCGGTAGATAATAGTTACGTCATATTTAATGTCGGATACATGAATTACCATAGTAATTATACGAGAATACAGGGTTCACTGTATGGATTGTACGTGAATATATAATTCATCGTATTGAATATGCGATCAATCGATCGATAGTTATTGAAACCCGAACGAATCTAGGGTTCAATTATAGACGAGATATATGATATGTAGTGATTTTACGAAGCATTAATGCTTCGGGATAAGTAAAGTACGGCACAGAAAAAGAATTTCGATTTAATGTACGTCGGTACGTTAAACGAAACCTTTAATACCAAACCGAGCAAGAGACGATCGATCAAGCCGAAAAAGATGCGCAATAATTAATAATATGATGTTTTAAGTTAATAAATGTCAGGGTTTAAGTTTTTAAAGTTTTCTAAATCGGTTTTATATAAATTTCATTTTTAAGCCGAAAAACGACCGTTTTAAACCTCGTTTTAAGCCGAATTAAACATTTAACCGAAAAACGAACTGAACCAGATTATCCAAAACATTATCCGGATTACGAGAATCCAAACATGTGGCCTAGGATGAAAAGGTGGGTCCCACCCCACCCTCTCAAAATCCCGATCGGAAATAAGGAATACCCCAAACCCTTTATTTTCTTTTTTTAGAACAACATTCAACATCCATCCTCTCCCTCTCCATTCTATGATCCAAAATCCGGAATTTTTAGCAAGAAAACTCAAGGTAATTGTATATCGGGATGGCTAAATCTTGATTTTTGTTCCACATTTTGAGTTTATTTGCAAGAAAATGAGGTTTCAAAGATGAAAACCGATTCTTGCATGATCAAGTGATGTATACGGGTTATACAAGGGATCTTGGTCCAAGAAAGGAGTTAAACGGACCAAAAACGGATTTTTACGGTTTAAATCTTTGTTTTTGAATCATAACCGAAACGATAGTGTAAGAGGCTTGATCGTGAGTGTAACTTGCTTGGTATTGTGGTATGTTGGTTGTAGGATCTGTGTTTAGTGGTAGATAAGGCGGAAAGACGAGTTGTAGCTTGTAGTGGCGGAAAACGAAAGGTATATTCGGTTTATGTTCGGTGTATGTGTTTTGGGACAGATTGTTGATGGCTTAGAGTTAGGTCATGAAATATTACAGGGATGTTCTACACATGAAAATAAGAGTTCTGTGAATTTTTGGTAATTTTTGGATAAAGGATGAATATTTGGTGAATTTAATGCTCGGTTTTGGCTAAAAATGGTGAAAAATAGTTAAATATCATGAACAATTCTGGAAATTTGCAGATAAGCTTTTTATATCATGTATAAGTCACACAAAAAATTTGAGGTCAGTTGGAGAAGTCTAAGTAGGCTTTTCGGTTAAACAGGTTCTAGGGTTTTCTAGCTCGGTTTTAGTGAAAATGGCATGTAAAAGAAGATTTTGGTTCTGGAAAAATTACAGGGGACTATGTGGATGGCAGGGGACATCCAGGAGAAATTTGGGATTTTTCTAAGATCGTTTGGTATTTACGACATATTTAGTGTTTAAATGGTGTTTAAAAATAGATAAATAAATTTTAAATATAAGAATTAATTCTGGAAATATTTTTATAAAATTCCCCACTGTTAAAAAGTGATTTGTGCAAAATTTCAAGATCCGAGATTAAACGGATAATTATTTGTGCTAATTATCAAACTTTTAAAGTTAAAACGCGTAAACCGGTGAAGTTCGCTTAAGCGAGCTGACTGGTGTATAAAAACCCTAAAAATGAACTATTTTCATATAACTGAGTTACACAAGTAAAAATAAATCATCCGAACATAATTCGGATGATTTGAGTAATTTTAACCTATTTTAACAGTTTCCGGTACGCCAAAGACGGAAACGAGTCCCGCGGCCAATCGGGACGTCTAAACCGAGCTCTAATTTCACATCTTTAATTAAATTATCAGTCAACCACTACTCTCGGGTCGTGTGTGACCGAACTCATTTTTGATACATAAAAACGGGTAACCGTGCTAGGCACGCGAAACGGGGAAAACAAGCTATTAGAAAATTTGACTGTTGAACTCTAAACGACATCACAATCTGAGTCCGGAGAAGTGTTTCTGGGTTAACCTTGCCCCCAGAACGGGTACAGTGCTGGGTTAACAGTGTCCCCAGATGTACCGGTTAACTTGGTTAAAGTTATATTAATAATGAGTGTATAGTAACGATCGTAGGGATCATATTACAGATTGTACGTGTTAACTGATAATGATTGTTGTTACCTGCTTGCATGTTCTAAGGTGAGTTTCACGAGCCCCTTTTCTGAACTGTTTTTATATATTTTCTCGGGGCGGAAGCATGTTTTTACTGAAATGTTTAAGTACATACTGAACGCATGGATTTGCGTGGATTTATATATATTTTATTGTACGGGAATCGTACGGAAATGTACTAAGATGGTAATTGTCTGAGTTGCTAACATTCTAAGTCCCCGGAACACGAGTGATTAACTGAAAGCCGGTAGAGTGTGGATAGTACTATTGGTCTGACAAACCCAACTGGTCCGGCATGGATTTGCTGATGTTTCCCAGCCAGTTGCACATGTCTATTTTGTTGTTGATATATATTTTGCTATGTAATGTTAGACATAGCGGTTTGGGCAGTTCCGTGGGCGGGGTATATGCCACGGGGGTTGTGTGTGATAGTCAGAGGTTTCACTTGTGGGCTCAGCATAATTACATCGTAATTCTGGGTTAACATTGCCCCCGGAATGAGTACGGTACTGGGTTAACAGTGTCCCCAGATAATATTATATTTTGATATGGATTTATCATGGTTTACTCAAATTGTGAAACTCACCAACTATTCGTAGTTGGCCCGTTTTCTCACATGCTTTTCAGGTACAATTAAGATGAAGTGATTGCTTACGTGCTAAGTGCTTGATGTGTGTAAGATTTGCGTGCAGGATGTTAGGATACATTATAACAAATAGAATTGTGTATCGTATTGTATGATGTGTGTATCACCTAGACGGTAATGAAATACAAGATAATGTAATTTGAAGTATATTAATGTATTCAGTTTTCTTTATAAGCAATGTGGTTGATATCAGACGAGTCTGTCGCACCCCGTTTACGTTTCCGCTGCGGTTGCGGGGTGTTACAGAACTTGGTATCAGAGCCATTGGTTATAAGGAATTAGGATGTCTTTAAAAGATACCTAAAATATAACCAGTAGCTCAAGTATTATAGGATCTGAATATCAGCTAATAATATATGGTGAAGAGTATCGGGATGAACTCGGTCGGACAAATGAGTTATTATGGTCCGGAACATAATAACAGACTTGTCCGCACGAGGGAATTCAGGGGAAGTCACGGGATACATTAATAGGTAAAAATGGCAACATATGTGTAAAGTATATAATATTATTTATGCGTGCTAAGGTGTATATATATATGTATGTACATATCTTGTGGGTACATGTATGGAGAAATAGGACCCGGATAAGGAACCGGGGGATAAAATAATAAAAGTACCGAGGATGCTGAAATTTCTAGAGCATCGGTTGATGATAAGTCTGACTTATCGGGTCATAGTTATGATAGTACCAAATTAGATCTCCCGTTTGACATTAACCAGAAATATCTAGTAACCGTCACTCCCAACCAAAATTGATAAATCCCTTACCCTGCCAATACCGGTACCGTATATCCTAATACCCCCCTATGTTCACCCGAACCGCCGACCCTCACGTACGGACGGACCTGTACCTGAACCCATTCTTATTCCATTATGAAAAAAAAAATAAAAAAATAAAAATAAAAAAAAATTTATAGAAATATATATGTATATTTCGCACTCTCAAACATATGAGACATACCACCTCAAGATCGAGAATTACCGATTTTAGCGAACCTAGAACGCCGAGGACATTGACTGAGCAAGTGATAGAGTTTCCCATGATAGTAATTAATAATATTTGAAGGCAACCCATGTTGCACGATTACCTTGAACCTTGCAGCTCCCTATGCTACCCTTACATCCGTTAGATGCCTATACCCATGAATACCCGAATAGAATGATTACCCACACACAAAGAGGTGTTGGAATCCTTATAGCATAGTTGGTTGTTCGTTTGTAGATGGTATACCGTGTATGCCGGATATACAAATAGACACGGATATTATAACTCCGTTGTACGTAATCGTTTGGTGCTCACGGTGAGCATGTATCGGTTATGCTGACATGCAGAAGGATATTGAAATCATGAATATTAAACATTAATCTTTGTTGAGAAAGATCTATATGTCAGTTGGTGACAAGGATTATGAAACATATTTAAACGTTAACCGACGTCAGGTTAAGTCCATATGTTATTATGTTTGTGGGACATATATACTAGATGCTGGTATGTGTAATATATATGATAATATTTGGTGTGTATGTGTACCTGTCGTTATGATTGAGCTGGTAACGAGTTATACGGTGAGATTAGTATTGATTACTGCGTACGGGATGAGTACGGCAGAATGACATAAAAAGAGTAGCTCCAATGATGGAGATTGATATGATTCAGTTGATTGCTCAAAGATAGCAGATGATGATACCGAATGTCGTATCACAGATCACTGCTAGTGTTGATGCAAATGTGATCGCAGAATTATAGATCGAGCAATCACATGATTATGAATATTTCAACTCTTAGTGTTATTATTAAGAGTGATAATGTTCCACCGAATACTATTATGACTACAAGTATTAGTTATAAACTAAACATGAATAGTAGTCGTAATGAATTAGATCCGGTATGAAGGATACGTTTTTCGGTTGTGTTAAGGGGATTATCAATAGTTTACTGATGGTAAAGGGAGGAATAGATTAGCGAGTGCATAGAAAAGATTGAAATGGTGAAGGATATTGGTAAGAGTCTAGAACATTGTGTAGTGAAATATGCTACAGATATGTTGGTAGATTATGTTGTATCGTGATGGAACACGATGGTACAAAATTATAGTTAGAAAATTATTGCTCAGATGATATGGTCAGGATTTAAAATTCTTGTGCTAGAGCACTTTTATTCGAGTAATTAAGTTCAGAGATTGGGAACTGAACTATGAAAGATAAAAATGTTGTGTGCTGATCACTTAGAAAACACTAATCGTTGAGGGAATTGTCATGTCTGGTAACATGGCTAATTACTCCTGAAACTAAGCGAAGTGAGCGCTATATTGGGGACTAACTCCACCGATAAGGAGTATAGTCAATCCTGTAAAATATACAACCTTTGGAAGGGTTGTGTCACAAGCTAGCATTGATATATTTGACTCTATGAGAAGCGGACTGGAAGGACGTTAGGTGAGACGTCGAGTGTTAAAGAAGAGGAATGATAAAGGTATAGTGCAAGATAGGCTGTTGAATAAGTAGGTATGTCCTACAACCCAGAATTATACTGAGACTAGTTCTGGTGTGAAACATGAACCGCATGAAGGGTCCTTCCCTAAATGTGGAAAATATGGTTATCGGCAGGAAGAAGAATGTCGAGTGATAGTAGGCCACAGGTGTGATAAAGATGGACGTAATGCCCTAATTGTAGAACCAATTGAAGCCAGGTGAACCGACATGAACCGCATGAAGGGTCCTTCCCTAAATGTGGAAAATATGGTTATCGGCAGGAAGAAGAATGTCGAGTGATAGTAGGCCACAGGTGTGGTAAAGATAGACGTAATGCCCTAATTGTAGAACCAATTGAAGCCAGGTGAACCGACAACCCCAACCCATTCGTGTACAACCACTCCGAACCCAACAACTTCAATAACAATCCATCCAAAGAAATCAAATTATGCCAAACAGTTGTACTTGCTATGAATGTGGCAGTACATCACATTTCAAGAGGAATTGCCCAAAGTTGAACCGAGTTGTCATTGGAAGACGAACCTCAAGACAAGCATCAACCTCGGATCAAGCAATGAGCCGTGCTTTTGTGAGTAATTCGAATAAGGCCCGTCATGATCCAAAGGTGGTATTAAGTACATTGTAGTTTTAAATCAATAGACTTCAGTGATATTTTTATGATCGTCGATAAAAGTTAGTTCCTGTTAACCTCCTATCATTTGGAAAGATACAGATTAGTGAAACTATAGGACCCTATACTGTAGAATCGCTAACGGTAAACCCCTAATGGTTAACTAAATTGTTCGGAATTGTCCTATTATTCTGAACGATTAACCTTTCCTTATTGACCTACGACCAGTAAAGTTAAGAAGTTTTGACGTAATAGTTAGCATGGATTGGCTAACTCAAAATGAAGCTGAAATCAAATATGAAAAGAAGATGATTAGAAGATCTCCTTCGGACGATGAAGCGATTTGATACAGAGAAAAGTGTACGGTATTATGTTACCACTCTAATCTCATCTTGAGATGTTATAATATTTACGACAAGAAGACGTGGTGTATTTAACAAACGCGATTGCCAAAGTATTTAAAAGAAAACATATAGAAGATATCCCGATGGTACGCGAATTTCCACAAGTTTTCCCAGAAGAACTTCCTGGATTACCGCCAACCCGACAGGTCGAATTTAGAATCGATTTAATACCTCAAGCTGGCCCTGTTGCAAAGGCACCCTACCGACTTGCACCGTCCGAGATGCAAGAATTATCCAATCAGATACAAGAATTATTGGATAAGGTTTTATACGACCTAGTTAGTCACCATGGGGTGCACCAGTGTTATTTGGGAAATGAAGGACTGAAGTGTTAGGATATGTATTGGTTAGAGAGAATTGCATAAAGTGACGATCAAGAATAGGTATTCACTTCTTCAAAGTGAATGATCTGTTTAACCAACTGCAAGGGGCGATTTATTTTAGAAAAATTGATCTTAGAAATAGTTATCACCAAATGAAAAATCCAAGAGGAGGACGTTGCAACAACAGCGTTTCGGACTCGTTACGGCCATTATGAATTCTAAGTTATGCCTTTCGGGCTAACAAATGCGCCGGCAGTATTCATGGACCTCATGAACCGAGTCTGTAAACTTTATTTTGACAAACGTGTCATGGCATTCATTGATGATATTTTGATATATTCGCAACGTAAAGAAGAGCACGAGAATCCAAACATGTGGCCTAGGATGAAAAGGTGGGTCCCACCCCACCCTCTCAAAATCCCGATCGGAAATAAGGAATACCCCAAACCCTTTATTTTCTTTTTTTAGAACAACATTCAACATCCATCCTCTCCCTCTCCATTCTATGATCCAAAATCCGGAATTTTTAGCAAGAAAACTCAAGGTAATTGTATATCGGGATGGCTAAATCTTGATTTTTGTTCCACATTTTGAGTTTATTTGCAAGAAAATGAGGTTTCAAAGATGAAAACCGATTCTTGCATGATCAAGTGATGTATACGGGTTATACAAGGGATCTTGGTCCAAGAAAGGAGTTAAACGGACCAAAAACGGATTTTTACGGTTTAAATCTTTGTTTTTGAATCATAACCGAAATGATAGTGTAAGAGGCTTGATCGTGAGTGTAACTTGCTTGGTATTGTGGTATGTTGGTTGTAGGATCTGTGTTTAGTGGTAGATAAGGCGGAAAGACGAGTTGTAGCTTGTAGTGGCGGAAAACGAAAGGTATATTCGGTTTATGTTCGGTGTATGTGTTTTGGGACAGATTGTTGATGGCTTAGAGTTAGGTCATGAAATATTACAGGGATGTTCTACACATGAAAATAAGAGTTCTGTGAATTTTTGGTAATTTTTGGATAAAGGATGAATATTTGGTGAATTTAATGCTCGGTTTTGGCTAAAAATGGTGAAAAATAGTTAAATATCATGAAAAATTCTGGAAAATTGCCGATAAGCTTTTTATATCATGTATAAGTCACACAAAAAATTTGAGGTCAGTTGGAGAAGTCTAAGTAGGCTTTTCGATTAAACAGGTTCTAGGGTTTTCTAGCTCGGTTTTAGTGAAAATGGCATGTAAAAGAAGATTTTGGTTCTGGAAAAATTACAGGGGACTATGTGGATGGCAGGGGACATCCAGGAGAAATTTGGGATTTTTCTAAGATCGTTTGGTATTTACGACATATTTAGTGTTTAAATGGTGTTTAAAAATAGAAAAATAAATTTTAAATATAAGAATTAATTCTGGAAATATTTTTATAAAATTCCCCACTGTTAAAAAGTGATTTGTGCAAAATTTCAAGATCCGAGATTAAACGGATAATTATTTGTGCTAATTATCAAACTTTTAAAGTTAAAACGCGTAAACCGGTGAAGTTCGCTTAAGCGAGCTGACTGGTGTATAAAAACCCTAAAAATGAACTATTTTCATATAACTGAGTTAAACAAGTAAAAATAAATCATCCGACCATAATTCGGATGATTTGAGTAATTTTAACCTATTTTAACAGTTTCCGGTACGCCAAAGACGGAAACGAGTCCCGCGGCCAATCGGGACGTCTAAACCGAGCTCTAATTTCACATCTTTAATTAAATTATCAGTCAACCACTACTCTAGGGTCGTGTGTGACCGAACTCATTTTTGATACATAAAAACGGGTAACCGTGCTAGGCATGCAAAACGGGGAAAACAAGCTATTAGAAAATTTGACTGTTGAACTCTAAACGACATCACAATCTGAGTCCGGAGAAGTGTTTCTGGGTTAACCTTGCCCCCAGAACGGGTACAGTGCTGGGTTAACAGTGTCCCCAGATGTACCGGTTAACTTGGTTAAAGTTATATTAATAATGAGTGTATAGTAACGATCGTAGGGATCATATTACAGATTGTACGTGTTAACTGATAATGATTGTTGTTACCTGCTTGCATGTGCTAAGGTGAGTTTCACGAGCCCCTTTTCTGAACTGTTTTTATATATTTTCTCGGGGCGGAAGCATGTTTTTACTGAAATGTTTAAGTACATACTGAACGCATGGATTTGCGTGGATTTATATATATTTTATTGTACGGGAATCGTACGGAAATGTACTAAGATGGTAATTGTCTGAGTTGCTAACATTCTAAGGCCCCGGAACACGAGTGATTAACTGAAAGCCGGTAGAGTGTGGATAGTACTATTGGTCTGACAAACCCAACTGGTCCGGCATGGATTTGCTGATGTTTCCCAGCCAGTTGCACATGTCTATTTTGTTGTTGATATATATTTTGCTATGTAATGTTAGACATAGCGGTTTGGGCAGTTCCGTGGGCGGGGGATATGCCACGGGGGTTGTGTGTGATAGTTAGAGGTTTCACTTGTGGGCTCAGCATAATTACATCGTAATTCTGGGTTAACATTGCCCCCGGAATGAGTACGGTACTGGGTTAACAGTGTCCCCAGATAATATTATATTTTGATATGGATTTATCATGGTTTACTCAAATTGTGAAACTCACCAACTATTCGTAGTTGACCCGTTTTCTCACATGCTTTTCAGGTACAATTAAGATGAAGTGATTGCTTACGTGCTAAGTGCTTGATGTGTGTAAGATTTGCGTGCAGGATGTTAGGATACATTATAACAAATAGAATTGTGTATCGTATTGTATGATGTGTGTATCACCTAGACGGTAATGAAATACAAGATAATGTAATTTGAAGTATATTAATGTATTCAGTTTTCTTTATAAGCAATGTGGTTGATATCAGACGAGTCTGTCGCACCCCGTTTACGTTTCCGCTGCGGTTGCGGGGTGTTACAGAACTTGGTATCAGAGCCATTGGTTATAAGGAATTAGGATGTCTTTAAAAGATACCTAAAATATAACCAGTAGCTCATGTATTATAGGATCTGAATATCAGCTAATAATATATGGTGAAGAGTATCGGGATGAACTCGGTCGGACAAATGAGTTATTATGGTCCGGAACATAATAACAGACTTGTCCGCACGAGGGAATTCAGGGGAAGTCACGGGATACATTAATAGGTAAAAATGGCAACATATGTGTAAAGTATATAATATTATTTATGCGTGCTAAGGTGTATATATATATGTATGTACATATCTTGTGGGTACATGTATGGAGAAATAGGACCCGGATAAGGAACCGGGGGATAAAATAATAAAAGTACCGAGGATGCTGAAATTTCTAGAGCATCGGTTGATGATAAGTCTGACTTATCGGGTCATAGTTATGATAGTACCAAATTAGATCTCCCGTTTGACATTAACCAGAAATATCTAGTAACCGTCACTCCCAACCAAAATTGATAAATCCCTTACCCTGCCAATACCGGTACCGTATATCCTAATAACCCCCTATGTTCACCCGAACCGCCGACCCTCACGTACGGACGGACCTGTACCTGAACCCATTCTTATTCCATTATGAAAAAAAAAATAAAAAAATAAAAATAAAAAAAAATTTATAGAAATATATATGTATATTTCGCACTCTCAAACATATGAGACATACCACCTCAAGATCGAGAATTACCGATTTTAGCGAACCTAGAACGCCGAGGACATTGACTGAGCAAGTGATAGAGTTTCCCATGATAGTAATTAATAATATTTGAAGGCAACCCATGTTGCACGATTACCTTGAACCTTGCAGCTCCCTATGCTACCCTTACATCCGTTAGATGCCTATACCCATGAATACCCGAATAGAATGATTACCCACACACAAAGAGGTGTTGGAATCCTTATAGCATAGTTGGTTGTTCGTTTGTAGATGGTATACCGTGTATGCCGGATATACAAATAGACACGGATATTATAACTCCGTTGTACGTAATCGTTTGGTGCTCACGGTGAGCATGTATCGGTTATGCTGACATGCAGAAGGATATTGAAATCATGAATATTAAACATTAATCTTTGTTGAGAAAGATCTATATGTCAGTTGGTGACAAGGATTATGAAACATATTTAAACGTTAACCGACGTCAGGTTAAGTCCATATGTTATTATGTTTGTGGGACATATATACTAGATGCTGGTATGTGTAATATATATGATAATATTTGGTGTGTATGTGTACCTGTCGTTATGATTGAGCTGGTAACGAGTTATACGGTGAGATTAGTATTGATTACTGCGTACGGGATGAGTACGGCAGAATGACATAAAAAGAGTAGCTCCAATGATGGAGATTGATATGATTCAGTTGATTGCTCAAAGATAGCAGATGATGATACCGAATGTCGTATCACAGATCACTGCTAGTGTTGATGCAAATGTGATCGCAGAATTATAGATCGAGCAATCACATGATTATGAATATTTCAACTCTTAGTGTTATTATTAAGAGTGATAATGTTCCACCGAATACTATTATGACTACAAGTATTAGTTATAAACTAAACATGAATAGTAGTCGTAATGAATTAGATCCGGTATGAAGGATACGTTTTTCGGTTGTGTTAAGGGGATTATCAATAGTTTACTGATGGTAAAGGGAGGAATAGATTAGCGAGTGCATAGAAAAGATTGAAATGGTGAAGGATATTGGTAAGAGTCTAGAACATTGTGTAGTGAAATATGCTACAGATATGTTGGTAGATTATGTTGTATCGTGATGGAACACGATGGTACAAAATTATAGTTAGAAAATTATTGCTCAGATGATATGGTCAGGATTTAAAATTCTTGTGCTAGAGAACTTTTATTCGAGTAATTAAGTTCAGAGATTGGGAACTGAACTATGAAAGATAAAAATGTTGTGTGCTGATCACTTAGAAAACACTAATCGTTGAGGGAATTGTCATGTCTGGTAACATGGCTAATTACTCCTGAAACTAAGCGAAGTGAGCGCTATATTGGGGACTAACTCCACCGATAAGGAGTATAGTCAATCCTGTAAAATATACAACCTTTGGAAGGGTTGTGTCACAAGCTAGCATTGATATATTTGACTCTATGAGAAGCGGACTGGAAGGACGTTAGGTGAGACGTCGAGTGTTAAAGAAGAGGAATGATAAAGGTATAGTGCAAGATAGGCTGTTGAATAAGTAGGTATGTCCTACAACCCAGAATTATACTGAGACTAGTTCTGGTGTGAAACATGAACCGCATGAAGGGTCCTTCCCTAAATATGGAAAATATGGTTATCGGCAGGAAGAAGAATGGCGAGTGATAGTAGGCCACAGGTGTGGTAAAGATGGACGTAATGCCCTAATTGTAGAACCAATTGAAGCCAGGTGAACCGACAACCCCAACCCATTCGTGTACAACCACTCCGAACCCAACAACTTCAATAACAATCCATCCAAAGAAATCAAATTATGCCAAACAGTTGTACTTGCTATGAATGTGGCAGTACATCACATTTCAAGAGGAATTGCCCAAAGTTGAACCGAGTTGTCATTGGAAGACGAACCTCAAGACAAGCATCAACCTCGGATCAAGCAAGGAGCCGTGCTTTTGTGAGTAATTCGAATAAGGCCCGTCATGATCCAAAGGTGGTATTAAGTACATTGTAGTTTTAAATCAATAGACTTCAGTGATATTTTTATGATCGTCGATAAAAGTTAGTTCCTGTTAACCTCCTATCATTTGGAAAGATACCGATTAGTGAAACTATAGGACCCTATACTGTAGAATCGCTAACGGTAAACCCCTAATGGTTAACTAAATTGTTCGGAATTGTCCTATTATTCTGAACGATTAACCTTTCCTTATTGACCTACGACCAGTAAAGTTAAGAAGTTTTGACGTAATAGTTAGCATGGATTGGCTAACTCAAAATGAAGCTGAAATCAAATATGAAAAGAAGATGATTAGAAGATCTCCTTCGGACGATGAAGCGATTTGATACAGAGAAAAGTGTACGGTATTATGTTACCACTCTAATCTCATCTTGAGATGTTATAATATTTACGACAAGAAGACGTGGTGTATTTAACAAACGCGATTGCCAAAGTATTTAAAAGAAAACATATAGAAGATATCCCGATGGTACGCGAATTTCCACAAGTTTTCCCAGAAGAACTTCCTGGATTACCGCCAACCCGACAGGTCGAATTTAGAATCGATTTAATACCACAAGCTGGCCCTGTTGCAAAGGCACCCTACCGACTTGCACCGTCCGAGATGCAAGAATTATCCAATCAGATACAAGAATTATTGGATAAGGTTTTATACGACCTAGTTAGTCACCATGGGGTGCACCAGTGTTATTTGGGAAATGAAGGACTGAAGTGTTAGGATATGTATTGGTTAGAGAGAATTGCATAAAGTGACGATCAAGAATAGGTATTCACTTCTTCGAAGTGAATGATCTGTTTAACCAACTGCAAGGGGCGATTTATTTTAGAAAAATTGATCTTAGAAATAGTTATCACCAAATGAAAAATCCAAGAGGAGGACGTTGCAACAACAGCGTTTCGGACTCGTTACGGCCATTATGAATTCTAAGTTATGCCTTTCGGGCTAACAAATGCGCCGGCAGTATTCATGGACCTCATGAACCGAGTCTGTAAACTTTATTTTGACAAACGTGTCACGGCATTCATTGATGATATTTTGATATATTCGCAACGTAAAGAAGAGCACGAACGACGGTTAAGGAAAATTGTGGAAGTGTTAAAGCAAGAGGAGCTATACGCGAAGTTTTCGAAATGTGATTTTGAATAAAGAAGGCATAATCCCTTGGTCATGTTGTAAAGCAACAAAGATTTCACAAAGATCCAAATAAGATAGAAACCATTAAAATTGTGCCAAGCGCCGATTTTAAGTCTCCCCGATGGAGACGATGGTTTTGTCGCGTATTGTGACGCATCGCGTAAAGGGTTAGGATGCGTGTTGACGCAGTATAATAAGGTTATAGCCTATGTTTCCCGACAGTTAAAAGTACACGAGAAAAATTACAATACTCACGACTTAGAACTGGGAGCGGTTATCTTCGCACTTAAAATGTGGAGACATTATCTCTACGATACGAAGTGCACCATCTTCACCGATCATAAAAGTTTGCAGCACATATTCGATCAGAAAGAACTGAATATGAGGCAACGAAGATGGGTCGAGTTGTTAAGCGATTATGACTGTGACATCCGTTATCACCCCGGCAAGGCTAACGTCGTAGCCGATGCTTTGAGTAGGAAAGGTCGGGTTAAGCCATTGCGAGTGTGAGCGCTAGGGATGATAGTCCAATCGAACTTTTCGGACCTGATTCGAGTCGCTCAACGTGAGGCGTTGAAAGAGGAACAGCGAAAAGGAGGAACTTTACGGCAATGAGAAGAATTTTGAACAGCGCATGGACGAAATTCTCTACTTCAAAAATCGGGTTTGGATCCCGACCCTCCATGACCTTCGTGAGTTAATCATGGACAAAGCGCATAGATCGAAATATTCCATACATCCGGGATCGGAATAGACTATTGATGATACGAATATCTGAAAGGATTGTATTAATGGCCGAGTTTGTAGAAAGATATGGTTACGTATGTTGGTGAATATTTAAGTTATGCAAGAGATAAGGCTGCACGCCGAAAACCCTAGGGAACGCTACAACGACAGAAAAAAAAAATTAATGATAGTGGGAATAAATTACAAAGGATTTCGGGACGCAAATTCCCAAGATATATCAAAGGCATGATGTAAATTGGGTAATCGCAGATCGATTAACCAATCCTCGCATTTCATCCCAATCTATGATGATTACCACAATGAATTTTCGCCCAAATTCATGATGGTGAAATGGTATCTCATCGTGGAATACCATTTTCAATTATCTCAGATCGAAATGGGCATCCTACTTCCATTATTGGAAGGCGGGGAAGGAAGCATCGAGAGCTTGAAGCTTTCTATGGGTGAAGTAATTAACACCAATTTGTTAAATTGAAAATGGGCGTCAATCAAGCCATAAGATTTGAATTGATTCGAGAAACAACCAATCGGATTTATAATATTTAAGATAAGTTGAGAGCAGCGCGAGATTGGCAAAGGATTTATGCCAACGTTCAAAGGAAACCATTGTCACTGGAAAGAGGTGACAAGGCATTTTAAGGCATCACCTTATAGAGAGGTGATATGAGGTTTGGCAAAACCGAAAATAGCTCCTTAGTATATTGGACCTCATGAGACTATCTCCATAATTGGTCATTTAGTTTATCGATTAAAGTACTCCAGGGGCTAAGTACTATACATGATGTTTTGCCATGTATATGGATTGAAAAGTACCTAAGCGATGAGGCAACGAAAGTACTAGTAATGGAGGTACTCATAGAAGTCATACTTGATATCATAAATAGTTCCGTAGAGATAGTAGACGGGAAAACTAAACAGTTTGGACAATAAGCTTTATTGATTAAGATTAAGTGGAATTCACAGCGAGGACCAGATTATACCTGGTAACGCGAGGGTGTATTCTGAAGGAAAAACCCCCACCTTTCCCTCGGAAAGGGATAGTGAGCGTGTAAAATTTCGAGGACGAAATTTCTTAACGGGGGGAGAATGTAACGATTCCGACGAAACCCGGTATACCCTAACCGGTAGATAATAGTTACGTCATATTTAATGTCGGATACATGAATTACCATAGTAATTATACGAGAATACAGGGTTCACTGTATGGATTGTACGTGAATATATAATTCATCGTATTGAATATGCGATCAATCGATCGATAGTTATTGAAACCCGAACAAATCTAGGGTTCAATTATAGACGAGATATATGATATGTAGTGATTTTACGAAGCATTAATGCTTCGGGATAAGTAAAGTACGGCACAGAAAAAGAATTTCGATTTAATGTACGTCGGTACGTTAAACGAAACCTTTAATACCAAACCGAGCAAGAGACGATCGATCAAGCCGAAAAAGATGCGCAATAATTAATAATATGATGTTTTAAGTTAATAAATGTCAGGGTTTAAGTTTTTAAAGTTTTCTAAATTGGTTTTATATAAATTTCATTTTTAAGCCGAAAAACGACCGTTTTAGCCTCGTTTTAAGCCGAATTAAACATTTAACCAAAAAACGAACTGAACCAGATTATCCAAAACATTATCCGGATTACGAGAATCCAAACATGTGGCCTAGGATGAAAAGGTGGGTCCCACTCCACCCTCTCAAAATCCCGATCGGAAATAAGGAATACCCCAAACCCTTTATTTTTTTTTTTTAGAACAACATTCAACATCCATCCTCTCCCTCTCCATTCTATGATCCAAAATCCGGAATTTTTAGCAAGAAAACTCAAGGTAATTGTATATCGGGATGGCTAAATCTTGATTTTTGTTCCACATTTTGAGTTTATTTGCAAGAAAATGAGGTTTCAAAGATGAAAACCGATTCTTGCATGATCAAGTGATGTATACGGGTTATACAAGGGATCTTGGTCCAAGAAAGGAGTTAAACGGACCAAAAACGGATTTTTACGGTTTAAATCTTTGTTTTTGAATCATAACCGAAACGATAGTGTAAGAGGCTTGATCGTGAGTGTAACTTGCTTGGTATTGTGGTATGTTGGTTGTAGGATCTGTGTTTAGTGGTAGATAAGGCGGAAAGACGAGTTGTAGCTTGTAGTGGCGGAAAACGAAAGGTATATTCGGTTTATGTTCGGTGTATGTGTTTTGGGACAGATTGTTGATGGCTTAGAGTTAGGTCATGAAATATTACAGGGATGTTCTACACATGAAAATAAGAGTTCTATGAATTTTTGGTAATATTTGGATAAAGGATGAATATTTGGTGAATTTAATGCTCGGTTTTGGCTAAAAATGGTGAAAAATAGTTAAATATCATGAAAAATTCTGGAAAATTGCAGATAAGCTTTTTATATCATGCATAAGTCACACAAAAGATTTGAGGTCAGTTGGAGTAGTGTAAGTAGGCTTTTCGGTTAAACAAGTTCTAGGGTTTTCTAGCTCGGTTTTAGTGAAAATGGCATGTAAAAGAAGATTTTGGTTCTGGAAAAATTACAGGGGACTATGTGGATGGCAGGGGACATCCAGGAGAAATTTGGGATTTTTCTAAGATCGTTTGGTATTTACGACATATTTAGTGTTTAAATGGTGTTTAAAAATAGATAAATAAATTTTAAATATAAGAATTAATTCTGGAAATATTTTTATAAAATTCCCCACTGTTAAAAAGTGATTTGTGCAAAATTTCAAGATCCGAGATTAAACGGATAATTATTTGTGCTAATTATCAAACTTTTAAAGTTAAAACGCGTAAACCGGTGAAGTTCGCTTAAGCGAGCTGACTGGTGTATAAAAACCCTAAAAATGAACTATTTTCATATAACTGAGTTAAACAAGTAAAAATAAATCATCCGAACATAATTCGGATGATTTGAGCAATTTTAACCTATTTTAACAGTTTCCGGTACGCCAAAGACGGAAACGAGTCCCGCGGCCAATCGGGACGTCTAAACCGAGCTCTAATTTCACATCTTTAATTAAATTATCAGTCAACCACTACTCTCGGGTCGTGTGTGACCGAACTCATTTTTGATACATAAAAACTGGTAACCGTGCTAGGCACGCAAAACGGGGAAAACAAGATATTTGAAAATTTGATTGTTGAACTCTAAACGACATCACAATCTGAGTCCGGAGAAGTGTTTCTGGGTTAACCTTGCCCCCAGAACGGGTACAGTGCTGGGTTAACAGTGTCCCCAGATGTACCGGTTAACTTGGTTAAAGTTATATTAATAATGAGTGTATAGTAACGATCGTAGGGATCATATTATAGATTGGACGTGTTAACTGATAATGATTGTTGTTACCTGCTTGCATGTGCTAAGGTGAGTTTCACGAGCCCCTTTTCTGAACTGTTTTTATATATTTTCTCGGGGCGGAAGCATGTTTTTACTGAAATGTTTAAGTACATACTGAACGCATGGATTTGCGTGGATTTATATATATTTTATTGTACGGGAATCGTACGGAAATGTACTAAGATGGTAATTGTCTGAGTTGCTAACATTCTAAGGCCCCGGAACACGAGTGATTAACTGAAAGCCGGTAGAGTGTGGATAGTACTATTGGTCTGACAAACCCAACTGGTCCGGCATGGATTTGCTGATGTTTCCCAGCCAGTTGCACATGTCTATTTTGTTGTTGATATATATTTTGCTATGTAATGTTAGACATAGCGGTTTGGGGCAGTTCCGTGGGCGGGGGATATGCCACGGGCCCGTGGGCGGGGGATATGCCACGGGGGTTGTGTGTGATAGTCAGAGGTTTCACTTGTGGGCTCAGCATAATTACATCGTAATTCTGGGTTAACATTGCCCCCGGAATGAGTACGGTACTGGGTTAACAGTGTCCCCAGATAATATCATATTTTGATATGGATTTATCATGGTTTACTCAAATTGTGAAACTCACCAACTATTCGTAGTTGACCCGTTTTCTCACATGCTTTTCAGGTACAATTAAGATGAAGTGATTGCTTACGTGCTAAGTGCTTGATGTGTGTAAGATTTGCGTGCAGGATGTTAGGATACATTATAACAAATAGAATTGTGTATCGTATTGTATGATGTGTGTATCACCTAGACGGTAATGAAATACAAGATAATGTAATTTGAAGTATATTAATGTATTCAGTTTTCTTTATAAGCAATGTGGTTGATATCAGACGAGTCTGTCGCACCCCGTTTACGTTTCCGCTGCGGTTGCGGGGTGTTACATCTGTTTACTATCACTGATGCAGCTCTCAGCCTAAAGATATCAAGGATTTGGTAGTGAGTATGACTTTCTGGTATTACCAAATCCCTTATATCCATCAGATCTTCATTATGCAGGTAAGTCAAGTCTTCATCCTTCTTGATTATCCCCAGTATTTTTCATTCAGAGTTCCTCAGCAAGTAATTGCCAACATTTTCTTTGTATTCCACCTCTATTATGATGCCATTTATTTGAACTGTGTAGTTGGGGCGTGTCATTCTTCTTTCAATGCTTATGCATGTGTTCATGTTTGACAAAGGATTTCTGTCTTTGACATTCATTTGGTAGTACAATTCAGCCTTGCCCATTCTCCTTAACTTCTCTGACCTTCTTGATCTGTGAAGTTGAATCATTCTCCAACTTCTCTTTTCTTTTAAGAACTGGAATCCCTTGTCAGCTTCTTCCTTTAAAAACTTTGAGAGATCATTCATTTACTCGGGAGTGAACTTTACTTGGCTTTGAAGAACAGACTTGCTTGATAAAGTGAACCTTGTCCGGATCTACATAAACTAGTGGACCTTGCCCGACAATGCACTAATTTGCAAACCCTGCTCGGATATCCGCTAAAGAAGACTTCTTGAAGATAACCTTGCCCGATAGACAAAATATCGTACCCGGCTAAGTAAAAGTTTGCTCGGTGGTCTAAGGTGTGCCCGGATCCATACTTAGCAAATTCTGAGGAGGTTGAGAAGATTCCAATCTTCTATATGTCTTTTAGAACAAATCTTTGACCAAACAATCTCCCCCTTAGGTTAATTGTTTGACTCAACAAAGACCCTTTTTAGCCACCGCAAAGCCTATTATTGATGTTTGCACCGGCAAGATCACTCTCAGGGTCAATGACGAGGCAATCACTTTTGACATAGGAAAATCTATGTAATATCCGCAACAGCACGATGACACATTATACTGTGTTGACATCATTGATTCCATCGTAAGTTGCTATATGCAAGATTCCTCCATTAGTACACCGCTAGAAACACAAGTCTTAGACAAAACACTCAACATGCCCATGTTAGAGGAAGAAAATATCAATGATGATCAGAAAGCATCAGAAGTAGTATACGAAATCACCGAATGTAACGAAAATATCAATGATGATCAGAGAGCATCAAGAACTACCAAGCCATCTCGAATTCGCCTTTTCAGAAAAAGATTCTCAACTCCCAGTAATTATTTTATCTCACCTTTCTAAAAAAGAGAAAGACGGACTTCTTAAGGTTCTCAAAAACCATAAGAAGGCCATCGCATGGAAGATCATGGATATCAAAGGCATCAGTCCCTCCTTTTGTACTTACAAAGTTCTCATGGAGGAAGAATACAAACCCGTGGTCCAACATCAAAGACGTCTCAATCCCAACATGCAAGATGTGGTGAAAAAGGAAGTAATCAAACTACTTGATGCCGGATTAATCTACCCGATCTCAGATTCACATTGGGTTAGTCCCGTTCAAGTAGTACCCAAGAAGGGAGGAATGAGGGTCTTAATGAACGAGAAAGACGAGCTGATACCAATGAGAACCATCACAGGCTGGCGAGTTTGCATTGATTACCGGAAGCTTAATGACGCCACAAGAAAAGATCATTTTCCACTCTGTTCATCGATCAGATGCTTGAGCGATTATGTGGAAAAATGTTCTACTGTTTTCTTGACGGATTTTCCAGATATTTCCAAATTCCAATTTCTCCTGAAGCTCAGGAGAAAACCACCTTTACATGTCCGTTTGGAACCTTCGTCTACCGAAGAATGCCATTTGGATTATGTAATGTCCCAGCCATCTTCCAACGTTGCATGGTGGCCATCTTTCATGAAATGATCGAAAACTCTATGGAAGTCTTCATGGACGACTTCTTAGTTTTTGGGGACTCCTTCGATCATTGTCTGAAAAACCTAGACAAAATGTTAGCTAGGTGTGAAGAAATAAATTTAGTACTCAACTGGGAAAAATGCCACTTTATGGTAAAGGAAGACATTGTTCTCGGTCACAAGATTTCTCAAGAAGGACTAGAAGTTGATAGAGCCAAGATAGAGACCATATCCAAGCTTCCACCACCAACTTCAGTCAAAGCCATTAGATGTTTTCTAGGTCACGCAGGTTTCTACCGCCGCTTCATAAAAGACTTCTCCAAAATTGCTAGACCTATGACTAAACTTCTGGAGAAAGATGCACCATTCGTCTTCTCTGAAGAATGTGTTGAATCATTCAACATATTAAAAGACAAACTCGTCAACGCACTAATAATGACTACACCCGATTGGACCCTTCCATTCGAAATCATGTGCGATGCAAGTGACTTTGCAGTTGGAGCCGTACTCGGACAACGCAAATAAAAACACTTTTATGCTATCTACTATGCTAGTAAAACTCTTAACGATTCACAAGAAAATTACACCACAACATAAAAAGAGTTGTTAGCAGTAGTTTTTGCTTTTGAAAAGTTTAGATCCTACCTAGGTCTTTCGAATACTATAGTTTACACCGACCATGCCGCAATACGTTACCTCTTCAACAAACAAGATGCCAAACCCAGAATTATCCGATGGATCCTATTACTTCAAGAATTCGACATAGAAGTCAAAGAAAAAAAGGGAGCAGAAAATGTCACCGCAGACCACCTCTCACGTTTAGAATGCCCAGCCTGAGAAGAACTTCACAAGAAGATTATAAATGATAATTTCCCACATAAAATTCTCATGCGCATTCAAGTTGTCATAGAGAAGAAAGACGAAAGTCCTTGGTATGCCGACTTCGCTAACTACCTAGCTTGTAGAACTAAGAAAAGGACTTACTCATCAACAACGGATGAAATTCTTCTCCGACCTTAAGTTTTACTTCTGGGATGATCCATACTTGTTTAGGATAGGCGCTGATCAAGTTATTCGCAGGTGCGTAGCAGGCAAGGAAGCCTTTGATATTCTCAAACACTACCATGAAGGACCGACTGGTGGGCACCACGGTACCGCCACTACGGTCAGGAAAGTGTTTGATGCAGGATTTTTCTGGCCCACCATATATAAAGATACACATACTTTGATCCAAGCATGCGATGCTTGTCAAAGAGCCGGGAATATCTCATCCAAAAATGAGATGGCTAAAAAGGGCATTCAAATTTGTGAAATCTTTGATGTATGGGGAATAGATTTCATGGGCCCATTTCCTAACTCATTCGGAAATAAGTACATCCTTGTAGCAGTCGATTATGTATCTAAATGGGTAGAGGCACAAGCCTTTCCCACTAATGATGCTCGAATGGTTGTGAGATTTTTGAAAAGGTTATTTTCACGATTTGGCACTCCAAAGGCCCTAACAGCGACAGAGGTACCCACTTTTGTAACGCTCCGATGGACAGAGTCTTAGCACGATATGGGGTTCACCACCGACTGGCAACACCATATCACCCCCAGACTAGTGGGCAAGTGGAGGTCTCAAATCGAGGAATTAAAATGATTTTAGAAAGAACTGTAGGAATGAATCGCCAGAATTGGGAAGAAAAGTTAGATGACGCTTTATGGGCCCTAAGGATGGCTTACAAAACCCCCATAGGAACGACACCCTTCAAAATCGTTTACGGGAAAGCATGTCATTTACCAGTAGAATTAAAACACAAAGCATATTGGGCTCTACGAGCAGTAAACTTTGATCTAACGTCCGCCGGCACAAACCGAAAAGATCAAATTCATGAGCTCGAGGAACTGAGAACATTAGCCTCTGAAAATTCCTGGTCTTACAAGGAAAAGACTAAACGCCTGCACGACGCCCATTTAAAAGGAAACAAAAAATTTCAAGTTGGCGACCGTGTACTGTTATACAACGCTCGTTTATGTATTTTCCCAGGAAAATTAAAATCTCGATTAAATTTCAAGTTGAATCAGTTTTTGACTACGGGGCGGTTGAGATCTCAAATTCAAATGGCCAAAAGTTCAAAGTAAATGGACATAGATTAAAGCCATACATCGATAGACCATTTGAAGAAGTTCTGGAGGTATTAGCCCTCCAACTCCCTGAATGGGAAATCAAGGAAACCAGGTCTGGCCAAGACCTTTACAAAACTAGGCCTTGTAAATACTTGATAAACTCAAAAAAAAAAAAAAAACTAAAAATCTAAAAACACAGGTGCGTGCTTCCAAAAGTACGACCCCGTGCCAAAAATCGCGAACCGAAATCTTCACTGCAAAAATCTCAGTCAGACTGGTTTGTAACAGAATTGTCAGAACAAAGACACGGGCCGTGCTTCCAAAAGCATGGGGTCGTGCTTAGGTTACTGGTTGGCTATAAAAGGCACCTTGTGTCATTGCATTCCTTGCACCAACCAAAACCAAACCAATAGTCTCTGAAAATTCAACATTTCAACTGAGATGAATGAAGCAATCCCCGTTTCCCGACACCTGAGAAATGATGCCCGCCATGTTTCCAAAACCAAGCTTCTTTTGAAACTTCAAGAATTCGTCAAAGAGCTCACCGAAATGAATCTCCTTGCTGAGATGCGCCTCGTTCAACTCACCGAATCTGTGGAAAATATGAAAATGGAACTCCGAGACATCAATGAACAACTCCAGTTTCGAGTTCTCGGTTTCACGTACTTTCCACCACTAGGACCATTCGGAGGAGGAGAGCCTTTCGGGGAAATCTAGGAAACTTAATTTTCTACTTGTATGTGTAAACAAGTGCATTACGCACAATGTCTTAGGATTTTGGGCTTAACCCGAATATTTTCTTATTTTTAGGAAAACCGGGCTTATCCCATATTTGTCTTAGGATCTTTTAATTTTAATGAAAAGTAATTTTTAGATAACCAAACTCCTAAATTATCATACTAACCGTTATTCTAGGAATTCCAGCTCTCGCATCCTGCTGAAAATTACAAGAAAATTACCCGTGACAAAAAGCACGGGCCTTGCTTCCTTAAGCACGAGGCCATGGTTACCCTAGAATCTTCAGCATGATACGCGCTGACTCCGTACAATTCTCTGACTCGGAAACATTTATTCCCCTGGCAGCACGGGGCCATTTTCAACTTTTCTGTCTCTATATAATGCATGCATAAAGTCACTATTCCATTCACACCAAACACAACAATACTAAAATGGAAAGCAAGAAGGTTGAATGGAGGCCAGTGAGGAAAGGCAAGCAACATGAATCCTCCTCATACCTTGAGGAGGAGGTCATGAGGCTACAATGCATCATGAGAGATCAAGTTGAAAGCAACATTCAAACCGAAGCTCGCGTAGTCGAGTTAATTAACAAAGTCGAACTACTTAGGTTCGAAAACTCCCATGTTGTGGATGGACACAACAAAGATATGGCTTCCAAGCTCAACTTTCTCAACCGAGAAATCGTTAAGCTTGACAAAAAGCTTGCCGATCTCTTGGATTCCAAACGAGCACCACCACACAATCAAGACTTGTTCGGGAATGGTGGTCGTTGAAGTCCCGAATTTGTTTCACGTTGAAGTTTCTCCCGCTAGTATTATGTGTTGGAATCTAGGATTGTTGTTGTACTTTTCATTTCTACTATGTTTAAGTGTGCCTTTATGTTTAATGTTTTAATGAAATTAGGAATTTTAATTACTATCGTAAACTAACCAGCAAAAAAAACCAGTTAAAAAAGAACCAGCTCGACAAATTAACAAAATCAAAAGAAATACTGTCGGCACCATGCAGCACGATACCGTGCTTCCAAAAGCACGGCGCCGTGCTTTTTACCCCAGAACAGTTACGACTTTAAAACATAAAAATAAATTTTCCCAAACATCAACCCTAACAACCACTTCGTTTCTGGACGATAAACCGCCGAATAAACCGAATTTCACTAATTCCTTCATCAATTCTTCAATTTCGAACCAAAGATATGTTAATTTAACAATTGTATTGTTCAAATTCATCATTCTAGGTCTTATTAACCCTAAAATCTCTCGAATTGACCAAATCGGGTCTAAACCCGAAAATAATAAGGGTTATTCTACTAGTATAAGATGAATGGATTGTTGAAAGTTTGATTGTTAAGGTTTAATTGAAAGAAACATATCGGGTTTTGGATCTTGAGATGAATGTCCAACAAACTAACAAAACCCGATTGTTATAACCAGTTGAAAACGAGGGTTCAAATCTAAGTAGGGTAGAAATTAGTATTAAAAACACGAGCCGTGCCCAAAACAACACGAATCATGGTCAACCAAAAGTCAAAATCAAAAGAAACTGAGCAGTAGCAACACCACAGCACCGTGCTTCTGAAAGCACACCATCGTGCTTTGCTCTATGTTCCAGCAAATTAAAAAATTTTGATGACATTTGACTAAATTGGGTATAAAATGCAGATGGCTGAGTATGGAGAAGATATTCATGCATTTCTAGTCTTTACCGAGCGTGACTCAAGAAACAAAAGGGCTCAAGCAAGATTAACTTATCTTAACCGAAGACATCTAGAAGCCAACTTCTATGCATGCGAAGACACTCTGAGACACGTCAACCAATGGAACTGTTACGAGAACATTGTGAGAGGACCATGGAGACGGGTTCTGGGTCAAAGGGGATAAGCGGGAACAGAACTGACGAAAGAATTTTTAGCTTCTTTCCAAATTAAGAACAAGAAGCCGGACATGTGGGATGAGGACGCCATTGAATTTAGATGTGGGGGTGAATGGTATACAACTTCTTTCGCTCAACTCGGAATCGATCTGGGCATTTACACAGAAGCAGAAATGGATCAAGAAATTTGGTTCATGGCTGGAAAAACTTTTGCAAATGAAGACGGGGATGACGACGATGAGGCTGGAAACACAGGTTTAGAGGAATGGGAAAAACTAAGCTACGGAACTGATAACTACAATGTAAGTGTTTCAAAGAGCACTACACTACGTGACCCACTAATGAGATACATTCACCGCTTGCTCAGTCACAGTGTCACTGCCAGAGCTCAAAGCGAGGAGGTTGTTAATTTAAAGGATATTTGGGCACTTTACTGCATGAAGAATGATGTCCCGTGCAACATCACGTATTTATTCTGCAAGCTGTTCACAACAAATGCAAACGCCAAAGGAAAGACACCGATCTTTGGCGGGCCATGAATCTACAACCTCTATCAAGTTTATCGTGTGGATACAGTAGGACCCGAAGCCCAGATCCGATAACCATTAGCCTTGACTATTGTGAAAGCATGCAGATGATTCAGCGAATAGGACAGAACCCCGATGTGTGGAGATTTTGTGACAGGTATAACCAGGTTTGGGATCCAGAAGACCCTGCAGAGATGATGCTCCAGGATGTGCCCGAAAGACGAGAACCACCACCCAGACAGTACCGTCGCCGAACCTACCATCAGCGAGGAGGCCCATCTTCATCAGGGGCCAGCCCCAACTCGTCACACGACAACCGATACTCTTTCGAATGTATATATGGACTCATTAATCAATTTGCAGCTAACACTACCGCCTCATTTAACAGGATTACAGAGCAGATGGTTGCCTCAGATGCACAGCGAGCAGCCAAGTATGAAGAAACGAGGCGAGAGATTGATCGATTGGGTTATCGCATGGACAGGCAGTGGGGACCATTTGACCCGGACACGGGTAACTGATGACTGGTGGCACTGGTAGGTCGGGTATGGGCACGGGCACGGGCACGGGCATGGGTTGGTAGTATTTTATGGCGTTATTATTATGTGTGTTTTAAACAATTTACTTTCCGTCATACTTGTTTGTTTGTTTATTTGTTGGTTGGATACTTTTATGGCCGTGGGTGCCAAAGACATTATGGTAGGAACTAATTTAGCCTGATAGGGCAAGGATTGGATGATTTCATACCCAATTTTTAGCAGTTTATGCTTGGTTGTTTGTGGTTGTTTGCAGTTTTATATTATACATGTACAAAAGCAGGAAAACGGACGATAAACAGGGGACGTTCTGTCGAAATTTAGTTAACTCGTAGGGAAGTAACTCACCATTTTATCCCATAATACACAATTAGAATTTTTATTTTTTCATGAATCTTTTCACATTAAGAACAATGTGAGATTCAAGTGTGGGGAGGGGAATTACTTGACCAATTGTTTGTTCAAATAATTATAAAAATTCTCTAAATCAACAAATATTTTTGCAGCAAACAAAGATTATTTTTAAAACCTAAAGAGAAACCCAAGAAAATGTTTTCGCAAATAACCAATCATTACTAAAGGAAAGTGAAAAAGTAAAAAGAAGTTTTGTAATATTGAAAATAAATTTATGCAAAATATGGCGTTAATACCCAATTCCTCCGTTATTGTGAGATAAACCTCATGCCATAAAACTAATTTGAGTGATTTAGAACTTGTCACAATTATTCATTTCAAGACCGCATGAAGCGTTGTATAAGGAAGAAGGTAATGTTGTCACAATTCCATCAAACCATTTGCCAAATAACAAAACCCAAAAACCTTAACCAAAAACCCTATCACTTTATCCATCTCACCGGTAAAATACAACACTGGCCTTTTACCGGCATACCCTAAAGAACTGGAAATGCATTCTTTCGATTTCAATTTCCTTTGCTGCTTACACTTCACAAAACTTAGGTTGCCTCTAGAACTTAGGGAGAGAATCTTTATCTTTAGCAATGAGGTGAGGAAAAAGTGACACCAAGACGAACAAAGGCCACCATTTTGTGGAATTTCCAAAAACGCAATGAAGAGAAAAGCAAAAAGATACGAACGATGCTTAGGTTGCGGGAATGGGTCCCACAAAGGAAGATGCAGAAAAAGTCAAACTCAGTCTCAACATTAATATACCGAACTAATGAGGATGGAGGCTATTAGGCTCAAAGCTGAACGATCCATTAGAATTGGATGTTATGTTCAGAACAGGATTGAGGAAGAACTAATCCACATCCTCGATAAAACTGGTCTTGACGTCTGACCTTAAAAGAGTCACTAGGTTTATAGATATATATATATATATATATATATATATATATATATATATATGTATATATATATATATATATATATATCGGGATGAAAACCTAACCATCGAAGACATCTCATAATCCCTGATTACCAGAGAATTTGTATTTACCATCCTCAACCAAGAGCCCTTATCCACCACAAAATACCAAAAATCCCAACTCACACAAAACCAACCCGTATTACCTTCTGATCTATGCAACCCTTCACAAAGGTGGAGATTTGAACTTGTTACAAGCTTATTTATCACAGGTTGCATTATGACTAAGAGTGTCCACATACATACATCACATGTATGATCAGATATAAAACCGAGTGTGAGTGAACATTGTGAGAACGTGACGTTTTGGATAAACAGAAGCTCATAAAAACAAAAGTTCCTTTTTATATATCACTAATACGAATTAAGATTGGTTATTTTGTTTCCATTTTCTTGGAGCTCCTTAAAGGATGGTTATACTCTAAGCTTGCTGTTTTTAGAGAATATTTGTAAATAGATTGCTTGAGGACAAGCAATGTTCAAGTGTGGGGATGTTCGATGTACATAAAAATATACATCTTTTCGCCATCAAATAATCTCTAAAAACTACAATTTCAATCAAATAACATAGTATAAAAGGCTGCTTAACATAATAAAATGTAATTTTAGGTGAAACAAAGCCCCAAACGAAGAAACAAACGAAAAGACGAAGAAAAACAGAAGAAAACACAAGAAAAAAAAGAAACACGCCCCGTGCCTCAAGAAACACGCCCCCATGTTTCTTAATACCAGAAAAGACAAAAATGTACAAGAAAAGACAAAATCTAGAAACAAAAGCACGGGGCCGTGCCTCTAAACCACGGGACCGTGGATATCTACCAGAAAAGAAAAATGAATTTATCACATGTCACTATAAAACACGGGGGCATGCCTACGTAAGCACGGGGCCGTGCTTCTCTCTCCAGATTGCCTATAAATAGTAGCTCATGTTGCACTCATTTGGTGTGCCATGAAATAGAATTCTATCTGGTTTTCTCTTATAAAAACACACACTAACACTCACATAGAATATTTAGTGAAGAGTTTGAAGGCTTGGAGGTCAACATCATCAATCATTATCATCAACCATCATCATAATCATTAAGAAGGAAGATTCATCTACATTTGGTTAGATTGTTCTAGTTTAATCATGTATTTGTTATCATCAATCATCTTAATGTTTATCATCATGCTCATTATGAGCTAAACTCCTTTTACCATCTAAAATCTATGAAGAAGCTTTGTTTTACTTGACAATTATACAAAACATGTGGTGTAGTCTAGTAAAGTACATGGTTATATTACTATTATCTTTTGATGAGAAATGTTTCACCATCTTAAATCACTAATCAAAGTTGGTGGTTTTCAATTCCATTGGAAATCGTTCATGATCGATTCATGTTCTTGAAAGATAGAAATACTTTGATACATTATCGAAACATGGATCCTTATATTGTACTTAGAAATGATGAGATATAAGTTATGATGTATTTTTCTAAGTCTTGGTAATCCGAAAATGGCTTTGCTTAGGATATCATGCTAGTTTAAGAAATAATATGTTAACGGAATGTGTAATTATAACCTGCATAAATCAACCAAGGGGAGGTTGTGTGACTAAACTACAACCACCCGAAGTTGTTAGAATTGGTATTTGAGAAATCGAAGTCAATCCTAATCTTTCTACTTTACGAAACTACTTGCCAACTTAAATTGACATCATTGAGGTGGCATGACATTAGGAAAGGGTGGACTTTAAAATGCGCACGTTACCTCCTTAGTGCCAAAGATGCTCACTTAAGGTTTAAGAAGCTATCATATATTGCTACAGCAAGTTTACCACATGTTTGAATATTAATTATCAATGCTAATATGGAGTGGAATCTTGATCTTAGATGGTAACCTTCACGTAATTGAACTACTCGTTTAGAATCTCTCGTCTTGGTCACCAATATATTATATATAAGTATTTATATTTTATAAAAAGTTCAAAAATTAACCACAAAATGATTAAAACCTCCGATTGAAGTAAAACAACGATTTATCATTAGAAAAATTTGTGTCCACGGATCGATACTTGGTTCTTAGCAATACTATTCTACATATACGATAGTTACACTTGCCTATTCTGTGTGTGTTTAGTCTTTGTAGAAATCACTTTTATAAATTTAAAACACGATCTTGTGCAAAAGCTAAATATCCAATCCATTACATTTTATACAAGTTACGCGCACGCGCATCAACTCTCTTGACTGCTTGAATCTTCTTCAGTTGACTCATGTTCCTTCTTATCAATTTGAGTCTCATCATCATGATTGTCATCTCTTTAGTTATCTTCTTTTATCACAAACTCTTTCTCATCAGTTACCACAACTTGATCATAATTTCTCATGAATTCCCCTTTTAGAAATGCTTCCTTGTTTTACTTTGTCAACTTTCAAGGAATAATTATCATTGAAGGGTGGTGTACAACTTTATACTTGTCTTTGGGCTTTATCTTTTCTAACTTTTCACAAATATTACCAGTGGCAGCCAAATTCTTAAGAAAATCAACTTCAACTTGTAGTTGTGTGTTTTTCACCTTTTCTTCCAAATGCATGTTTTTCAAACATTCAATCTCAGATGTGTATCTTGTCTGTGTCTCATATTTGTCCATACAGTCTTTTAGACTCTTGATCTTGTTTTCATATGTTCTTTCACTCATTAGATACATATTTATTATGATTTATTTCTTGAAGCATTCAGCTTGCCACTTACCAACCTTTTTTTCTTAATGAATCATTGATTTCAAGTAAATCTGAGACCAAGTGATTAGAAGGTACCTGGGATTATGAAGATTCAGCTTGCTCAATGATTTTAGCCATAACTGGCACATTAGCCTTTTCTATTTTATCTGCATTGTTGCTTTAGTCAAACAAATCAGCTTGTGGTTCTTGAGCTACAACAACATTCCCTTGGTTTCTTAGCTGATTTGCATTGGCTTTGTTTTGATTCATATGATCTTGGTTATGATTCTGTTGATTTCTTTGGTTTGCTTGTTGTTGTTGGGGAATCATATGCTGATTGTTCTGTTGTGGATGGAAGTGGTTGTTCTGAAACTATCTATGTTGATGACCCTAATTCTGATTTTGGAATTGATTTCTCTGAGGATAGTTGTTGATGGTTTTGTTGTTGAAATTGTTGTTATGAAACTGTCAGGGTTGATTACGCTCTCTTTCAAAGTGACAAGGCTGCTGACAATTGTAGCGTATTGCTTTTGATTTATCAAAGCATATCCTGGCATTTGGACTAGAAAATGTTGATCTCCCTATTCTGTTGTACAATCTCTAACTTCTCAATGCCAACATAGTAGCTTGACACTTTATGTAGGAACAAGATCCTCATCATGCTAAACATCTTGTACGTTAACTCGTAATGATTTAGGACCGATTCAATTATATTTACTATACACGATATAGCGAAAATTATCATAAAAATGTCACAACACAATCACTCATAACATTCATTATATTGATATCACAATGAAAGTAGAAGACTGTATAATCTGTCAGTAGTTACAAAAATCAACATGAAAGACCTATATATAGCTGCTACAGTGTAAACGCATAAGGTCAGGCTCCGTATAAGCATATATGGACGTATAAGCTTATATGTCCCCTTACTTATACGTTTCCACTTTACAGCATTCGACAAATGACAAATTCGCCCCTTACAAGCATACAAATGACATTATAAGCCCACTAGACCTAGCAATAGACAAAAAATTCTCTAACAAACTCCCCCTTGGATATTGCTAGGTCTTCGATTAATACCAAAAACTCTCTTCAGATATTCTTTCATAGCTTCTTCAAATGACGGCTTTGTAGACTTTTTCAGAGATGTAGGCCTAGAAACACCCATGTCTTTATATTGAAACTTATTCCAAGAGGCCTCCGTAACTCGATCTCTAATCTTAGCTTCACGTTCAGTTTCAAGCTTTTCTTGTTCACAACTAACCGCCCTCCAATTCATTTCCCAAGCTCTACCCGAATGTATCTTCTTGTCATAGCATAAATCCACAACCTTTTGAAACTGGTTGGCTTGAGTCTTCACATTCTCATCATTACATTGAATCTTGTTGACATGTTGTATCTCAATATCTTTTCACGAACAATTAATCAGCCACATCGGATCATATACTCTTATCGCATCATACTTTTCATTCCCAGGATCCAACTATATGCTCGCTTCTCCAATCAATGCCAAATAAGACCAACAAAGGAAATAAGGATGAAAATCCTGTTCTATTGGGTACATTGGGATAATGTGAAGCGAATTTGGCCTTGTATATCTAAAAGTTCTAATCAAGTGTAACAAAAATGAAGCATCTTTAAATATGAAAAAGAACAAAGTTTAAGAAAATTTGAGAAAATATAAAAAACAAGGGGAAGTATGAATAAATCAACCAAAAGTTGATAAGTGTTTTAAATATTTTATCAAATAAGAGGGTTACAACTAAGAACTACAAAGATGTTGACAAAATCAGTCTCATCTTGAATGAAAGGCATGTTATTAACAGTAAGTCCAACGTTCAACCTCTATATATGTTTGTATCTCAAAATCAAAAAAAAAAATACAAAAAGATCAAATAAGTTCTGTCATACAAAAACAATTTTTGACCAAATACAGGAGGTTGTAGTCAAATTGGGGTGATCTGGGGAAAGCCAAATAAGCTTTGAGAAGAGATATGAGGCATGATAGCATAGTGTTGACCATTAATACATTATGCTTAAATTGAACCTTAATAATATCACCAAAGAAATGAAATTCATGCTAAGTTTTTACCTGCTGTTAACCTATCTATGTTGTCATAATAATGCTGAGAATGAAGTATTGAGAAAGCTACTTAGTCAATATGATCCCATTCTTGAGATCTTTTCAGAAAATGGAAGAAACTGTTTTGAAGAGAAATATAACTGAAATTTGATCTCTAAATGCACCATTTGCTCTTAAACTATGATCTTTAATGAAAAATATATTTTGACAAGTGGTTTAAGTAAAAAAATGTTGGTGCATAAATGTCAGTAGTTCATAGTCTAGTGTCTGTAATCGAGTCTGTAATGTTATTTATGTTTTTGTTTAAGCGAAGTTGTTAACAAGTTCGCCTAGGCGAACTTGTTGAACAAGCGAAGTTATGGACAACTTCGCCTGAACATATCAGGCGAAGTTGTCGTGTATTTATATACAAGCTTACGGCTTGGTTTATTGTTGTTCGGTTAATCAGTGAGTTAACAAGTTAGTCGTTTGAGTCGATCGAGTTGACGAGAGTCTGTATCAGTGATTCATATCACGTGAGTTCGGTTATTAATATATAACGTGTTTCGGTTTGTTCGTGTGTGTTTGTTTGGTTTGCTTTCTACGCTCGTAACGATCTACGCAGGGATTCCGCACCTGAGTAGACCGGGATATCTCGTGTGATCCGTCCAGGGAACCTACAATTGGTATCAGAGCCGGGGTTTGACAAGACAAAGGTGAGATGCTACAATTGTCAACAAAACGGTCACTTTGCAAAAGAATGCAGGAATGAGCGTGTGGAACGAAGTCAGGGTAGGTCTTCACAGCAAAGTGAGGGTAGAAAAGATTATAGTGCCATGATGTCTAGAGCAGATGGAGAATACAACTGGAACCTGCTTTCTAAAGAAACTTTTGAGCAGGCAAATTTGGGAAAGGTAGAAACTGAAGAAAGTGAGAAGGTTACCGGAGAGGAAAAAGCTCTAACGGCAGACGTTAATGACCAGCTCTCCGAGGTATGTTCTAAACCAACTTGTTCAAAATGTGAGAACTTGTCTGAGCAACTAGCAACCATAACCGATCAGTATGTTAGGTTGGATGCTGAATTTAAAACCTTAAAAGAAGATCATCACTTTATTAAATCAAGAGAAAATAATTATAAAATTAAAATAAAAGCTTGTGAAAAAGATGTTAAAAGTCTAAAAACAAAACTTGCTGAAAAAATTGAAGTGATTGATTTAAGTTATGAAGTTTTGGAAGAAAAGACCAAACTAATTGCTGAGAGAGAAAAACAGATTGCTGACCACCAGGTGAAAGTGGTGGAACTGAATCGAAAACTGGAGCAGTTCAGAAATTCTTCTGCTATTCTTGATCACCTTGTTAGTGATCAAGGTTCCTCTACTAAGAGAGGAGGAATCGGTTATCATGAGGTTCCACCACCGTACAATCACAATTACACTTTTAACCCTAGTGTTCAGAAATCTGTTGATTTTGAGGTTGCTCAGACAGTGCCAATTAAGGTAACTGTTAAAGAACCAAATGTTAGTAGAGGCGAAACAAGTTCGCCTGTTTCAAGTGTTGAAATTTCTGATCAAAGTCCAGTCTCGTCAGATTCGGATAAGTCATCCGAGTCTGGTAAGGCAAAAGAGGAGGTTGTGTTACCCAAGAGTGGAGAAAAAGATAAAACAAATAAAAGGAGTACTCCACTAAACCCGTACGTCCCACCATATGTGAGACGAACGGGCGGTAATATAGCCTCGACATCTAAAACACCTGTTGATAAAAAGGTTGAACATAGGTGTTGTTTTAGATGTAATCAATTAGGACATCTTGTTGCAAATTGCCCTCTGAAGCAGCGATTCAGAGGTGTAAGACCTACTAAAGCTGAGAATAAACCTAATAGTAATTATCATGCTGCTAAAAATGAAAACCACTTAAAATTCAAAAATGTGACTAATTCAGGTTTTCATAGAAACAAATCTCAGTTTTACACTGCTTATAACCAAACCACAAGCTATAATTCTTTCAATTCACAAAGGTTTGGTAGGCCTCACAATCAATCTTCAATAAGATATCCTAATGGGACTTACAGGAATTACCGAGATACTAACTTTGGAAAGCCAAAGTTTGGGATGTATAGATCCAAGACCAATTGGTCTTGGGTCCCTAAATTCTAATCTTTTGCTTTATTGTGCAGGAACAGTTGAACAGGGCTGCCAACAATCTTTGGGTTGTAGATAGCGGCTGTTCCCGGCACATGACGGGTAACAAATACTTGTTACACGATTTGAAACCTGTTCAAGGAGGGAGAGTGAGCTTTGCCGGTGAAAGTGGTGGCAAGATTACTGGAATGGGAACGGTGTCAAACGGAAAGATGACTTTGGAGAAGGTTAACTTTGTAGAAGAATTGAAGCACAATCTGCTGAGTGTGTCGCAGATCTGTGATAAGGAGTACACCGTTCACTTTACGAAGAATGAGGCGATTGTGTTGAAACCTGGTTTTCAGATACCAGAGGAGTGGATTGTGATGTAGGCTCCACGTGAAAGAAATACATATATTATGGATATGAGATCAACTGAAATGGCCACGGCAGAATCATGCCTTATGACAAAAGCGAGTGAATCAGAGTCCGAATTGTGGCATAGGAGAATAGGGCACATTCATCTTCGGAAGATGAACCACATTGTCAGGAATGGACTTGTGCTGGGCGTTCCCTTGAAGAATTTCAATTTTGAAGATAAATGTATAGCGTGCAAGAAGGGAAAGCAGCACAAGAAATCCCATCTCACCAAGAAAGTCAATTCAATTGCCAGTACTCTGGAGTTGCTTCACATGGATCTCTTCGGTCCCGTGAATGCAAAAAGTCTAGGAGGAACTTCTTATTGCTTGGTGATCACTGATGACTACTCACGATATTCGTGGGTGTATTTCCTGAAATCAAAAGACGAAACGGCTCAGATGGTGAAGAATTTGATTACCAAAGTTGAGAACGTTATGGATAAAAGGGTTAAGTTCATCAGGAGTGACAATGGAACGGAGTTTAAGAATTTTGAGATGGAGATCTTCTGCCTTCAGTGAGGGATTGAACACCAATACAGCGCTCCGTATACACCGCAACAGAATGGAGTGGCTGAAAGGAAGAATAGAACATTAATTGAAGGAGCCAGAACAATGCTGGCTGATTCGAAGCTTCCTGTGGTGTTTTGGGCTGAAGCTGTTGCTACAGCCTGTTATGTTCTGAATAGAGTCTTAACTGTTAAAAGACTTGGTAAAACGTGTTATGAGCTTATGCATGGGAGAAAGCCCAACTTGAGTGGTCTTGAACCATTCGGGTCCCCTTGTTCGATTTTGAAGACAAATTCTAAATTTGGTGAAGTAGCCGATGAAGGAATCTTAGTCGGTTATGTTGTTGGGACTCCCAACAGACGTGTCTTCAATACATCGACCAGCAAGGTTGAGGTGGTGTGTAACACCGACATCACAAGTTACCAACCGCCAAAACCAAGCAACGGACCTGCTGAGTTTTTCGACTATGTTAAACTTTTTAAGTCTTTTAACATACCGTATTTGGATATTGCTGAAGAAGAAGAGAGAGTTGCTACGAAGATGATCCTTGATGAGGAAGAAAACCTATTGCAAAGACACCTGATCGATAAATGTCAACCTTCCTCATCAAATGCTGTCGATACCGCTGCTACCTCGACTGAAGAAGAATTTTTCAATCCATTTCACTCTCAGCATGAAACAACCATTGACGAGCTCTCTTCTAACTTGGAAGACAACTTGCATGTCGGTTCTGTTCCGACCACGAGAATTCATAAAGATCACCCTTTGGAGAATGTGATTGGTGATGTGTCCTCCGGTGTACAAACAAGACGTAGCTTGAATGAGCACACCTGTGTTTACACAAGCATCAAGGAGACAGGGATAATCAACGAATGCTTGTACACCTGCTTTATCAGTCAGATTGAACCGAAGAACTATCAAATGGCTCTCAAGGACAGCTCGTGGGTCGAAGCTATGCAAGAAGAGTTGGCTCAATTCAAGAAAATGGAAGTTTGGACTTTGGTTGAAAAACCGAAGCATGTGCATGCGATAGGCACAAAATGGGTGTTTAAGTGCAAGAGAGATGAGAAAGGGATTATCATAAGAAACAAGGCGAGGCTAGTTGTGAAAGGATTTAATCAACAGGAGGGGATTGATTATAATGAAGTGTTCGCTCCTGTCGCAAGGTTGGAAGCCATTAGATTGTTTTTGGCGTTCGCTGCTTATAAGAAGATGAAGGTATTTCAGTTGGATGTGAAGAGTGCGTTTCTGAATGGGAAAGTTGATGAGGTAGTGTATGTTGAGCAACCTCCGGGTTTTCCTGACCCAGACTTTCCTGATCACGTGTACAAGTTAAGTAAGGCATTATATAGACTACATCAGGCACCTCGTGCCTGGTATTCAACTTTATCAGATTACTTGCTTGCAAATGGTTTTGAAAGAGGGAAGATTGATAGCACGTTGTTCGTTCAGAGAGAAGGAAGCGACTTCCTGCTGGTGCAAGTCTACGTGGATGACATTATCTTTGCTGCATCTAAAGTCTCCATGTGTCAGGAGTTTGAGGCCGTCATGAAGAAAAGGTTTGAAATGAGTGCTATGGGTGAACTAACTTTCTTTTTAGGATTGCAGGTTGATCAGAAGAAGGATGGGATGTTCATTCATCAGACCAAGTATGTCCATGATGTGCTCAAACGCTTCAAGATGGAGGACAACACTCCATTCGACACTCCAATCTGCGTCAATCACAAATTGGGTGCTGAGTCAGACGGTGATGCAGATGTGGACCCAACTCAGTATCGGGCTATTATAGGTTCTTTAATGTACTTAACTGCTTCTTGGCCTGATATAATGTTTGCTGTTTGTCTTTGTGCTCATTTTCAGGCAAACCCAAAGGAATCTCACATGAAGGGTGTGAAGAGGATCTTGCGGTATCTCAAGGGCAAACCGAAGCTGGGGTTGTGGTACCCGAGAGGAGGAGACTTGGAGCTAGTCGCTTACACAGATTCTGATTATGGAGGGTGCAATCAGAGTCAGAAGTCAACAACTGGAGGACGTCAGTTTCTTGGTGGCAGATTGGTGTCGTGGCAATGCAAGAAACAGACTTCGGTCGCAATTTCAACCTGTGAAGCAGAATACATGGCAGCATCCAACTGCTGCTCCCAGGTTCTTTGGATTCAACAACAATTGCGCGACAATGGTCTGAATTTCTTACTTACACCTATTTGCATTGATAACACAGCTGCTATCTCAGTAACTAACAATCCCGTGAAGCACAGTAAAACTAAACATATTGACATACGTCATCATTTTATACGGGATTGTGCTGAGAAGAAACTGATTGTGCTTGAAAAGGTGGATATGCTTGATAATTTCGCTGATCTTTATACTAAAGCGTTTGACAAAACAAGATTTCAAAACCATATTGAGTTGAATGGGATGATCAATCCCGAGTAACCATGCTTTTCAAGTTATATTAAAAAAAAAAAAAAAAAAAAACGTCACTATCGCTTAAAATATGTCGGTCACCTCAGTTTGAAGGACTTGTCTTCGGATATGTTTTGGTCCTCATTTTCTACTTGTAGATTTTGAGGATAGCCATTAACCAGATGACTGAAAGTGACCGGGGCGGTTTATGATGAGTTTTCATTTTTTCGCTTAAAATTAGTCGATCATACCTAGTTAGAAGGACACATACTAGTATGTGGTCGGTCCAGCTGATCCTTTGGATCTTCGGGATAGCCGTTTACCTGAAGACTTTGTTTTGGTCGGGGCGATAAATGTTAAAATTTTTATAGGGAAATGAAATTATTTTTCAAGTCTACTACTTCGTAAGAAGTTCGTTAGCTATGTTTAACAGAAAATTGATCCAACCTTGGAAAATGATATATATACTGATTCTGTGTGCTTAACTAGTGAAGTTATTAGGCTTAAAAGGCTTTAGGACAGTCATCGTATGTCATGGTAACTTTTTATGGTGCGTAAAAGTAGATGTGATACAAACTAAAACTACTTGATTTTACGTGGAAACTCCTTACGAGTTTTTGCATGTCTTCATATATATCTTTCCGAATGATAGGCAGAAAAGCGATTACCCAGTCATACACGAGCCCGTAAGTGTTCTGATTCCCGTGAAGATAGCGTTTCAAGAAACTGCAGTGATCCAGATTCGGGACTTGCAGTTGGTTACTACTCTGAAGTCTATGTAAATGTTTATCATAAAAAAAAAAACAAAAAAAAAAACAACAACTTATGAGTTATTGAAACATTTTAGAGTTCAACATATCAAGACTTCTTAATCATGGAGTAAGAAAGAGAACGGGAAGGAGATGAAGAGTAATTACAAACTTAATCAGACACTAAGGGTCGAAGTCAATTCGGGGTGACTTGGGGAAAGCCAAATACGCTTTGAGAATAGATAGGAGGCATCATAATCTCTGAGTTGTTGCCCACTTAATTTTTGAGCTTAATTGAACTTAACTCGTATCACAGAAACGATGAAAACCATCTTAAGTTATTTACCTGCTTACAACCTATCTCTATATGTCATAATACAGCTAAACACGGATCTATGTGACAGTCACGTAGTTAGTATGATTCCTGTTCGGATCATTTCTAAAACGTAGTAGTCCCTATCGAGGCTGAAATTTGATCCCTTATACTTTAATTTTAAAACTTTCTTGTACTTAGTTAGTTTTATGATTTTATAACTGGTTACTTGGACTTGATCGTGTTATTTGATTCTTAAAGGTAAGTTTTAAAAGTTAATTGCAAAATGTTCAAATTAAAAGGGTTGATTTTGTAAATATAGGCGATGTTGTTAAACAGGCGAACTTGTGAATAACTTCGCCTAGGCGAAGTAAACCGTAACTTCGCCTGTATAACTTCGCCCCTATATAAGGATTTTCAAAGGTCATCAGTTCATTATTTGAATTATCAGCGAACTTATCCTCGATTCACACAGCGAACTTATCTCAGTTTTTCATCCGATTATCTTTTTTCCGATTTCAATCAGTATTCAAGGTGTGTTTGGGTTATATATCTTATACTCGATGTTCGATGTTGTTAATCCTAGGTTGTTTCGACACCCGGTTAACGACCTCGGACGTTCGAAACCTATACCCGATTTCAAAACTTGTTTTACGTGTTCATGAGCAATCTGATCGTCCGGATTACTTTACTATCATGTGTTTTAGTCTCCTTAATCGTCTAAATCGGCCGAAACACCAGATTTTTGATGTTTGAACCGATCTCACTGTCGCCGATTCAGATTCAGGCGAACTTAAGGTTTAGGCGAAGTTATCCGTAACTTCGCCTGAGTCTAAACTTCGCCTGAGGCGATGTTGTGGTGAGGCGAAGTTATCATTAACTTCGCCTGGACCTTTTAATTTTTTAATTATTAGACGAACTTAAAGATGAAGCGAAGTTGTTCCCAACTTCGCCCCAACTTTAACTTCGCCTATACAGAAGTTATCACAACTTCGCTCATGGTAATAGGCGAACTTGTGTTAAACCTTAACGTATATCTAACTTGGTTCGTTTGTTGCAGATATGGCTGCAGTAGCAGGTGCCGGAGGTGCTGGAGGTGATGACGGAGATAATCAGAGACAATTCTTTCCGGGTCACAACATGTTCATCACCTTAGACCCGGAAACGAGCGGAGTTGAAGACTACCGTGAGATCATCACATTCCTCATTCGCTCGAGGATATTCCACGCTATCACAACGACTCTGCCGATATCCTTACCCAATATCGAGGATTTCTGGCACACTGTGGAGTACGATTGTCGCGTTGAGCCCCCGGTTATGCGAGCAACCGTCAACAACCAAGAAGTTCAGTTCTCGTCTGAACAAATACGGGTGGCGTTGCGATTCGGTGAGGAGACTAGGGATGACCCTACGGAGTTTGTTGCTCCGTTTCGCGATGGAGCATTTCTAAGAATGGGCTATTCTGGTCCATTGGGCGATACCCAGAGATGGAAGGGGTTCCTGCTTGATCAGTGGCGCTTCCTCATGCACGTCATGATTGTGTGTATGTCTGGGAGGAAGGCGGGTACTGACGGAATGGGTGCGACCATGCAGTCAGCAATGACTGCTCTGACTTATAACAAACGTTATAGCTTTAGTCAAATGGTCTTTTACGAGATCGATAGACAGAGGAGGGCGATGGCTCGTGAGCGGTTCATAATGTATCCAAGATTCTTCCAGATGATCTTGAACCATGTGGCTCCAAATTTGCCACAACGACGCCCAATAAGATACGTGGAGAGTGTGAGCAAACGTATCTTTGCTCAATGCTGTACTTCGAGTGCGAGGAGCAAGCCTGAACATCGTCCAAGGCATACTCTACTCTTTGGGTTCTTAATAAACCCGGGGTATGTGCCAGCTCGGGGGGATGAGTTCAGAGACCCCTCAACCACAACAGTCAGGAGCAACTCGAGATGTACCTACTGTGCCTGTGGTGTCGGCTGAGGAGGATGTAGACCTTGATGCTGCATTTGGCGGCCAAGGATTCTTCGACATGGACCGTTTTGATCCACAAGAAGAGGTGCAGGTCTCTGCTGCACAGGTTCGAGAAGTGATTGTTACTAGAGCAGCTACGATGGTGGCTGACTCAGATCTTGATGAGGTTATGGATGAGGCGAGAAGGATGATGGTGAGACGGGAGAGGACGTTAGGGAAGAGAAAGAGGACAGTTGCTGATAGTGAGTCAGAAGAAGAGGAAGAGGACATTCACAAGTTGATTAGACGTTCAAGACGGGAAAGGACAGGTGCAGGTATGGGAGCTGGAGAGACTTCAAGAGTTATACGGTTCGCTCCATCCGCACTGTCAGGTATGTCGATTGTTCCTACTTCTGTACAGGTTACAAGCGCCGCGGATGTTCCCGTGGTGGCTACATCAGCTGTCGGCATCCCATCCATCACACTACAGACGATGACTCCGGAGATTGTGTCGTTACCACCTCCAACGCTTACTCCTTCAGAGGTGGTGGCACAATTTGTAGAGTCTACCGTCGTTGCAACTGCAGGGTTGTCGGTCATGATACCACCTGCGGTTACGTCCACAACTGCTTCTGATGTCCCGGTTACATTCGAGATCCCTCCTCAGTATACTCAAGATACATCTAACATGAGGTTTGATTTCGATGCAACCCTCTCAGACTCGGAGAGAATAGCTGCACTTGAACGGGTCGTGGCAGAGCAATCGAGGATAAACTTTATCCAGACCCAGGCTATTCAGCGCCTTGTAACAGAGAATCAACTACAGTCGTCCCTCCTGGTTGAACATGGGCGAATTATAGATGCTATGAAGGAGTTCTTGGCATCTCATGGGGAGACAGGCTGTAGAGGCGACGAGTTAAGGACGAAGAAGAGAAATGACAGAGACGATGATCCCAATGCACCGAAAGGTGCAGGTGGTGAGTTACCAAGAACTACTCAAGCTCTTGGGACTTCCACAGCTCAGGGGGAGTCTGCGGGTGCAGTTGGTGGTGATGAGGTGGTGATGGTTGATGATGATGATGATGATGTGATCGATGCGTTGAAAGAATTGGATGATGATATGCTAGAGGATGATGTGATGATAGATGACGATGTGCTGCCTGATGAGGAGATTGAGAAGATTGGAGCACAGATTGTGATTGAAGATAAGATTGAAGAAGGTGAAATAATTGAAGAAAATGTTGAACACGAGATCCCAGATGTTGAGAAAGCCGATATGGGTACTGAGATGGAAAATGATGAGACTGAGTGGGAGGAGCAGCCAAGGTGGAAGGAAGGCTGTGCTCATTGGTTTATTAAAACTAAGAAGCCTGCTGTTCCAACCATGTTCAAGAAAAGTTATAATATCAAAGGCTATGCTGAGTCGAAGAAAGGAATTATTTGTTGGCTATATGATGAACAGATAAAGTTGTTTGTGGTGAAACGTTTTGATGGGATTTAGTATTTTAAAAGAACGTTGAGATCTCTCAATACATTGCCGGAATGTGAGGTGAAGGATTTGGCTAGATTGGGGCTGATCAATAGAAGCGACGACAACATGTCAAGGGTTATTGGGAAGATCATGTGGAAAGAAAGCATAAAAGAGAAGAAGTTTGAGTTATTAAAGCCACAGAAGGGAAAGCTAGTGGAAGATAAAGAAAGGGGAATGAGAGCAGATGGCAAGCCATGGATGGTAATGAAGTATAAACCGATTCGATGCATTAAGGAGGTTCCATTGAAGATTATGCCTCAAGATGTGTTGAAGAATCTTAAATGGTGGTATGTTGATTGCCAGACTGCCGAAGCCGTGATGGAAGACGAAGACGAACAAGAAGTGCTGAGGGTGTATGATCCGATGCATCTTGTTAACTTATCGAAAGCTGATCTGCAAGTGTTGAACGAAAAGAAGATATTTTATATTCCTGCTTGGAAAGACGAAGCGAGGAAGTATCAGCGAGTAGTCACGGTATGTGTTAGAGAAGGAGTGCATGCGTGAAGATTACAAGACAAGTGCTTAAAGATCAAGATATGAAGCTACTGCCAAGGGGGAGTCTGTTGGTGCATAAATGTCAGTAGTTCATAGTCTAGTGTCTGTAATCGAGTCTGTAATGTTATTTATGTTTTTGTTTAAGCGAAGTTGTTAACAAGTTCGCCTAGGCGAACTTGTTGAACAAGCGAAGTTATGGACAACTTCGCCTGAACATATCAGGCGAAGTTGTCTTGTATTTATATACAAGCTTACGGCTTGGTTTATTGTTGTTCGGTTAATCAGTGAGTTAACAAGTTAGTCGTTTGAGTCGATCGAGTTGACGAGAGTCTGTATCAGTGATTCATATCACGTGAGTTCGGTTATTAATATATAACGTGTTTCGGTTTGTTCGTGTGTGTTTGTTTGGTTTGCTTTCTACGCTCGTAACGATCTACGCAGGGATTCCGCACCTGAGTAGACCGGGATATCTCGTGTGATCCGTCCAGGGAACCTACAAAAAAAGTGTTGCATTTTGCCTTTAGTTGGCTAAATATGTAAGTTCGGGTAAGGTTTGATGTTTTATAACCTTTCCGGGCACAAAATAGATGAATATGTTTGAATATGTTACTTCGGGTAAGGTTTGATGATTTATGACCTTTCCGGGCAAGCTTAGTCATTTTTTACTAAGTTTATGATTTTCGGGCATGCTTTGAAGTGTTTACACTTTCCGGGTAGAGTACGCTGTTGTACTCATTTCCCGAGCAAGCTTGAAGTCTTAAGATGATTATGTGGTATAGCTAGTTTTTAACAAGATATTCTTATTTCGGGAAAGCTTTGCATTTTATATGTTGATTGTGAGTTCAAGCAAACTTTGTGAACTTAAGTTAGTACACTGAGTAAGCTTTGTCATTTATGTGAATATGCTGTTAGGAAAGGTTTGTTAATCTTTCCAGGCACATTTAGATATTATTATTTAAGTTTGTCATTTTCGGGTATGGTTTGACATGTTGAAATTCCCTCGAGTAAGGGCATACCTGATGATTGAATGTGTTTATCCTAGCAAGCTTAGTGCTAACATAGGATTTTCGGGCAAGCTCTTTGAAATTTTAGACTATAGCACACTTAATGTTTATGTGTTTTAATTTCATTCCGAGCATGCTCTGTGATATGTGTGTTTATGATTTCTTTGAAATTACAAGTGTTTTCGGGCAAACTTTGTTTTCCGGGCACACTTTATATTTCGGGTACACTTTTGTTCCCTCAATATACTTGGTAATTTCAAAACTTAACTTTCCGAGTACACTGTCTGCTAGAAATCCTTTTCCGGGCACACTTTGTACTATATGAAGGTTATTCGGGTATACTTTGCATTAGAAAGGTGTTCGGGCACACTATTCTCTTGAATGGTTGCTCGGGCACACTATGTTTTCAACTATGCTTGATTGAATATATTATTTAGTATGATAAGATTATTCAGTTCAAGCTTTAAAAGAAGCTTAAAAGAAGGATTTTTAAAGAGAAGTCTCAAGAAGTTGTTTTTGCTGAAAATTATTTCATTTGCCCAGTTGGAAGGACATGCACTTGTGTATGTTTGGTCCTTAAATCTCTACATATTCAAAGGATAGCCATTGACCTGAAAACTGAATGCATTTGGGGCAATTATGACTTGTTTCTTATTCCTTCACTTAAAACTTTGTCAATAGCTCTGACTTTGAAAGGACATATATTCACATGTATGTTTGGTCATGTTGACCACTGTTGGTCAAACAGGATAGCCATCAACCTGAAAATAAAGAGATATTGGGGTGATTGAATATTATACTGTTTTTATATGGGAAATGATAGTACATTGACTGCTTAGCCAATCATATGGATTTAATAGGCTAAAAGGACCATAGTATAGTCATTAACATGTATGGTTGCTTTCCCATGATGATGTAAAATCTAAGGTGATATAAACATAATGAATATGCTAATCTTTATGTGGAGATACATAGTTGTCTTTTCATGTCTCTAGATAAATCTCTCCGAATGATAGGCAGAAAAGTGATTACCCAGTCATACACGAGCCTGTTGTTATTTGGTCAACCAAAAATGAAGCTGCTCAGTCTCTAGATGGAAAGAACAAGGGAATATCAAAAAAGATGGTTGATCTATCAAAGATGACAATGAAGAGAAAATCCAAAGTAAAGGAAATCTGCAAAAAGACAACTTCCTTAGTCTCAAAACAGAACAACACCAAGAAAAGGAAGTTGTCTGTAACTACTCAAGAACAACCTAAGCAGATGTACTTGAAGATGGATAAACCTCTTGTCAAGGCTGTGGTAAAAGCCAAAAATCCTTCAGTTAACCACAAGGTTATGCCAAGTGGAGTATTTTATGACTCCAGAACTGAACATCTGAATGTAATGATGGAAAATGGAAAGATTGTGAAGATCTTCTCTAAAATTGACTTCAGAAAGTTCAATCTATGGCAACTAACTGTGATTGCAGCACTGCATCTCTCGGATTACAAAGAAAGGCAAAGGCCTACAAGTGCTAAGCAATCAGAGTTGCTAAGATTCTTGAGAGAGCAAGAAAAGTTGGACTTTCCATGCCTAAACAAGCACCTTTGGCTAAATTGAAGAATTTTTAGCTTAGGCTTTGTTTTGTAATGTCTTCGGACTGCTTTTGATTATGTAATCTATTAATGTTATTTGATTATGTAATTCGACTTTGAATTTTGATGTGTATTTTTAACTAAGTGTATGTAACCTTAAAATGTTTTGGGTCAGCTGAGGTGTTCCAATCTAGGGGAGATTTTGAGTCAAACAATTGACCTAAGGGGAAGATTGTTGATTCAAAGATTTGACCAAAATGAAGTACATGGAAGATTTGAATCTTCTCAACCTCCTTAGAATTCGCTAAGTATGGATCCGGGTACACCTTAGACTTCCGAGCAAGCTTTTACTTAGCCGGGTATGATATTTTGTCTATCGGGCCAGGTTTACTTCAAGTAGTCTTCTTTAGTGGATATCCGAGCAAGGTTTGCAAATTAGTGCATTGCCGGGCAAGGTTCACTAGTTTATGTAAATCCGAGCAAGGTTCACTTTATCAAGCAAGTCTGTTCTTCATAGTCAAGTAAGGTTCTCTTCCGAGTAAGCTTTTGGCTAACCAAGTCCATGAGGCCAAGTGATTGGAAGACCGGGCAAGGTATTCTTTAATAATTATGGTCCGAGCAAGCTTGATGTATAAATGGAATATCTCTAAGTAACATCGGGCAAGGTTCAACTCAAGCAAGGAACAGTACTACCGAGTACACTTTGCTAATAAGTTATTGTATAGCAACGAGTTGAATGGACCATCGAAGAACAAGGTTGCTTGTAAGGGTTTGTCGGGCAAAGTCTGGCAAAGTCAAGAAGACTGAAGTCTACCCGGTGAGTATTTTATTTGGTAAAATACTCTTCAAGTAAAGTCTACCCGGAAACTGATCCCGAGCACACTTCTATGTTACCAAGTGTAAGGCAGGCAGATCACATAGTCTACTCGGAGAAGTTTACTTATCCAGAGCCTACCCGAAAGACTTGTTTTATACTTAGAATATTTTCTGATTATGTAATTTGAATATGTATGTATGTTTGGGGTTTCTAGAAGGAATGACAGTTGTCCTAGGTTGGCAGGCCTATAAATAGAATGTTTTAGGGCACGCCGCCTACGGAAGAAGAGAGGCCTAAGAACAGACACACACACAACACACGGAAAAAGGAATATATTAAGAGAGAATATTGTGTTTGACGGCTGTCTTAGTACGGATAGACCTTCAAGAAACCCTAAATCGGTTATCCACTATGTATGATTGATATTATATAAATGGAAATCTTTTGAGTGAATCTTGTTTTTGTTATCTATCATTGAATACTTATTAAGCAACCGTATGTTTGTTATTGATTCCACCTTTAACAAACGGATATCTTTCTAAATATAGCAACCCGTCATTAACTCCCTTGTCAACACATCAATCTGTGTGAGTTATGACATGATTAAGTAAGATCCAGCTGAAATCGAGGGACCTGACACTCGATTTCAGCTGGATCTTACTTAATCATTTCATTTTCTATCATCTCTATTTCTGCAGCTTGAAGAAAACACACTACATCATCTAATTTTAACTCATTCAAGTTGTGCTTTGTAAGAATGAACTTGCAGGCAGTATACCATTCCTTTGGCAAAGAGTTCAGCAGCTTGGTGTTGAGATCAAAATCAGTCATGACATAGTCTGTGGTTCTGAGCTCATTCACAATTCCCAGAAACCTCTCTAGAATTGATTTCAACCTTTCTCCTTTTTTATACTTGAATCTTTCTAACTGATGCTTCAATCTCTGCTTCTTAATGTTCTTGAGTTCAACATTTCCCTCAAATATTTCAAGTATTGCATCATACATTGCCTTGGCATTGGGATGATGTGCAACCTTGGTGAGTATTTCCCAAGACAGACCTAGCTTCAACATAGCTAAAGCCTTGTCATCAACCTTTCTCATTCTTTCTCTTACAGCAGCAGTTGCAGCTGCATTTGCACCTTCTGCAACTTCTCCTTGTGGACCATTCTTGATGGAGTTCCACATATCAACATCATTGTAGCAAACGGCTGCTTCAAACAAAACCTTCCATTTTGTGAAATTTTCCTGTCCATACAATCTAGGAATCTTGTTAGTAGACACCTCTTGTTCCTCGTAACCAGACATTTTTGTGAAAATAAAAGTAATTTCTTAATAAAAACAGAGTTTCACAAATATTCATATCTGAGACTCGATTTTTCAGATCTGATGTGTCTGATTCGATAAGAACAAGATATAAATATAAAGATTAAAACTTTAAATAAAACAAGGAAGAGAAAACACCAAATGATTGTAGATCTGGAAGAAAAATGAAGAACAGAGCTGCTGACGTCACAAATAAATGGAACAGTGGTCTTCTTACGTCATTCTTCTTCAAATCTTCAATCAGCAACAATCTTTCTAAAATAGCAGTAATCAGCTCTGATACCAATTTTCAGGTCCGAGCCCTGGTGCGGAAGCGTGAATAATCATTATTAAACAACGGTGTGGAGCTCGGGTCTAGGGTTAGGATCGAATCTAACTCGGATTCACTCTTGAAATATGTCTGGACGGATGAGGTGTATTGGGAGAGAGCCTGATTTGATTAACAATCAATAATAGGATGAACAATTGTAATCAAAACACAAAAGATAGAAATGGTAGTATGAAATATTAACCGAATGATTCTCATTAAGATGAAACACTCATACATACATTCATACATACAATCGATTAAGAAATATCAGCCGCCACCAGGAGAGCTCATCCTGGAGGCGGAGACTCTCTCAAAGGGATAAAACCCTAAATCTCACACATACACAATACAGTCACTCATACTAGACAAATGAATAAAAACATCTATTTATACTAGTCTAGCATGACTTGGTCTTCAAGCCATCCACCCTTGGTTGAGACCAAAATAATATATTTTTCACCCACAAATTAATTCGATGCATCGGTCTAAAATATAAGTCCCAACAATCTCCCCCTTAGACCGATGCCATCGAATTTCTTCCATGATCACCTCATAACTCGTTGTCTTTCATTGAAATTCTCACCCTCACGTTAAGCTTCTCCCATTGTTCATTTCGAATCATCACTCTTATACCACTTTTGGATACAGTTGTATGGGCATATGAATGAGGCTTTGAACTTCAAAGATCAACTTCAAGTAACAAGGTTATCACAAAAAGAAATAAACGCATTGTGATCATCAAATAATCTTCCATTCTTCAAATCTGTTTCTTCCCCTGTAAATTAACTTCAAACCATTCCCTGAATTAAGATAGCATTCAAGTTCAACCATAACCCGTTCTTGACAGTTCAAGTGACTATTTCATAGGAGGTTGAACTCTACTGATCATCCTTTCAACATTGTTGCTTGAGATGACTCTATCTTCTCATCCGTACTAGGAAATCTGAAAACTGACAAACGATGAAACATCTTTGAAAAACCTTGGATTATTAATCTTGATCAACTTTTCCTTAACTCGAGTCTTTTACTTGATTTGATGCATGCCATTTGCAATGAAATTCAAATATTTTTACTCCCCCAATTTCGTTGCAGTTGTCTTTAATAAATGTGTCTTCAAATTAAGTGTGGGTGAAACAATCTTGATCATCCTCATCAAGATTGTAAAAATCTCAGATAAACATATTCAAAAGTTGGTTGACACTAAATGTGATTAAATCCTTAAGCTTGGTCAACACTTGTTCTTGTAAAGCTCTTGATGAAGTCGTGAAATTGGATGAGGTTTGAATTCCATAAGCTTGTTGATGATTGGAGAAAAATTACCAAAATACCCCTGGTATATATCTCCCGTAGAGAACAGCTTGGTCAAACGGTTAACGGTACCAAAAATCTCAAAAGTTTCTTCAAAACTTTGAAATATTTCACAAACTCTGTTTCCTAGCACAAAGTGTGCTTGGCAACACTTTCTTAGCACAAAGTGTACTCGGAGTAACTTTCCTAGCACAAAGTGTAACCGGAAAGCAAAACACTTGTGATTTTTCAATTTTAGCACTCGCACAAAGTTTACCCGGAAGCACTTTCCTAGCACAAAGTGTACTCGGAAATCAAAACACTTGTGATTTTTCAATTTTCAACTAGCACAAAGTGTGCTCGGAAGTAAAAGTGTGCTCGGATTACTTAGTGCTTTTTCATTTTCCACCAAACATGCTCGGGAGCAAAAGTGTGCTCGGGAGCAAGGGTGTGCTCGAAACAAACTTGAGTTTTCTCTTCACAAGCATAATTGTTCAAGACAAAACAAAGCATGCTCGAAAAAGAGTCTGCTCGAATAAATAACAAAGTGTGCTCGAGACTTAAAGAAGATAGTTTTCTTGAGAAGACAAAGGACATGCTCTGGGTTTCACAAAGTGTGCTCGAATTTGATGTGCTCGATATAAGATGTGCTCGAAATAACCTGTGCTTGAGCCAAACAAAGATGTGCTTGGGCAAAACACCTCCTGTGCTCGAAGCAACACTTAGTCATTTTTCATACTCGGGTCCAATCTTATTTGTTCATAGTGTGCTCGAGACATTAAAACTTCATTTCTGCGTCATCAGTCACTGATTTGCCCTTGCAGAACCTGCTCGAATATTCACTTTGCATCTGCTGCAACAAACAATGATGAAATTGCCTTTAGTAACTGTTCATTTTTGACTTGTACATTCTCCTTAACAGTTTGTACCATCGGCAATATTTTTCAACAAACATCTACTGTTTGTGCAGCACGAGCACACAAAACCCTAATTTTTCGAATCCAAAATCAAGTTTCGGCATCTGAAATAAATCATTGTAGCACCATCCAAGTCATCTCGAAATCAAAGAAACCTATCTTCATATCATAATCAACCATTTCAGATCTAGAAATAATCAGATGAACAGTGTTGCCCCAAAACGAGCCAAATAACACTGTTACATCAGATCTGGACCGTTCTGACCAAATAAGCATGAAATTGATGTTGGATCTCCAAACGAGTCATCAACCCAAACATCAATCCATATAATTTTCTCCGAATCATCAAATAATTTCAAAACCCCCAAAAATAATTTCAACGAACTTCATCGTTTAACGTCCATGGTGGATTCAAGAGCGAAATGAATCAGTTCAGCGGTTAGTCTGAACGATTCGGTAACCCAGGCTCTGATACCAATTGTCAGGTCCGAGCCCGGGTGCGGAAGCGTGAATAATCATTATTAAACAACGGTGTGGAGCTCGGGTCTAGGGTTAGGATCGAATCTAACTCGGATTCACTCTTAAAATATGTCTGGACGGATGAGGTGTATTGGGAGAGAGCTTGATTTGATTAACAATCAATAATAGGATGAACAATTGTAATCAAAACACAAAAGATAGAAATGGTAGTATGAAATATTAACCGAATGATTCTCATTAAGATGAGACACTCATACATATATTCATACATACAATTGATTAAGAAATATCAGCCGCCACCAGGAGAGCTCATCCTGGAGGCGAAGACTCTCTCAAAGGGATAAAACCCTAAATCTCACACATACACAATACAGTCCTCACTCATACTAGACAAATGAATAAAAACATCTATTTATACTAGTCTAGCATGACTTGGTCTTCAAGCCATCCACCCTTGGTTGAGACCAAAATAATATATTTTTCACCCACAAATTAATTCAATGCATCGGTCTAAAATATAAGTCCCAACATTACAATTTCTTGATTTGAACACCTTAGGCTTCTGAGGTGTCCATTTTCTGAAACCACGCTTAGCTTCATTCACCGTTGTAACACCCCGCAACCGCAGCGGAAACGTAAACGGGATGCAACAGACACCTCTGATATCAACCACATTGTTTATAAAGAAAACTGAATGCATTAATATACTTCAAATTTCATTATCTTGTATTTCATTACCGTCTAGGTGATACACACATCATACAATACGATACATACTTCTATTTATTATAATGTATCCTAACATCCAGCATGCAAATCTTACACACATCAAGCACTTAGCACGTAAGCAATCACTTCATCTTAGTTGTACCTGAAATGCATGTGAGAAAACGGGTCAACTACGAATAGTTGGTGAGTTTCAGAATTTGAGTAAACCATGTTAAATCCATATCAAAATATAATATTATCTGGGGACACTGTTAACCCAGTACCGTACTCATTCCGGGGACAATGTTAACCCAGAAACACGATGTAATTATGCTGAGCCCACAAGTGAAACCTCTGACTATCACACACAACCCCCGTGGCATATCCCCCGCCCACGGACCTGCCCCAAACCGCTATGCCTAACATTGCATAGCAAAATATATATCAACAACAAAATAGACATGTGCAACTGGCTGGGAAACATCAGCAAATCCATGCCGGACCAGTTGGGTTTGTCAGACCAATAGTACTATCCACACTCTACCGGCTTTCAGTTAATCACTCGTGTTCCGGGGCCTTAGAATGTTAGCAACTCAGACAATTACCATCTTAGTACATTTCCGTACAATTCCCGTACAATAAAACATATATAAATCCACGCAATTCCGTGCGTTCAGTATGTACTTAAACATTTCAGTAAAAACATGCTTCCGCCCCGAGAAAATATTCGAAAACAGTTCAGAAAAAGGGGCTCGTGAAACTCACCTTAGCACATGCAAGCAGGTAACAACAATCATTATCGGTTAACACGTCCAATCTGTAATATGATCCCTACGATCGTTACTATACACTCATTATTAATATAACTTTAACCGAGTTAACCGGTACATCTGGGGACACTGTTAAACCAGCACTGTACCCGTTCTGGGGGCAAGGTTAACCCAGAAACACTTCTCCGGACTCAGATTGTGATATCGTTTAGAGTTCCATGGTCACAATTACTATTAGTCGTTTTTCTCGTTTTGCGTGCCTAGCACGGTTATCCGTTTTTACGTTTCAAAAATGAGTTTGGTCACCCACGACCCGAAAATAGTTGTTGACTGATAATTTAGTTAAAGATGTGAACTTAGAGCTCGGTTTAGACGTCCCGATTGGCCGCGGGACCAGTTTCCGTCTTTGGCGTACCGGAAACTGTTAAAATAGGTTAAAATTACTCAAATCATCCGAATTATTTTCGGATGATTTATTTTTACTTATTTGACTCAATTATACGAAAATAGTTCATTTTTAGGGTTTTTATACACCAGTCAGTTCGTTTAAGCGAACTTTACCGGTTTACGCATTTTAAGCTTTAAAAGTTTGTTTTTACACAAATAATTATCCGTTTAATCTCGGATCTTGAAATTTTGCACAAATCACTTTTTGACAGTGGGGAATTTTATAAAAATATTTCCAGAATTAATTTCTATATTTAAAATTTATTTATCTATTTTTAAACACCATTTAAACACTAAATATGTCGTAAATACCAAACGATCTTAGAAAAATCCCAAATTTTTCCTGGATGTCCCCTGCCATCCACATAGTCCCCTGTAAACTTTCCAGAACCAAAATCTTCTTTACATGCCATTTTCACTAAAACCGGTCTAGAAAACCCTAGAACTCGTTTAACCGAAAAGCCTACTTAGACTTCTCCAATTGACCTCAAATTTTGTGTGTGACTTATAAATGATATAAAAAGTTTATCTAAAATTTTCCAGAATTTTTCATGATATTTAACTATTTTTCACCATTTTTGGCCAAAACCGAGCATTAAATTCACCAAATATTCATCCTTTATCCAAAAATTACCAAATATTCACAGATCTCATATTTTCATGTGTAGATCATCCCTGTAAAATTTCATGACCTAACTCTACACGTATCACAATCTGTCCAAATATCCCAAAACCGAACATAACCGAATATCCCTTCGTTTTCCGCCACTACAAGCTACAAACTCGTCTTTCCGCCTTATTTACCACTAAACACAGAACCTACAACCAACATACCACAATACCAAGCAAGTTACACTCACGACCAAGCCTCTTACACTATAGTTTCGGTTATGATTCAAAAACAAAGATTTAAACCGTAAAAATTCGTTCTTGGTTCGTTTAACCCCTTTCTTGGACCAAGATCCCTTGTATAACCCGTATACATCACTTGATCAAGCAAGAATCGGTTTTCATCTTTGAAACCTCATTTTCTTGCAATTAAACTCAAGAAACGAAGATGGAAACGTGATTAACTAGATTCTTTACCTTGTTTTCTTGCTAAAAATTCTCGTTTTTGGATCATGATCTTGAGAGGAAGTTAGGATTGTTGGATTGTTGGGTGAAAAAAAGAAATAAGGACTAGGGGATAACACCCCATGTCCGATCGGAAACATAAGGAGGGTGGGGTGGGACCCACCTCTCCATTCTTGGCCATTCATTTGGATTCTCGCAATCCGGATAATGTTTTGGATAATCTGGCTCCGTTCGTTTTTCGGTTAAATGTTTAATTCGGCTTAAAACGAGGTTAAAACGGTCGTTTTCGGCTTAAAAATGAAATTTATATAAAACCGATTTAAAAACTTTAAAAACTTAAACCATGACTTTCGTTAACTTAAAACATCATATTATTAATTACTGCGCATCTTTTTCGGCTTGATCGATCGTCTCTTGCTCGGTTTGGTATTAAAGGTTTCGTTTAACGTACCGACGTACATTAAATCGAAAATTCTTTCTCTGTGCTTTATTTCACTTATCCCGAAGCTTTAATACTTCGTAAACATCACTAAATATTATAGGTATCGTCTATAATTGAACCCTCGATTCGTTCGGGTTTCAATAACTATCGATCGATTGATCGCATATTCAATACGATGAATTATATATTCACGTACAACCAATAGAGTGAACCATGTATTCTCGTATAATTACTATGGTAACTCATGTACCCGACATTAGATATGACGTAACTATTGTCTACCGGTTAGGGTATACCGGTTTTCGTCGGAATTGTTACATTCTCCCCCCGTTAAGAAATTTCGTCCTCGAAATTTTACACGCCCACTATCCCCTTCCGAGAGAAAGGTGGGGGGTTTTTCCTTCAGAATTCACCCTCGCGTGAATTCCACTTAATCTTAATTAGTAAAGCTTGGTGTGTCCAAACTGTTTAGTTTTCCCGTCTACTATCTCTACGGAATTATTTATGATATCAAACATGTTTTCTTTGAGTACCTCCACAACTAGTACTTTCGTTGCCTCATCGCTTAGGTACCTTTCAATCCGTATACATGGCAAAACATCATGTATATTACTTAGCCCCTGGAGTACTTTAATCGATAAACTAAATGACCAACCAAGGAGATAGTCTCATGAGGTCCAATATATTAAGGAACTATTTTCGGTTTTGCCAAACCTCATATCACCTTTCTAAGGTGATGCCTTAAAAATACCTTGTCACCTCTTTCCAGCGACAATGGTTTCCTTTGAATGTTGGCATAAGTCATTTGCCAATCTCACGCTGCTTTCAACTTATCTTAAATATTATAAATCCGATTGGTTGTTTCTAGAATCAATTCAAATCTTATGGCTTGATTGACGCCCATGTTCAATTTAACAAATTGGTGATAATTACTTCACCCATAGAAAGCTTCAAGCTCTCGATGCTTCCTTACCCGCCTTCCAATAATGGAAGTAGGATGACCATTTCGATCTGAGATAATTGAAAATGGTACTCCTCGACGAGATACCATTTCACCATCATGAATTTGGGCGAGAATTCATTGTGGTAATCGTCATGGATTTGGAATGAAATGCGAGGATTGGTTAATCGATCCGCGATTACCCAAATTTACATTATGCCTTTGATATATCTTGGGAATTTGCGTCCCGAAATCCATTGTAATTTATTCCCACTATCATTGGCGAATTTTCTGTCGTTGTGGCGTTCCCTAGGGTTTTCGGTGTGCAGCCTTATCTCTTGCATAACTTGAATATTCGCCAACATACGTAATCCATATCTTTCTCCAACTCGGTCATTAATAAAATCCTTTCAGATATTCGTATTATCAATAGTCTAATCCGATCCCGGATGTATGGAATATTTCAATCCATGCGCTTTGTCCATGATTAACTCACGAAGGTCATGGAGGGTCGGGATCCAAACCCTATTTTTGAAGCAGAGAATTTCGTCCACGCGCTGTTCGACATTCTTCTCATTGCCGTAAAGTCCCTCCTTTTCCAATTGTTCCTCTTTTAACGCCTCACTTTGAGCGACTCGAATCAGGTTCGAAAGGTTCGACTGGACTATCATCCCCAGCGCTCGCACTCGCAATGGCTTAACCCGATCTTTCCTACTCAAGGCATCGGCTACGACGTTAGCCTTGTCGGGGTGATAACGGATGTCACAGTCATAATCGCTTAACAACTCGACCCATCTTCGATGAATATGAGACTGCGGTCTCTTATCATCTATAAAATTTGTACAATTGCGTCGTACAAAGGATTATGAGTTGGGTAATGCTAAAAATTCTTTAATAAACCGCTGAAAGTCTCCGGCTAGTCCTAAAAATTGGCGCGTTTCCTTTGGCGCCTTGGGTGACTGCCAATTTTAATGGTTTCTATCTTATTTGAATCTATGTGAAATCCTTGTTGCTTTACAACATGACCAAGGGATTATGCCTTCTTTATTCAAATCACATTTCGAAAACTTCGCGTACAACTCCTCTTACTTTAACACTTCCATAATTTTCCTTAACCGTCGTTCGTGCTCTTCTTTACGTTGCGAATATATCAAAATATCATCAATGAATGTTATGGCAAATTTGTCAAAATAAAGTTTACAGACTCGGTTCATGAGTTCCATGAATGCTGCCGGCGCATTTGTTAGCCCGAACGGCATAAATAAGAATTCATAATGGCCGTAACGAGCCCGAAACACTGTTGTTGCAACGTCCTCATCTTGGATTTTCTTCATTTGGTGATAACTATATCTAAGATCAATTTTCTAAAAATAAATCGCCCCTTGCAGTTGGTTAAACAGATCCTTCACTTCGAAGAAGTGAATACCTATTCTTGATCGTCACTTTATGCAATTCTCTCTAATCAATACATATCCTAACACTTCCGTCCTTCATTTCCCAATTAACACTGGTGCACCCCATGGTGACTAACTAGATCGTATAAAACCTTTATCCAATAATTCTTGCATTTCAGTTGGTGCAAGTCGGTAAGATGCTTTAGCAACAGGGCCAGCTTGAGGTATTAAATCGATTCTGAATTCGACCTGTCGGGTTAGCGGTAATCCAAGGAGTTCTTCTGGGAAAACTTGTGGAAATTCGCGTACCATCGGGATATCTTCTATATGTCTTCTTTTAAATACTTTGGCCATCGCGTTTGTTAAATACACCACGTCTTCTTGTCGTAAATATTATAACATCTCAAGATGAGGTTAGAGTGGTAACATAATATCGTACACTTTTCTCTGTATCTAATCGCTTCATCGTCCAAAAGAGAGCTTCTAATCATCTTCTTTTCATATTTGATTTCAGCTTCATGTTGAGTTAGCCAATCCACGTTAACTATTACGTCACAACTTCTTAACTTTACTGGTCGTAGGTTAATAAGGATAGGTTAATCGTTCAGAATAATAGGGCAATTCCGAACAATTTAGTTAACCATTAGGGGTTTACCGTTAGTGATTCTACAGTATAGGGTTCAATAGTTTCACTAATCGGTATCTTTCCGAATGATAGGAGGTTAACATGAACTAACTTCTATCGACGACCGTAAAAATTATCACTGAAGTCTATTGATTTAAAACTACCACATACTTAACACCACCTTTGGATCATGACGTGCTTTATTCAAATTACTCACAAAAGCACAGCTCCTTGCTTGATCAGAGGTTGATGCTTGTCATGAGGTTCGTCTTCTAACGACACCTTGGTTCAACTTTGGGCAATTTCTCTTGAAACGTTCTGTACTGCCACATTCATAGCAAGTACCACTGTTTGGCATAATTTGGTTTCTTTGGATGGATTGTTATTGAAGTTGTTGGGTTCGAAGTGGTTGTACACGAATGGGTTGGGGTTGCCGGTTCACATAGCTTCAATTGGTTCTACAATTGGGGCATCACGTCCATCTTTACCACACCTGTGGCCTACTATCACTCGACATTCTTCTTCCTACCGATAACCATATTTTCCACATTTAGGGAAGGACCCTTCATGCGGTTCATGTTTTCACACCAGAACTAGTCTTAGTATAATTCTGGGTTGTAGGACATGCCTACTTATTCACAAGTCTATCTTGCACTATACCTTTATCATTTCTCTTCTTTAACACTCGACGTCTCACCTAACGTCCTTCCATTCCGCTTCCCATAGAGTCAGATATATCAATGTTGGCCTGTGACACAACCTTTTCGAAGGTTGTATATTTTACAGGATTGACTATACTCCTTGTCGATGGAGTTAGTCCCCAATATAGCGCTCACTTCGCTTAGTTTCAGGAGTAATTAGCCATGTTACCAGCCATGACAATTCCTTCAAACGATTAGCGTTTTCTAAGTGATCAGCACACAACATTTCTATCTTTCATAGCTCAGTTTCCAATCTCTGAGCTTAATTGCTCGAATAAAAGTGCTCTAGCACAAGAATTTTAAATTCTGACCATATCATCTGAGTAATAATTTTCTAATTATAATTTTGTACCATCGTGCTCCATCACGGTACAACATAATCTACCAACATATCTGTAGCATATTTCACTACACAATGTTCTAGACTCTTACCAATATCCTTAACCATTTGGATCTTTTCTATCCACTTGCTAATCTATTCCTCCCTTTACCATCAGTAAACTATTAATAATTTCCTTAACACAACCAACAAATATATCCCTCATACCGGATCTAATTCATTACGACTACCATTCATGTTTAGTTTATAACTAATACTTGTAGTCATATTAGTATTCGGTGGGGCATTATCACTCTTAGTAATAACACTAAGAATTGAAATATTCATAATCATGTGATTGCTCGATCTATAATTCTGCGATCACATTTGCATCAACACTAGCAGTGATCTGTGAAACGACATTCGGTATCATCATCTGCTATCTTTGAGCAATCAACTGAATCATATCAATCTCCATCATTGGAGTTACTCTTTTTATGTCACTCTGCCGTACTCATCCCGTACGCATTAATCATTACTAATCTCACCGTATAGCTCGTTACCAGCTCAATCATAACAGCAGGTACACATACACACCAAATATTATCATACTTATTACACATACCAGTATCTAGTATATATGTCCCACCAATATAATATCATAAGGACTTAACCTGACGTCGGTTAACGTTTAAATATGTTTCATAACCCTTGTCACCAACTGACATATAGATCTTTCTCAACACAGTTCACTATGCTTGATTTCAATATCCTTCTGCATGTCAGCATAACCGATACATGCTCACCGTGAGCACCAAACGATTACGTACCACGGAGTTATAATATCCGTGTCTATTTGTATATCTGGCATACACAGTATACCACCTACGAACGAACAGCCAACTATGCTATAATGATTCCAACACCTCCTTGTGTATGGGTAATCATTCTATTCGAGTATACATGGGTATAGGCATCTAACGGATGTAAGGATAACATAGGGAGTTGCAAGGTTCAAGGTAATCGCGCAATATGGGTTGCCTTCAAATATTATCAATTACTATTATGGGAAACTCTATCACTTGCTCAGTCAATGTCCTCAGGCGTTCTAGGTTCGCTAAAATCGGTAATTCTCGATCTGGAGTTGGTCTGTCTCATATGTTTGTGAGTGAGAGATACACATATATATTTATATATATTATTTTTATTTGCTCATTTATTATCAAATTTATTATTATTATTATTATTTTATTTTATATATATATTTTTTTTATTTATTTACCTTAATGGAATAAGAACGGGTTCAGGTACGGGTCCGTCCGTACGTGAGGGTCGACGGTTCGGGTGAACATCTATGGTTATTAGGATTTACGGTACCGGTGTTGGCAAGGTAAGGGATTTATCAATTTTGGTTGGGAGTGACGGTTACTAGATATTTCTGGTTAATGTCAAACAGGAGATCTAACTTGGTACTATCATAACTATAGCCCGATAAGTCAGGCTTATCATCAACCGATGCTCTAGGAATTTCAGCATTCTCGGTACCTTTATTATTTCATCCCCCGGTTCCTTATCCGGGTCTTATTTCTCAATACTTGTACCCACAAGATATGCACATACATATATATATACACCTTAGCACGCATAAATAATATTATATACTTTACACATATGTTGTCATTTTTACCTATTAATGTACCCCGTGACTTCCCCTGAATTCCCTCGTGCGGACAAGTCTGTTATTATGTTCCGGACCATAATAACTCACTTGTCCATCCAAGTTCATCCAACTCTCGTCACTATAAATTATTAGTTGATATTCAGATCCTATAATACTTGAGCTACTGGTTATATTTTAGGTATCTTTTAAAGACATCCTAATTCCTTATAACCAATGGCTCTGATACCAACTTCTGTAACACCCCGCAACCGCAGCGGAAACGTAAACGGGATGCAACAGACACCTCTGATATCAACCACATTGTTTATAAAGAAAACTGAATGCATTAATATACTTCAAATTTCATTATCTTGTATTTCATTACCGTCTAGGTGATACACACATCATACAATACGATACATACTTCTATTTATTATAATGTATCCTAACATCCAGCACGCAAATCTTACACACATCAAGCACTTAGCACGTAAGCAATATTTCATCTTAGTTGTACCTGAAAAGCATGTGAGAAAACGGGTCAACTACGAATAGTTGGTGAGTTTCACAATTTGAGTAAACCATGATAAATCCATATCAAAATATAATATTATCTGGGGACACTGTTAACCCAGTATCGTACTCATTCCGGGGACAATGTTAACCCAGAAACACGATGTAATTATGCTGAGCCCACAAGTGAAACCTCTGACTATCACACACAACCCCCGTGGCATATCCCCCGCCCACGGACCTGCCCCAAACCTCTATGCCTAACATTGCATAGCAAAATATATATCAACAACAAAATAGACATGTGCAACTAGCTGGGAAACATCAGCAAATCCATGCCGGACCAGTTGGGTTTGTCAGACCAATAGTACTATCCACACTCTACCGGCTTTCAGTTAATCACTCGTGTTCCGGGGCCTTAGAATGTTAGCAACTCAGACAATTACCATCTTAGTACATTTCCGTACGATTCCCGTACAATAAAACATATATAAATCCACGCAATTCCATGCGTCCAGTATGTACTTAAACATTTCAGTAAAAACATGCTTCCGCCCCGAAAAAATATTCGAAAACAGTTCAGAAAAAGGGGCTCGTGAAACTCACCTTAGCACATGCAAGCAGGTAACAACAATCATTATCGGTTAACACGTCCAATCTGTAATATGATCCCTACGATCGTTACTATACACTCATTATTAATATAACTTTAACCAAGTTAACCGGTACATCTGGGGACACTGTTAACCCAGCACTGTACCCGTTCTAGGGCAAGGTTAACCCAGAAACACTTCTCCGGACTCAGATTGTGATATCGTTTAGAGTTCCATGGTCACAATTACTATTAGTCGTTTTTCTCGTTTTGCGTGCCTAGCACGGTTATCCGTTTTTACGTTTCAAAAATGAGTTTGGTCACCCACGACCCGAAAATAGTTGTTGACTGATAATTTAGTTAAAGATGTGAACTTAGAGCTCGGTTTAGACGTCCCGATTGGCCGCGGGACCAGTTTCCGTCTTTGGCGTACCGGAAACTGTTAAAATAGGTTAAAATTACTCAAATCATCCGAATTATTTTCGAATGATTTATTTTTACTTGTTTGACTCAATTATATGAAAATAGTTCATTTTTAGGGTTTTATACACCAGTCAGTTTGTTTAAGCGAACTTTACCGGTTTACGCATTTTAAGCTTTAAAAGTTTGTTTTTACACAAATAATTATCCGTTTAATCTCGGATCTTGAAATTTTGCACAAATCACTTTTTGACAGTGGGGAATTTTATAAAAATATTTCCAGAATTAATTTCTATATTTAAAATTTATTTATCTATTTTTAAACACCATTTAAACACTAAATATGTCGTAAATACCAAACGATCTTAGAAAAATCCCAAATTTTTCCTGGATGTCCCCTGACATCCACATCGTCCCCTGTAAACTTTCCAGAACCAAAATCTTCTATTACATGCCATTTTCACTAAAACCGGGCTAGAAAACCCTAGAACTCGTTTAACCGAAAAGCCTACTTAGACTTCTCAAATTGACCTCAAATTTTGTGTGTGACTTATACATGATATAAAAAGTTTATCTGAAATTTTCCATAATTTTTCATGATATTAACTATTTTTCACCATTTTTGGCCAAAACTGAGCATTAAATTCACCAAATATTCATCCTTTATCCAAAAATTACCAAAAATTCACAGAACTCATATTTTCATGTGTAGATCATCCCTGTAAAATTTCATGACCTAACTCTACACGTATCACAATCTGTCCAAATATCCCAAAACCGAACATAACCGAATATACCTTTCGTTTTCCGCCACTACAAGCTACAAACTCGTCTTTCCGCCTTATTTACCACTAAACACAGAACCTACAACCAACATACCACAATACCAAGCAAGTTACACTCACGACCAAGCCTCTTACACTATAGTTTCGGTTATGATTCAAAAACAAAGATTTAAACCGTAAAAATTCGTTCTTGGTTCGTTTAACCCCTTTCTTGGACCAAGATCCCTTGTATAACCCGTATACATCACTTGATCAAGCAAGAATCGGTTTTCATCTTTGAAACCTCATTTTCTTGCAATTAAACTCAAGAAACGAAGATGGAAACGTGATTAACTCGATTCTTTACCTTGTTTTCTTGCTAAAAATTCTCGGTTTTGGATCATGATCTTGAGAGGAAGTTAGGATTGTTGGATTGTTGGGTGAAAAAAAGAAATAAGGACTAGGGGATAACACCCCATGTCCGATCGGAAACTTAAGGAGGGTGGGGTGGGACCCACCTCTCCATTCTTGGCCATTCATTTGGATTCTCGCAATCCGGATAATGTTTTGGATAATCTGGCTCAGTTCGTTTTTCGGTTAAATGTTTAATTCGGCTTAAAACGAGGTTAAAACGGTCGTTTTCGGCTTAAAAAATGAAATTTATATAAAACCGATTTAAAAACTTTAAAAACTTAAAACATCATATTATTAATTATTGCGCATCTTTTTCGGCTTGATCGATCGTCTCTTGCTCGGTTTGGTATTAAAGGTTTCGTTTAACGTACCGACGTACATTAAATCGAAAATTCTTTCTCTGTGCTTTAATTCACTTATCCCGAAGCTTTAATACTTCGTAAACATCACTAAATATTATAGGTATCGTCTATAATTGAACCCTCGATTCGTTCGGGTTTCAATAACTATCGATCGATTGATCGCATATTCAATACGATGAATTATATATTCACGTACAACCAATACAGTGAACCATGTATTCTCATATAATTACTATGGTAACTCATGTACCCGACATTAAATATGACGTAACTATTGTCTACCGGTTAGGGTATACCGGTGTTCGTCGGAATTGTTACAACCATAAACCTCCAGATTATATCCACTGGACCATTCTTTGGTTTGTACAGCAACTCATAATGCATGCAAATGTCGTACGCATCGAACAATGATAAAATTTTAAATTCCATCAAATTATTGAAGTATTGCACTCCAAATAATCTTCTAATCCTAATCTTCTTGATATTGCTTAGATATGAAATACTCAAGCATTTACCCATAGTAGTATCCACTCCAGTCTTTTTGTAATACTTCAAAGGATTCTTGAATACTTGTTTTGGAATCTCTACCAAATCAGGAAACAAATTTTTTATTTCATCTTCACTAAACTTTTTAGCTTGCTTGTTCGGATTTGGCTCCATTTCAATCTCCTCATCGAACAGTTCATTAAAATTAGCAAATTCTTCTTGTTCTCCAACGTACTTAACAGCTTCAGGTTGATCCATAAACTCGACACCAGTATTCAACAAATCATCATTAATATCGGGTTCAGGAATATCTTTTTCAAAATCAAACGTCAAATCATCCATCGATACATCCAACATCTTCTCCAGAGGAGATATATCTACTGGAATTTCCCCTTCTTCTAGCTCATCAATCATATTTGTAACCCGAACATTAGACATAACCAACTCTTCTAACTCCTCCACCGTTTTATTAGTCGGTGCCTTATCAGATTTGATTCCTGAGATGGATCATCTTTCTGAACATCACCACCATCAGGTTCAAACTTCTTATTAGGCTTTCCCGCAACTGACCCAGCACCACCTTGCGGTGTGTCATCGTCATCCAAGTCATCAAAATCATCGTCAGTATCACCAAAATCTACCAACTCCTCAACTTGTTTATCCTCTTCTTCCTCAACCACCTTTACATCATCCACAACTGGAATTGGTTGTTCAACAGGTTCAATAACTACATGTACCTTACTCAATACAGGTTCAGTAACTTGAATATCCATATGACTTGATTCTCCAGCTTGCACAGAAGCTTCAATTGCCTTTTCAATAATAGGCTCCTCAATTTTTGATTTGCCTTTATCAGCAACCTTATCCAAATCATAATCAACACGAAATGATGCTTCTGCAACACCAGTGTCTCCACCATACACTCTTTCGTATACAGTGTTTCCAACCTCAGCTCGATCAACCTCAGAGTTCAAACTTATTCCCAATTTCTGGTCAATAATAACGAAATATTTCAGGTGTTCCATAAGCATATCATCAGATAGTTTCCTCTTTCGTTCGCTCTCGTCTAACCTCTTATTAATATCAATATTATCAGCACGTAGACGAGCATTCTCATCATCCAAACTGTTTATCTTTACATCCTGATTTGCCAATTTCTCCTTCAACATCTCAACATCTTCTTTCGAAGGTTCATCAATTTGCAAAATTACTTCTGAGAATGATTATTGTGAGAAATTATGATCAGCAGATTATGAAACTTTAGGATCAACTTTAGGTGTTTCTTGATGTACAGCTTCATGAACTTTTGGAGTAAACTTTGGTGTCTTAAATAACTACTCAATGGTGTCATCCAAATTTACCTCAAACTCTGGTGATTTCTCAAGTTCAAGTACTTCTTCATATTCAGATGCTTTGATAACCTTAGGAGTTTTATCAACAGACGAACCTTGACCAATCTCCTCATCCGGCTCATTAACTAAGCATTTGTCAATCACAGACCTTTTAACCATATGTTTAACACGCTTTTTCTTCTTCGGTTGACTGTCTTCAGGATCATAAGTCTCATCATCATCATCAGACTTCTTTTTCGTCCTCCGTTTCTTAAGAAAATCATGCATTTCCCGAGGATCAGCTAACAATTTCTTTGGTATTTCATGATCAGACTGTGTATCCTCATCGTCACAAGAATTTTCAATAACAGGGTGTAACGATTCCGACGAAACCAGGTATGCCCTAACCGGTTGACAATAGTTACGTTATATTTAATGCCGGGTACATGAATTACCATAGTAATTATACGAGAATACATGGTTCACTGTATTGATTGTACGTGAATATATAATTCATCGTATTGAATATGCGATTAATCGATCGATAGTTATTGAAACCCGAACGAATCGAGGGTTCAATTATAGACGATATATATGATATTTAGTGATTTTACGAAGCATTAATGCTTCGGGATAAGTAAAGTACAGCACAGAAAAAGAATTTCGATTTAATGGTACGTCGGTACATTAAACGAAACCTTTAATACCAAACCGAGCAAGAGACGATCGATCAAGCCGAAAAAGATGCGCAACTATTAATAATATGATGTTCTAAGATAATAAATGCCATGGTTTAAGTTTTTAAAGTTTTTAAATCGGTTTTATATAAATTTCATTTTTTTTAAGCTGAAAACGACCGTTTTAGCCTCGTTTTAAGCCGAATTAAACATTTAACCGAAAAACGAACTGAACCAGATTATCCAAAATATTATCCGGATTTCGAGAATCCAAACATGTGGCTAAGAATGAAAAGGTGGGTCCCACCCCACCCCCTCATATTTCCGATCGGCCTTGGGGGTTATCCCCCTTGCCTTTCATTTCTTTTTTTTACATCAAACCTTCAAGATCTTCATCTTCTCTTAACTTCATGATCTAAAACCCGAGATTTTTAGCAAGAAAACCGAGGTAAAAATCGAGTTATGTACTTGTTCATCTTCGTTTCTTGAGTTTATTTGCAAGAAAATGAGGTTTCAAAGATGAAAACCGATTCTTGCATGATCAAGTGATGTATACGGGTTATACAAGGGATCTTGGTCCAAGAAAGGAGTTAAACGAACCAAAAATGAATTTTTACGGTTTAAACTTTAGTTTTGAAACAATAACCGAAACTATAGTGTAAGAGGCTTGATCGTGAGTGTAACTTGCTTGGTATTGTGGTATGTTGGTTGTAGGTTCTGTATTTAGTGGTAGATAAGGCGGAAAGACGAGCTTGTAGCTTGTAGTGGCGGAAAACAAAAGGTATATTCGGTTTATGTTCGGTTATGGATTTTTGGACAGATTGTGGATGGTTTAGAGTTAGGTCATGAAATTTTACAGAGGTGTTAAATACATGAAAACATGAGTTCTGTAAAGTTTTGGTAATTTTTGGACAAAGGATGAATATTTGGTGAATTTAATGCTCGGTTTTGGCTAAAAATGGGGAAAAATAGTTAAATATCATGAAAAATTCTGGAAAATTTTAGATAAACTTTTTATATCATTTATAAGTCACACACAAAATTTGAGGTCAATTGGAGAAGTCTAAGTAGGCTTTTCGGTTAAACGAGTTCTAGGGTTTTCTAGACCGGTTTTAGTGAAAATGGCATGTAAAGAAGATTTTGGTTCTGGAAAGTTTACAGGGGACTATGTGGATGGCAGGGGACATCCAGTAAAAATTTGGGATTTTTCTAAGATCGTTTGGTATTTACGACATATTTAGTGTTTAAATGGTGTTTAAAAATAGATAAATAAATTTTAAAAATAAAATTAATTCTGGAAATATTTTTATAAAATTCCCCACTGTCAAAAAGTGATTTGTGCAAAATTTCAAGATCGGAGATTAAACGGATAATTATTTGTGCAAAAACAAACTTTTAAAGTTTAAAACGCGTAAACCGGTAAAGCTCGTCTAAACGAGCTGACTGGTGTATAAAAACCCTAAAAATAAACTTTTTTCATATAATTGAGTTAAACAAGTAAAAATGAATCATCCGAAAATAATTCGGATGATTTGAGTAATTTTTTCCCGAATTAACAGTTTCCGGTGCATTAAAGACGGAAACGGGTCCCGCGGCTAATCGGGGCGTCTAAACCGAGCTCTAATTTCACAACTTTAATTAAATTATCAGTCAACCACTATTTTCGGGTCGTGTGTGACCAAACTCATTTTTGAAACGTAAAAACGGATAACCGTGCTAGGCACGCAAAACGGGAAAAACGACTAATAGAAATTTGACTATTGAACTCTAAACGATATCACAATCTGAGTCCGGAGAAGTGTTTCTAGGTTAACATTGCCCCTGGAACGGGTACAGTACTGGGTTAACAGTGTCCCCAGATGTACCGGTTAACACGGTTAAAGCTATAATAATAGTGATTGTATAGTAACGATCGTAGGGATCATATTACAGATTGGACGTGTTAACTGATAATGACTGTTGTTACCTGCTTGCATGTGCTAAAGTGAGTTTCACGAGCCCCTTTTTCTGAATTGTTTTTAAATATTTTCCCGGGGCGGAAAGCATGTTACTATTGAAATGTTTAAGTACATACTGAACGCATGGATTTGCGTGTATTTATAAATATTTGATTGTACGGGAATCGTACGGAATGGGTACAGTACTGGGTTAACAGTGTCCCTAGATGTCCCTAGAAGTGTTTCTAGGTTAACATTGCCCCCGGAATGGGTACTGTACTGGGTTAACAGTGTCCCCAGATGTCCCTAGAAGTGTTTCTGGGTTAACATTGCCCCCGGAATGGGTACTGTACTGGGTTAACAGTGTCCCCAGATGTCCCTAGAAGTGTTTCTGGGTTAACATTGCCCCCGGAATTGGTACTGTACTGGGTTAACAGTGTCCCCAGATGTCCCTAGAAGTGTTTCTGGGTTAACATTGCCCCCGGAACGGGTACAGTACTGGGTTAACAGAGGTTTCACTTGTGGGCTCAGCATAATTACATCGCTAATATATGATTATTATAATGATTTGTCACAGTTGTTTAAATTAGTGAAACTCACCAACTATTCGTAGTTGACCTGTTTTCTCACATGCTTTCCAGGTACAATTAAGATGAAGTGATTGCTTACGTGCTAAGTGCTTGATGTGTGTAAGATTTGCGTGCGGGATGTTAGGATACATTATAATAAATAGAATTATGTATCGTATTGTATGATGTGTGTATCACCTAGACGGTAATGAAATACGAGATAATGTAATTTGAAGTATATTAATGTATTCAGTTTTCTTTATAAACAATGTGGTTGATATCAGAGGTGTCTGTGGCGCCCCGGTTACGTTTCCGCTGCGGTTACGGGGTGTTACAGAACTTGGTATCAGAGCCATTGGTTATAAAGATTTAGTATGTCTTTAAAAGATACCTAAAATATAAGCAGTAGCTCAAGTATTATAGGATCTAAATATCAACTAATAATATATAGTGACGGGATCTGGATGAACTTGGATGGACAAGTGAGTTATTATGGTCCGGAACATAATAACAGACTTGTCCGCACGAGGGAATTCAGGGGAAGTCATTGGGTACATTAATAGGTAAAAATGGCAACATATGTGTAAAGTATACAATATTATTTAAACGTGCTAATGTGTATATATATATGTACATAACTTGTGGGTACATGTATTGAGAAATAGGACCTGGATAAGGAACCGGGGGATGAAATAATAAAAGTACTAAGGATGCTGAAATTTCTAGAGCATCGGTTGATGATAAGTCTGACTTATCGGACCATAGTTATGAAAGTACCAAGTTAGATCTCCCGTTTGACATTAACCAGAAATATCTAGTAACCGTCACTCCCAACCAAAATTGATAAATCCCTTACCCTACCAACACTGGTACCGTATATCCTAATAACCCCCTTTGTTCACCCGAACCGCCGACCCTCACGTACGGACGGACCTGTACCTGAACCCATTCTTATTCCATTAAGGTAAAAATAAAATAATAATAATAATAATAATAAATTTGATAATAAATGAGCAGATAAAAATAATATATAGAAATATATATATGTATTTCTCACTCTCAAACATATGAGTCATACCACCTCCAGATCGAGAATCACCGATTTTAGCGAACCTAGAACGCCCGAGGACATTGACTGAGCAAGTGATAGAGTTTCCCATAATAGTAATTGATAATATTTGAAGGCAACATGGGTTGCGCGATTACCTTGAACCTTGTAACTCCCTATGTTAACCTTACATCCGTTAGATGCCTATACCCATGTATACTCGAATAGAATGATTACCCATACACAAGGAGGTGTTGGAATCATTATAGCATAGTTGGTTGTTCGTTCGTAGATGGTATACCGTGTATGCCGGATATACAAATAGACACGGATATTATAACTCCGAGGTACGTAATCGTTTGTTGCTCACGGTGAGCATGTATCGGTTATGCTGACATGCAGAAGGATATTGAAATCAAGCATGTTAAATATTAATCTTTGTTGAGAAAGATCTATATGTCAGTTGGTGACAAGGGTTATGAAACATATTTAAACGTTAACCGACATCAGGTTAGGTCCATATGTTATTATATTTGTGGGACATATATACTAGATACCGGTATGTGTAATATGTATGATAATATTTGGTGTGTATGTGTACCTGCTGTTATGATTGAGCCGGTAACGAGTTATACGGTGAGATTAGTATTGATTACTGCGTACGGGATGGGTACGGCAGAATGACATAAAAAGCGTAACTCCAATGATGGAGGTTGATATGATTCAGTGATTGCTCAAAGATAGCAGATGATGATACCGAATGTCGTATCACAGATCGCTGCTAGTGTTGATGCAAATGTGATCGCAGAATTATAGATCGAGCAATCACATGATTATAAATATTTCCATTCTTAGTGTTATTACTAAGAGTGATAATGTCCCACCGAATACTATTATGACTACAAGTATTAGTTATAAACTAAACATGAATAGTAGTCGTAATGAATTAGATCCGGTATGAAGGATATATTTGTTGATTGTGTTAAGGAAATTATTAATAGTTTGCTGATGGTAAAGGGAGGAATAGATTAGCGAGGGGATAGAAAAGATCGAAATGGTTAAGGATATTGGTAAGAGTCCAGAACATTGTGTAGTGAAATATGCTACAGATATGTTGGTAGATTATGTTGTATCGTGATGGAACACGATGGTACAAAATTATAGTTAGAAAATTATTACTCAGATGATATGGTCAGAATTTAAAATTCTTGTGCTAGAGCACTTTTATTCGAGTAATTAAGTTCAGAGATTGGAAACTGAGCTATGGAAGATAGAAATGTTGTGTGCTGATCACTTAGAACACGCTAATCGTTTGAAGGAATTGTCATGTCTGGTAACATGGCTAATTACTCCTGAAACTAAACGAAGTGAGCGCTATATTGGGGACTAACTCCATCGATAAGGAGTATAGTCAATTCTGTAAAATATACAACCTTTGGAAGGGTTGTGTCACAAGCCAGCATTGATATATTTGACTCTATGGGAAGCGGACTGGAAGGACGTTAGGTGAGACGTCGAGTGTTAAAGAAGAGAAATGATAAAGGTATAGTGCAAGATGGGCTTTTGAATAAGTAGGTATGTCCTACAACCCAGAATTATACTAAGACTAGTTCTGGTGTGAAAACATGAACCGCATGAAGGGTCCTTCCCTAAATGTGGAAAATATGGTTATCGGCAGGAAGAAGAATGTCGAGTGATAGTAGGCCACAGGTGTGGTAAAGATGGACGTAATGCCCCCTTTGTAGAACCAATTGAAGCCATGTGAACCGGCAACCCCAACCCATTCGTGTACAACCATTCCAAACCCAACAGCTTCAATAACAATCCATCCAAAGAAATCAAATTATGCCAAACAGTTGTACTTGCTATGAATGTGGCAATACAAAAAGTTTCAAGAGAAATTGCCCAAAGTTGAACCAAGGTGTCGTTGGAAGACGAACCTCATGACATGCATCAACCTCTGATCAAGCAAGGAGCCGTGCTTTTGTGAGTAATTCGAATAGAGCACGTCATGATCCAAAGGTGGTATTAAGTATGTTGTAGTTTTAAATCAATAGGCTTCAGTGATATTTTACGGTCGTCGATAGAAGTTAGTTCCTGTTAACCTCCTATCATTTGGAAAGATACCGATTAGTGAAACTATAGAACCCTATACTGTAGAATCGCTAACGGTAAATCCCTAATGGTTAACTAATTGTTCGGAATTGTCCTATTATTCTGAACGATTAACCTTTCCTTATTGACCTACGACCAGTAAAGTTAAGAAGTTTTGACGTAACAGTTGACATGGATTGGCTAATTCAACATGAAGCTGAAATCAAATATGAAAAGAAGATGAGTAGAAGCTCTCTTCTGGACGATGAAGCGATTAGATACAGATAAAAGTGTACGATTTAAAAGAAGACATATAGATGATATCCCGGCGGTACGCGAATTTCCATATGTTTCCCAGAAGAACTTCCTGGGTTACCGCCAACCCGACAGGTCGAATTCAGAATCGATTTAATACCTCAAGCTGGCCCGGTTGCTAAAGCACCTTACCGACTTGCACCAACTGAAATGCAAGAATTATTGGATAAGGTTTTATACGACCTAATTAGTCACCATGGGGTGCACCAGTGTTATTTGGGAAATGAAGGACGGAAGTGTTAGGATATGTATTGATTAGGGAGAATTGAATAAAGTGGCGATCAAGAATAGGTATTCACTTCTTTGAAGTAAATGATCAGTTTAACCAACCGCAAAGGGGCGATTTATTTTTAGAAAATTGATCTTAGATATAGTTATCACCAAATGAAAAATCCAAGAGGAGGACGTTGCAACAACAGCGTATCGGACTCGCTACGGCCATTACGAATTCTTAGTTATGCCTTTCGGACTAACAAATGCGCCGGCAGTATTCATGGACCTCATGAATCGAGTCTGTAAACCCTACCTCGACAAACTCATCACCGTGTTTATTGACGATATTTTGACTTACTCGAAAAGTAAAGAAGAGCACGAGCAACACTTAAGAATAATTTTAGAGTTTCTGAATCAGGAAAAGTTGTATGCAAAAATTCTCCGAGTGTAACTTCTGGTTACAAGAAGTGCAATTCCTCGGTCAAGATGTAAACCATCAAGGAATACACGTTGATCTGAGTAAGGTTGAAGCAATTAAGAATTGGCAAGCGCCTAAATCGCCAAAAGAAATTCGCCAATTCTTAGGCTTAGCTGGATGTTATCGTCGTTTTATAGAGAACTCTTCCAGCATCGCCCAACCCTTAACTCTCCTGACTCAAAAGGATCGAAGGTATGAATGGGGAGAAGAGCGGGAAACGGCGTTTCAAACGTTAAAGCAAAAATTGTGCCAAGCGCCGATTGTAAGTCTCCCCGATGGAGACGATGGTTTTGTCGCGTATTGTGACGCATCGCGTAGAGGGTTAGGATGTGTGTTGTTGCTGAATAATAAGGTTATAGCCTATACTTCCCGACAGTTAAAAGTACACGAGAAAAAAAAAATTACTCTACTCACGACTTAGAACTGGGAGCGGTTATCTTCGCACTTAAAATCTGGAGACATTATCTCTACGGTACAAAGTGCACCATCTTCAACGATCATAAAAGTTTGCAGCACATATTCGATCAGAAAGAACTGAATATGAGGCAACGAAGATGGGTCGAATTGTTAAGCGATTATGACTGTGACATCCGTTATCACCCCGGCAAGGCTAACATAGTAGCCGATGATTGAGTAGAGAGGATCGGATTAGACCATTGATGATACGAATATCTGAAAGGATTTTATTAATGGCCGAATTTGGAGAAAGATATGGTTACGTATGTTGGTGAATATTTAAGTTATGCAAGAGATAAGGCTGCACACCGAAAACCCTAGGGAACGCCACAACGACAGAAAATTCGCCAATGATAGTGGGAATAAATTACCATGGATTTCGGGACGTAAATTCCCAAGAAATATCAAAGACATGATGCAATTTGGGTAATCGCGGATCGATTAACCAATCCTCGCATTTCATCCCAATTCATGACGATTACCACAATGAATTCTCACCCAAATTCATGATGATGAAATGATATCTCGTCGTGGAGTACCATTTTCAATTATCTCATATCGAAATAGTCATCCTACTTCCATTATTGGAAGGCGGGGAAGGAAGCATCGAGAGCTTGAAGCTTTCTATGGGTGAAGTAATTATCACCAATTTGTTAAATTGAAAATGGGCGTCAATCAAGCCATAAGATGTGAATTGATTCGAGAATCAACCAATCGGATTTATAATATTTAAGATAAGTTGAAAGCAGCGCGAGATTGGCAAGGGATTTATGTCAACATTCAAGGGAAACCATTGTCACTGGAAAGAGGTGACAAGGCATTTTTAAGGCATCACCTTAGAGAGGTGATATAAGGTTTGGCAAAACCGAAAATAGCTCCTTAATATATTGGACCTCATGAGACTATCTCCTTGATTGGTCATTTAGTTTATCGATTAAAGTACTTCAGGGGCTAAGAACTATACATGACGTTTTGCCATGTATACGGATTGAAAAGTACCTAAGCGATGAGGCAACGAAAGTATCAGTAATGGAGGTACTCATAAAAGACATGCTTGATATCATAAATAATTCCGTAGAGATAGTAGAGGGGAAAACTAAACAGTTTGGACACACCAAGCTTTATTGATTAAGATTAAGTGGAATTCACAGCGAGGACCAGATTATACCTGGTAACGCGAGGGTGAATTCTGAAGGAAAAACCCCCACCTTTCTCTCGGAAGAGGATAGTGGGCGTGTAAAATTTCGAGGACGAAATTTCTTAACGGGGGGAGAATGTAACGATTCCGACGAAACCAGGTATGCCATAACCGGTAGACAATAGTTACATTATATTTAATGCCGGGTACATGAATTACCATAGTAATTATACGAGAATACATGGTTCACTGTATTGATTGTACGTGAATATATAATTCATCGTATTGAATATGCGATTAATCGATCGATAGTTATTGAAACCCGAACGAATCGAGGGTTCAATTATAGACGATATATATGATATTTAGTGATTTTACGAAGCATTAATGCTTCGGGATAAGTAAAGTACGGCACAGAAAAAGAATTTCGATTTAATGGTACGTCGGTACATTAAACGAAACCTTTAATACCAAACCGAGCAAGAGACGATCGATCAAGCCGAAAAAGATGCGCAACTATTAATAATATGATGTTCTAAGATAATAAATGCCATGGTTTAAGTTTTTAAAGTTTTTAAATCGGTTTTATATAAATTTCATTTTTTTTAAGCCGAAAACAACCGTTTTAGCCTCGTTTTAAGCCGAATTAAACATTTAACCGAAAAACGAACTGAACCAGATTTTCCAAAATATTATCCGGATTTCGAGAATCCAAACATGTGGCTAAGAATGAAAAGGTGGGTCCCACCCCACCCCCTCATATTTCCGATCGGCCTTGGGGGTTATCCCCCTTGCCTTTCATTTCTTTTTTTACATCAAACCTTCAAGATCTTCTTCTTCTCTCAACTTCATGATCTAAAACCCGAGATTTTTAGCAAGAAAACCGAGGTAAAAATCGAGTTATGTACGTGTTCATCTTCGTTTCTTGAGTTTATTTGCAAGAAAATGAGGTTTCAAAGATGAAAACCGATTCTTGCATGATTGTAACACCCCGTAACCGCAGCGGAAACGTACACGGGATGCAACAGACACATCTGATATCAACAGCATTGCTTATAAAGAAAACACCACTACAATAATTTAAACGTATTACATTGTTCCGAGTTTCGTTACCGACTAGGCGTTATCACATAAGTTTTACCAATAGTACGTTAACATGTTTAAAACAAAATATAGACTCTTAAGCTTCCACAAAATAGCACAAATCAGCAAGCACGTATCACTCATTCCAATTTGGGTGTACCTAGAAAGCATGTAAAGAAAACGGGTCAACTAAGAATAGTTGGTGAGTTTCACTAATTTAAATAAACCATGACAAATCATTTTAATAATCATAAATTAATGATGGTATTATGCTGAGCCTACAAGTGAAAACTCTGTTAACCCAGAAACACATTTAATAACCTCTGGGGACACTGTTAACCCATAAACACATTTAATAACCTCTGGGGACACTGTTAACCCAGAAATACATTTAATAACCTCTGGGGACACTGTTAACCCAGAAATACATTTAATATCCTCTGGGGACACTGTTAACCCAGAAATACATTTAATAACCTCTGGGAACACTGTTAACCCAGAACGCTGTTTCGGGCCTTACAATATTAGCAACTCAGACAATTACCATCTCAATACATTACCGTACGATTCCCGTACAATAAACATTATATAAATACATTCATTTCCATGCGATCGGCATGTACTTAAACACTTTGATAAAAACATGCTTTCCGCCCCGGGAAAATATTTAAAACAGTTCAATAAAAAGGGGCTCGTGAAAACTCACCTTTTTGGTGAGCAGAGATGTAATACTGGCACGGCTACCTGTCCGGATCTGTAATACGATCCCTAAGTCGTTACTACACAATTTCTATTAATATAACTTAAATTCGTGTTAACCGGTACGTCCGGGGACACTGTTAACCCAGTACCGTACACGATCCGGGGACAATGTTAACCCCGATACACTTCTCAGGACTTAGATTGTGATATCACTTAGAGTTCTTTTGTCAAAACTACCATTAGTTTGTTTTCTAGTTTTGCGTGCCTAGCACGGTTATTCGTCTTTATGTTTTCAAAAGATGAGTTTGGCCCCGTACGACCCGAAAATAGTTGTTATTGATATTTTAATTAAAGTGGTGAAATTAGAGCTCGGTTTAGACACCCCGTTTGGCCGCGGGGCCCGTTTCCGTCTTTAATATACCGGAAACGACTAAATCGGGTAAAATTACCCAAATCATCCGAATTATTTTCGGATGATTTATTTTTACTTAAATAACTTAGTTTCATGAAAATAGTCCATTTTTAAGGTTTTTATACACCAGTCAGCTCGCTTAGGCGAACTTTGCCGGTTTACACGTTTTAAGCTTTAAAAGTTTGTTTTTAAGTTCCATTTAGCACAAATAAATATCCGTTTAGTCTCGGATCTTGAAATTTTGCACAAATCAGTTTTTGACAGTAAGGAATTTTATAAAAATATTTCCAGAATTAATTTTTATATTTAACATTTATTTATCTATTTTTAAACGTCATTTAAACACCAAATATGCCGAACATACCAAATGACTTTAGAAAAATCCCAAATTTTTCTGAGATGACTCCTGCCATCCATATAGTTCCCAGTAATTTTTACAGAACCAAAAACTCATTTTTCATGCCATTTTCACCAAAACCGAGCTAGAAAACCCTAGAACTCGTTTTACCGAAAAGCCTACTTAGACTTCTCCAATGGACCTGAAATTTTGTGTGAGACTTTATATGTTATAAAAAGCTTATCTAAAGTTTTCCATAATTTTTCATGATGTTTAGCTATTTTTCACCATTTTTAGCCAAAACCGAGCATTAAATTCACCAAATATTCATCCTTTATCCAAAAATTACCAAAATTTCACAGATCTCATATTTTCATGTGTAGATCATCTCTGTGAAATTTCATGACTCAACTCTAAGTCTACCACAATCTGTCCAAATCTTACAAATCATACGAAAAACCGAACTACCTTGTGTTTCTAGCTTTAGATCGCAAAGATCTTGCTTTCTAGCCTTTGCTAGCAACTAGATACAACACCTACAAGCACAACAACACCACACCAAGCAAGTTATACCCACAATCAAGCCATTTCTTTCATGGTTTCGGTTAAGACATCAAAACAATGATTTTAACCGTAAAAATTCGTTTTTGACTCTTTTAAATCCTTTCTTGGACCAAGATCCCTTGTATAACTTGTATACATCACTTGATCACGCAAGAATCGGTTTCATCTCGGGTTTTCACCCATTTTTCACTTGAAACTTCATTCTCTTGCAAACAACTTAAGATCATGGAATCAAAACTATGAATCAACCATTAAAACCATGTTTTTACCTTATGATTCTTGTTAAAAATCAAGGATTTGGATGAATGTTGAAGTGTGTTGAGAGGATTTTGGAGTTGGGGTGTTAGAAAAAAGAAAATGGATTGTGTGTGTGCACCACATGGACCGATCGGTCCATGTATGGTGTGGGAGGGGGGCCCACATCTCCAACCATGGCCACACATTTGGATTGTGTAATCCGGATAATGTTGTGGATAATCTGGTTCAGTTCGTTTTTCGGTTAAACGTTTAATTCCGCTCAAAACGAGGCCAAAACGGTCGTTTTTCGGCTTAAAATTTAAATTTATATAAAACCGATTTAAAAACTTTAAAAACTTAAACCATGACATTTATTGACTTAACACATCATATTGTCGGTAATTGTGCATCTTTTTCGGCTTGATCGATCGTCTCTTGCTTGGTTTGATGTTAAAGGTTTCGTTTATCGTACCGACGTACTAATAAATCGAAATCCTTTTTCTGTGCTATAATTCACTTATCCCGAAGCTTTAATACTTCGTACACATCACTAAACATTATATATTTCGTCTATAATGTAATCCCCGATTCGTTCGGGTTTCAATAATCGTTCATTGATTAATCGTAATTTCAATACGACTAGCTGTATATTCGTGTATAATTCGTACTGTGAATCTTATATACTCGTATAAACACATTATAATTCATATATTCAGTATTAAATAACACATAAATGGTATATTCCGGCTAGGGTATACCTGAATTTGCCGGAATCGTTACATTCTCCCCCCGTTATAAAAATTTCATCCTCGAAATTTTACGCGTCAACTACTTCCTTTTGAGGAAATAGGTGGGGGTATTTCTTCCGAAATTCGTCCTTTCGTTCCCATGTATATTCTGGGCCTCGTTGCGAGTTCCATCTAACTTTGACCAACGAGATCTTATTGTGTCTAAGTTGCTTGATTTTCCCGTCCACTATTTCTATGGGTTCCTCTACAATGTTGAGCTTATCATTTATTTGGACACCCTCTAAAGGTAACACCGATGTCTCATCCGACAGACACCTTTTCAAGTTCGACACGTGAAACACGTTGTGAACTGCACTCAGTTCATCAGGCAGTTCTAATCGGTATGCTACAGGACCGATTTTTGCAGTAATGTCGAATGGTCCAATGTATCTAGGGGCTAACTTCCCCGCCTTTCCAAATCTGACTACTCCTTTCCAAGGTGATACTTTCAAATACACTTTATCACCTTTCTCAAATGATAACAGTTTTCTACGGGTATCGGCATAACTCTTCTGCCGATCCCGTGCGGCCTTTAGATTGTTCTTAATTTCAAGAATTTTGCTGGTCGTTTCCTGGACCAGATCTGATCTAATAACCTGTGTGTCGCCCACCTCAGTCCAGCAGAGTGGTGATCGGCACTTCCGTCCATACAATGCTTCGTAAGGTGCTGCCTTTATACTGCTATGGTAACTGTTATAATAGGAAAATTCAACGAGTGGGAGATGTTGATCCCAATTTCCCTTAAAATCCAGTACGCATGCACGAAGCAAATCCTCCAGGGTTTGAATGGTCCTTTCAGACTGACCATCGGTTTGAGGGTGGTAAGCTGTGCTTAGATCAATACGCGTTCCCAGCGCTTCTTGCACAGCTTGCCAAAGTTTGGAGGTGAAATGGCTATCCCGATCGGAAATGATCGAGATGGGTATACCATGACAAGACACAATTTCATTTATATAAATCTGCGCAAGTCTCTCTGTGTTATAATTATTTCTAATCGGAATAAAATGTGCCGATTTGGTTAATCGATCCACGACCACCCAAATTGCATCATGTCCTCGGGACGTCTTGGGGAGATGTGTCACAAAATCCAACGTGATCTGCTCCCACTTCCATTCAGGAATTTCCGGTTGTTGTAACATTCCCGAAGGTTTCTAGTGCTCCGCCTTAACCCTCGCACACGTCGTACACTTGCCGACGTATGTGGCTATATCCTTTTTCATACCCGGCCACCAGTAGAACTCCTTCACATCCTTGTACATCTTATCCGATCCCGGATGTATGGAATATTTTGATTTATGCGCTTCGTCCATGATTAGTTCACGAAGGTCATGGAGGGTCGGGATCCAAATTCGATTTTTGAAATATAGAATTTCGTCCACGCGCTGTTCGAAATTCTTCTCGTTACCGTAAAGTCCTTCTTTTTCCATTTGGTCCTCTTTCAACGCCTCGCGTTGAGCGACTCGAATCAAATCCGAAAGGTTCGACTGGACTATCATCCCATTCATAGTCGCTTAATAACTCGACCCATCTTCGTTGCCTCATATTCAGTTCTTTCTGATCGAATATGTGTTGCAAACTTTTATGATCGGTGAAGATGGTGCACTTTGTACCGTAGAGATAATGTCTCCAGATTTTAAGTGCGAAGATAACTGCTCCCAGTTCTAAGTCATGAGTGGTGTAATTTTTCTCGTGTATTTTTAACTGTCGAGAAGCATAGGCTATGACCTTATTATTTTGCATCAACACGCATCCTAACCCTCTCCGGGATGCGTCACAATACACGACAAAACCATCGTCTCCGTCGGGGAGACTTAAGATCGGCGATTGGCACAATCTTTGTTTTAGCGTTTGAAACGCCGTTTCCTGCTCTTCACCCCATTCATACTTTCGATCTTTTTGGGTCAGAAGGGTTACAGGTTGGGCGATGCTGGAAAAGTTCTCTATAAATCGACGATAATATCCAGCTAAGCCTAAGAATTGGTGGATTTCCTTTGGCGATTTAGGCGCTTGCCAATTCTTAACTGCTTCAACCTTACTTGGATCAACGTGTATTCCTTGATGGTTTATAACGTGACCAAGGAATTGCACTTCTTGTAACCAGAAGTTACACTTGGAGAATTTTGCATACAACTTCTCCTGATTTAGAAGCTCTAAAATTAATCTTAAGTGTTGCTCGTGCTCTCCTTTACTCTTCGAGTATATCAAAATATCGTCAATAAACACGATGACGAATTTATCGAGGTAGGGTTTACAGACTCGATTCATGAGATCCATGAATACTGCTGGCGCATTTGCTAGCCCGAAAGGCATAACTAAGAACTCGTAATGGCCGTAGCGAGTCCGGAATGCGGTTTTTGGGATATCCTCCTCCTGAATTCTAACCTGATGGTATCCCGATCTAAGATCAATTTTTGAGAAATAGCTCGCACCTTGCAGTTGGTCGAACAGGTCATCAATTCGGGGGAGAGGATACCTATTTTTGATTGTCAACTTGTTCAGCTCCCTGTAATCAATGCACATTCTAAGGCTTCCGTCCTTCTTTTTCACGAATAGTACCGGTGCACCCCATGGGGAATAACTAGGACGTATAAATCCTTTATCCAACAATTCTTGCAATTGGTTGGATAATTCTTGCATCTCTGATGGTGCAAGTCGGTAGGGTGCCTTAGCAACAGGGCCAGCTTGAGGTAATAGATCGATTCTGAATTAGACCTGTCGGGTTGGCGGTAATCCAGGAAGTTCTTCTGGGAAGACTTGTGGAAATTCGCGTACCACCGGAATATCATCCACCCGTTTCTCCTCAGAATCAGTGGCTGTCAAGCTTGCTAGATACGCCACGCATCCTGGGCGTATGTATTTTAACACCTTGAGGTGGGATATACACGGTATCATATTGCCCGACTTCTCACCCTGCACTAATACCTCTTCGTCATCCGACACCCGGATCTTGACGATTTTCTTTTCACAGTTTATTTCTACTTTGTTACGTGCTAACCAATCCATTCCCACTATCACGTCAAAACTACCCAATTCTACCGGTAACAAGTCAATCAGAAAGGATTGTTCGTTCAGAAGAAAGGGGCAATTCCGAACTATCTGATTAACTATCATGGTTTTACCGTTAGCGACTTCTACGGTGTAAGGCTCTATGGTTTCACCAATTGGAAGGTTTGTTATCGACAGGAATTTAACGGAAACAAAACTCCTATCGGCGCCTGTATCAAATAATACAGAAGCGTAATGATCAGAGACGAGGAATGTACCTGTCACTACACTGAGGTCCTGGCGTGCTTCGTTCGCCCCCATCACGAATGCTCGGCCTCGCGCCGGATTGGACGACGATGCCTGACCCGCGGTTTGCCGTCCATTTCCTCCCTGGTTCAGCTTCGGACAGTTTCTTTTGAAGTGATCCGTGCTGCCGCATTCATAGCAAGCACGGCTGGTGGTCACCATTTGGTTTCCTTGCGGGTTTTGTTGTCGGGCTGATTGGGTCCTAAATGGCTGCGCACGGATAGGTTGCGGTTGCCGGTTCAAGTTGTTCAGGTTTGTCCTACAACTCGGTGCGTAGTGCCCAATCCTGCCGCCCCGGTGGCACACCACTTCTTTGCACATGCCACCATGGTGGTAACCGCATTTCCCACACTTAGGAAACGTTCCCTTCTGCGGTTCTTGCCTTCCGCCTGAACTAGTCATGGCGTAGTTCTGGGCAGTGGGCCTAGCACGTTTACCTTGCTGCTTCTCCTGGATCCTATGGTCATGTGTACCCCGCTTTCCCCCAGCGGACGCTCCCGCCACCTTCAGTGACCCGCTCCTTACGAAATCATACGTGACGATACCAGCTTGCGTCACCGCACCCTCATACGTCTGGTGTCCCCCAGAATTGACTATACTCCTTACAACTGGACTTAGCCCCCAAATATAACGCTCAACCCTCTTCGACTCTGGGGTGACCAACCATGGTACCAATCGCGACAACTCATTAAACCGGTTTGTATAACCCAAATGGTCTGCCCCCTGCATCTCCAGGTTCCACAATTCATTTTCTAATTTTTGCAATTCGTTTTTCGGGCAGAAATGTTCCAGTACAAGAGCCTTGAGCTCTGTCCAGGTCATGCGGTTTGTCGCCGCCTGACCCCGGGTCTGCACTATCGTGTTCCACCATGTCAAGGCATGGTCCGTGAATGTGCAGGTAGCATACTTAACAACACAATCCTCGGGGCAGTTGCTGATATTCACAACGGATTCTATTTTCTCCATCCACTTAACCAACCCATTTGGTCCTTCAGACCCGCTAAACTCTAGAGGTTTGCACAACATAAAGTCTTTGATCGAACATCCCCTGGATGCACGAATCGGTTCAGTACGGTTCGTCTCTACCGTAGGTATAGGGCCATTACTGTCTGTAACGACCACCCTAGGCGGTGCGTCATTACTCGGAATCGTGTTATCATTCTGTGGAGGATTAACATTTTGTTCCCCGTCATTATTGGTGGTCGTTTGATTGCTCGGAGGGGTTGGATTGGCCGAATTGTTAATACTGGCGGCGATGCGCGATACTATATCCGGTATCGCCGCCTCTAACTGTTGAGCAATCAAACGACTCACGTCCACTTCCGACAATTGGGCTGAACGTTTTGGTGCCATTCTACACAACATCAAGAAAATATATATAATTAATACAAGTTCCAATCATAAAACACAACAAACATTCCATTCATTAACAAACATTAGTACATATTACATCCCTGTCAGTTCACATACTTTTCTTGTCATCATTACATAAGTTAAGTTTTCCTACATAGGGCCTATGTCGGCATCATCTCGACATAACCCACAATGGGTCAGTGCTTGAATGATACCCAAAAGTATCTATAACGATATACCCCAAAAGAGACCACCCTAAGGGCTAGTGGTTGTATTATACTACCCAAGATTCACTCTATGTTAGCATCACCACTAACTGCTTCACAGAGTATCAAAAAGCGGTTCCTGTCTACTCCCACCCTAACACAACTAAACACGGTGGTATACCAAACCCACCAACACCGCCACCAACACCACTATCACAGCCAGCATTAACCGGATCCGCGTCTCCATCCGGCCGATCATCCACTGGGAGTATGAGCACTCCCTCTTCAGCTGCGAAATCGCATACTGGTGGTCCAGTATGCAATCCCCTAGGTACATCCGCCTCTGTACCCCCACCGTCAAGGCGGCGGAGTGCTCATTCACCTGTTCGGTGAGCACTCGTAGCCACGCCGCCGTGTCCCTCTCCTGCCTAGGGAGACCCCACACAGGTGGAGTCACAGGCTCGGGCTGGGAGCGGGAGGACTCGCCCCTGCGGGTAGCAGGTCTGGGTGGGGGCGAGGTAGGTGGGACCTGAGGAACACTGATCCACGCCGTGAGGCGGGGTCCGAATCCGGGAGGGATAGGGACGGCCTGTGGCGCGGGTGGGGTAGGAGATCTAGCAATCCTGGCAGGGGAGGACTGGCTAGAGCTCCTAACACTAGCCTCGCTAGGCTCAGAGCTGGATGATACGGGGAGGCTCCCAGAGTTCCCGGAGTTGGCTTCCTCCGGGTCCTCCTCCATCGATGCACTAGGTGTTCTTGACATTCTAACCTGCACACAAATTAACAAACATATAGTTCTTTCCATAGTGTAAATCGTAATCAAATTAATACACACTTACTTATACAACTTGACCACACACAATATTATCATATATTTGCACATATGTTGCCAATTTTACCTATTAAAGTCCCCCGTGACTTCCCCTGAATTCCCTCGTGCGGACAAGTCTGTTATTATGTTCTGGACCATAATAACTCACTTGTCCATCCAAGTTCATCCAGACCTCGTCACAATAAATTATTAGTTGATATTCAGATCCTATAACACTTGAGCTACTGGTTATATTTTAGGTATCTTTTAAAGACATCCTAACTCTTTATAACCAATGGCTCTGATACCAAGTTCTGTAACACCCCGTAACCGCAGCGGAAACGTACACGGGATGCAACAGACACATCTGATATCAACAGCATTGCTTATAAAGAAAACACCACTACAATAATTTAAACGTATTACATTGTTCCGAGTTTCGTTACCGACTAGGCGTTATCACATAAGTTTTACCAATAGTACGTTAACATGTTTAAAACAAAATATAGACTCTTAAGCTTCCACAAAATAGCACACATCAGCAAGCACGTATCACTCATTCCAATTTGGGTGTACCTAGAAAGCATGTAAAGAAAACGGGTCAACTACGAATAGTTGGTGAGTTTCACTAATTTAAATAAACCATGATAAATCATTTTAATAATCATAAATTTCTTAACGGGGGGAGAATGTAACGATTCCGACGAAACCAGGTATGCCATAACCGGTAGACAATAGTTACGTTATATTTAATGCCGGGTACATGAATTACCATAGTAATTATACGAGAATACATGGTTCACTGTATTGATTGTACGTGAATATATAATTCATCGTATTGAATATGCGATTAATCGATCGATAGTTATTGAAACCCGAACGAATCGAGGGTTCAATTATAGACGATATATATGATATTTAGTGATTTTACGAAACATTAATGCTTCGGGATAAGTAAAGTACAGCACAGAAAAAGAATTTCGATTTAATGGTACGTCGGTACATTAAACGAAACCTTTAATACCAAACCGAGCAAGAGACGATCGATCAAGCCGAAAAAGATGCGCAACTATTAATAATATGATGTTCTAAGATAATAAATGCCATGGTTTAAGTTTTTAAAGTTTTTAAATCGGTTTTATATAAATTTCATTTTTTTAAGCCGAAAACGACCGTTTTAGCCTCGTTTTAAGCCGAATTAAACATTTAACCGAAAAACGAACTGAACCAGATTATCCAAAATATTATCCGGATTTCGAGAATCCAAACATGTGGCTAAGAATGAAAAGGTGGGTCCCACCCCACCCCCTCATATTTCCGATCGGCCTTGGGGGTTATCCCCGTTGCCTTTCATTTCTTTTTTTACATCAAACCTTCAAGATCTTCTTCTTCTCTCAACTTCATGATTTAAACCCGAGATTTTTAGCAAGAAAACCGAGGTAAAAATCGAGTTATGTACGTGTTCATCTTCGTTTCTTGAGTTTATTTGCAAGAAAATGAGGTTTCAAAGATGAAAACCGATTCTTGCATGATTGTAACACCCCGTAACCGCAGCGGAAACGTACACGGGATGCAACAGACACATCTGATATCAACAGCATTGCTTATAAAGAAAACACCACTACAATAATTTAAACGTATTACATTGTTCCGAGTTTCGTTACCGACTAGGCGTTATCACATAAGTTTTACCAATAGTACGTTAACATGTTTAAAACAAAATATAGACTCTTAAGCTTCCACAAAATAGCACACATCAGCAAGCACGTATCACTCATTCCAATTTGGGTGTACCTAGAAAGCATGTAAAGAAAACGGGTCAACTACGAATAGTTGGTGAGTTTCACTAATTTAAATAAACCATGACAAATCATTTTAATAATCATAAATTAATGATGGTATTATGCTGAGCCTACAAGTGAAAACTCTGTTAACCCAGAAACACATTTAATAACCTCTGGGGACACTGTTAACCCAGAAACACATTTAATAACCTCTGGGGACACTGTTAACCCAGAAATACATTTAATAGCCTCTGGGGACACTGTTAACCCAGAAATACATTTAATACCCTCTGGGAACACTGTTAACCCAGAACACTGTTTCGGGCCTTACAATATTAGCAACTCAGACAATTACCATCTCAATACATTACCGTACGATTCCCGTACAATAAACATTATATAAATACATTCATTTCCATGCGATCGGCATGTACTTAAACACTTTGATAAAAACATGCTTTCCGCCCCGGGAAAATATTTAAAACAGTTCAATAAAAAGGGGCTCATGAAAACTCACCTTTTTGGTGAGCAGAGATGTAATACTGGCACGGCTACCTGTCCGGATCTGTAATACGATCCCTAAGTCGTTACTACACAATTTCTATTAATATAACTTAAATTCGTGTTAACCGGTACGTCCGGGGACACTGTTAACCCAGTACCGTACACGATCCGGGGACAATGTTAACCCCGATACACTTCTCAGGACTTAGATTGTGATATCACTTAGAGTTCTTTAGTCAAAACTACCATTAGTTTGTTTTCTCGTTTTGCGTGCCTAGCACGGTTATTCGTCTTTATGTTTTCAAAAGATGAGTTTGGCCCCGTACGACCCGAAAATAGTTGTTATTGATATTTTAATTAAAGTGGTGAAATTAGAGCTCGGTTTAGACACCCCGTTTGGCCGCGGGGCCCGTTTCCGTCTTTAATATACCGGAAACGACTAAATCGGGTAAAATTACCCAAATCATCCGAATTATTTTCGGATGATTTATTTTTACTTAAATAACTTAGTTTCATGAAAATAGTCCATTTTTAAGGTTTTTATACACCAGTCAGCTCGCTTAGGCGAACTTTGCCGGTTTACACGTTTTAAGCTTTAAAAGTTTGTTTTTAAGTTCCATTTAGCACAAATAAATATCCGTTTAGTCTCGGATCTTGAAATTTTGCACAAATCAGTTTTTGACAGTAAGGAATTTTATAAAAATATTTCCAGAATTAATTTTTATATTTAACATTTATTTATCTATTTTTAAACGTCATTTAAACACCAAATATGCCGAACATACCAAATGACTTTAGAAAAATCCCAAATTTTTCTGAGATGACTCCTGCCATCCATATAGTTCCCAGTAATTTTTACAGAACCAAAAACTCATTTTTCATGCCATTTTCACCAAAACCGAGCTAGAAAACCCTAGAACTCGTTTTACCGAAAAGCCTACTTAGACTTCTCCAATGGACCTGAAATTTTGTGTGAGACTTTATATGTTATAAAAAGCTTATCTAAAGTTTTCCATAATTTTTCATGATGTTTAGCTATTTTTCACCATTTTTAGCCAAAACCGAGCATTAAATTCACCAAATATTCATCCTTTATCCAAAAATTACCAAAATTTCACAGATCTCATATTTTCATGTGTAGATCATCTCTGTGAAATTTCATGACTCAACTCTAAGTCTACCACAATCTGTCCAAATCTTACAAATCATACGAAAAACCGAACTACCTTGTGTTTCTAGCTTTAGATCGCAAAGATCTTGCTTTCTAGCCTTTGCTAGCAACTAGATACAACACCTACAAGCACAACAACACCACACCAAGCAAGTTATACCCACAATCAAGCCATTTCTTTCATGGTTTCGGTTAAGACATCAAAACAATGATTTTAACCGTAAAAATTCGTTTTTGACTCTTTTAAATCCTTTCTTGGACCAAGATCCCTTGTATAACTTGTATACATCACTTGATCACGCAAGAATCGGTTTCATCTCGGGTTTTCACCCATTTTTCACTTGAAACTTCATTCTCTTGCAAACAACTTAAGATCATGGAATCAAAACTATGAATCAACCATTAAAACCATGTTTTTACCTTATGATTCTTGTTAAAAATCAAGGATTTGGATGAATGTTGAAGTGTGTTGAGAGGATTTTGGAGTTGGGGTGTTAGAAAAAAGAAAATGGATTGTGTGTGTGCACCACATGGACCGATCGGTCCATGTATGGTGTGGGAGGGGGGCCCACATCTCCAACCATGGCCACACATTTGGATTGTGTAATCCGGATAATGTTGTGGATAATCTGGTTCAGTTCGTTTTTCAGTTAAACGTTTAATTCCGCTCAAAACGAGGCCAAAACAGTCGTTTTTCGGCTTAAAATTTATATTTATATAAAACCGATTTAAAAACTTTAAAAACTTAAACCATGACATTTATTGACTTAACACATCATATTGTCGGTAATTGTGCATCTTTTTCGACTTGATCGATCGTCTCTTGCTTGGTTTGATGTTAAAGGTTTCGTTTATCGTACCGACGTACTAATAAATCGAAATCCTTTTTCTGTGCTATAATTCACTTATCCCGAAGCTTTAATACTTCGTACACATCACTAAACATTATATATTTCGTCTATAATGTAATCCCCGATTCGTTCGGGTTTCAATAATCGTTCATTGATTAATCGTAATTTCAATACGACTAGCTGTATATTCGTGTATAATTCGTACTGTGAATCTTATATACTCGTATAAACACATTATAATTCATATATTCAGTATTAAATAACACATAAATGGTATATTCCGGCTAGGGTATACCTGAATTTGCAGGAATCGTTACAATGATCAAGTGATGTATACGGGTTATTCAAGGGATCTTGGTCCAAGAAAAGAGTTAAACGAACCAAAAACGAATTTTTACGGTTTAAACTTTAGTTTTGAAACAATAACCGAAACTATAGTGTAAGAGGCTTGATCGTGAGTGTAACTTGCTTGGTATTGTGGTATGTTGGTTGTAGGTTCTGTATTTAGTGGTAGATAAAGCGGAAAGACGAGTTTGTAGCTTGTAGTGGCGGAAAACAAAAGGTATATTCGGTTTATGTTCGGTTATGGATTTTTGGACAGATTGTGGATGGTTTAGAGTTAGGTAATGAAATTTTACAGAGGTGTTAAATACATGAAAATATGAGTTCTGTGAATTGTTGGTAATTTTTGGACAAATGATGAATATTTGGTGAATTTAATGCTCGGTTATGGCTAAAAATGGTGAAAAATAGTTAAATATCATGAAAAATTCTGGAAAATTGCAGATAAGCTTTTTATATCATGTAAAAGTCACACACAAAATTTTAGGTCAGTTGAAGAAGTCTAAGTAGGCTTTTCGGTTAAACGAGTTCTAGGGTTTTCTAGCTCGGTTTTAGTGAAAATGGCATGTAAAAAGAGATTTTGGTTCTGGAAAAATTACAGGGGACTATGGGGATGGCAGGGGTCATCCAGTAAAAATTTAGGATTTTTCTAAGATCGTTTGGTATTTACGACATATTTAGTGTTTAAATGGTGTTTAAAAATAGATAAATAAATTTTAAATATAAAAATTAATTCTGAAAATATTTTTATTAAATTCCCCACTGTCAAAAAGTGATTTGTGCAAAATTTCAAGATCCGAGATTAAACGGATAATTATTTGTGCAAAAACAAACTTTTAAAGTTTAAAACGCGTAAACCGGTAAAGCTCGCCTAAACGAGCTGACTGGTGTATAAAAACCCTAAAAATGAACTATTTTCATATAATTGAGTTAAAAAAGTAAAAATGAATCATCCGAAAATAATTCGGATGATTTGAGTAATTTTTACCCGATTTAACAGTTTCCGGTTCACTAAAGACGGAAACGGGTCCCGCGGCTAATCAGGGCGTCTAAACCGAGCTCTAATTTCACAACTTTAATTAAATTATCAGTCAACCACTATTTTCGGGTCGTGTGTGACCAAACTCATTTTTGAAACGTAAAAACGGATAACCGTGCTAGGCACGCAAAACGGGAAAAACGACTAATAGAAATTTGACTAGTGAACTCTAAACGATATCACAATCTGAGTCCGGAGAAGTGTTTCTGGGTTAACATTGCCCCCGGAACGGGTACAGTACTGGGTTAACAGTGTCCCCAGATGTACCGGTTAACACGGTTAAAGCTATATTAATAGTGATTGTATAGTAACGATCGTAGGGATCATATTACAGATTGGACGTGTTAACTGATAATGACTGTTGTTACCTGCTTGCATGTGCTAAGGTGAGTTTCACGAGCCCCTTTTTCTGAATTGTTTTTAAATATTTTCCCGGGGCGGAAAGCATGTTACTATTGAAATGTTTAAGTACATACTGAACGCATGGATTTGCGTGTATTTATAAATATTTGATTGTACGGGAATCGTACGGAATGGGTACAGTACTGGGTTAACAGTGTCCCCAGATGTCCCTAGAAGTGTTTCTGGGTTAACATTGCCCCCGGAATGGGTACTATACTGGGTTAACAGTGTCCCCAGATGTCCCTAGAAGTGTTTCTGGGTTAACATTGCCCCTGGAATGGGTACTGTACTGGGTTAACAGTGTCCCCAGATGTCCCTAGAAATGTTTCTGGGTTAACATTGCCCCTGGAATTGGTACTGTACTTGGTTAACAGTGGCCCCAGATGTCCCTAGAAGTGTTTCTGGGTTAACATTGCCCCCGGAACGGGTACAGTACTCGGTTAACAGAGGTTTCACTTGTGGGCTCAGCATAATTACATCGCTAATATATGATTATTATAATGATTTGTCACAGTTGTTTAAATTAGTGAAACTCACCAACTATTCGTAGTTGACCCGTTTTCTCACATGCTTTCCAGGTACAATTAAGATGAAGTGATTGCTTACGTGCTAAGTGCTTGATGTGTGTAAGATTTGCGTGCGGGATGTTAGGATACATTATAATAAATAGAATTATGTATCGTATTGTATGATGTGTGTATCACCTAGACGGTAATGAAATACGAGATAATGTAATTTGAAGTATATTAATGTATTCAGTTTTCTTTATAAACAATGTGGTTGATATCAGAGGTGTCTGTGGCGCCCCGGTTACGTTTTCGTTGCGGTTACGGGGTGTTACACAGGGTCTTGTGGAGCTTGAGCTGGTTCTTGAACAACAACAAGAACTAGAGGTCTAACAACCTCAGTTTTCACTGCCCGCTTACGTTTCTTCTTACTCTTTTGAGAACTCTCAGCTGCATCAACAACCTAAGCCTTAACAAACCATTTTCCTCCCAAAGGAACATATTTTCGCATTCTCACATTCTCATTTTCCCTATCAGAGTCACTCTCATCCTTTCTCCACTGATTATTAGTCGGATCCACATGATCAGGATTCAACAAGTGATCAAACAAAGATCTGAATATCAGAATCTGATCTTCATCCTTATTCCTATAAGTCTTAAGCTTAGCACATCCAGAGACCGACATATGCGCAAGCTTCATTACCTCTCCAGACTTATCAATACTAGGGAATTGATGGTTGATAATCAGTTGAATAAATCTCGGGTACATCAATCATTTGTTGTTAAAATACATCTTCATGTGCTCAAAGATAACTTTTGAAAAGTTATACTTTAAGTTCAAGCTCAATGCAGCCATCATACATATATGATACTCAAGAATCTCCTCGTATCCACCCTTTCTTTGTCCAAAGAAGTGCACAATCACAAGTACCAAAAATCTGTAAGTTCTTGAAAGCCCAATCTTCAAAAATCGTGTATCCAATTCATTTTGATACCCCATCCTCAGCAAACAACCTTTCACTAATCGTTCATCTAAACACGTAGGATCAGTAGATTCATCTCAAAGTTCTAGAACATCTCGAATCACTTGTTCAGACACTATAATCTCCTTTTTCTTGACCACATATTTTATACACTCCTCCTCAAGTTTAGCATTGTTCAAGAATTCAGCAATCAACTCCTTGACATGAAATGGTTCCATCTTGTCATCAGAACCATCGAGGAAGGCACAAATATTATGGTTCTCGACAAAATCCTTAGTTCTCACCATCTGTATATACACAAACAAATAAACAGAGAACATGTTAGAAAATTTTAAAAACAAAAATATCAATTATACACGTATACGGTTCATCAATGTATAAGCATGAATAACGTATATGTTCCATAAAACGTATAAGATTCATCAAACGTGTAACTGACACATCACACGTATAAGGTCCCACAACGTATAAGTTCATTTTTACGTATAGCCTCATCAACATGTAAGATTCAAGTCAACGTGAAAGATCAACATCTGTATAAGATACACAACCGTATAAGTAAACTGATCTTATACACCATATAAGTTACAAGAGCTTATATGCCGTATGTATACGTTTAACAGTCAATACTAGGTCAAATCACAATTGAACAAACCAGACCATAACGGACATGAAATTTTAGACAAACATGGTTGGAATTACATCGTGATCCTCAAACAAAACAAACCTCTATGGATACAGATCAAATTATGTCCAATTAAGACCAATTAATTGAAAACGCGGTTCATCGTTAAAAACCCACTTCAGATCTGTCAAATAAACATGAAACTATACCTTGAATGATACTTGCAGTGTGCTAATCAACCACAAGTACAAAGAAAGATCAAGAACACACAATTATGCGGACAAATGATATGAATACAGAACCAGCGTGTAAGTCACCAGGGGTATATGTTTCAAAATAATGAAACTCCCATCCGTATCACATTCTTATATACAATCACTTATACGCCCATAAAAGCTATTGACTTATACGCCCGTATAATTTCCTCAATTAAACTTTTGTGATTTTAAAACCATTAAAATCAAACACCTTTCACACGTACGATCCAAATCAAGTCCAAACAGATGACCTTGATGAATCCTTTGAAAATTTTGAACCAATTTTGCCTTTTGAATTTTAAACAATCAACCTCACATAACTTTGAATTTAATCAACTCCAAGTTAATGACCTCGATCAATTCATTAAAGCATTTAATTCACATTTTTGAATAAATTTGTTAGAAAACAACCTCTCGATTCTAATTCTTGGATATCCATACCCGAAATACCTTTCACCAAAGCCGAAAATAACTCAGAAATGTAAAATCTTTTTGGTTTAAGAAAGAAAAGATGTAAACAAGACAAAATATATCAAAATAAGTACACATATTTTTATGAGTTGTGCAAGGAATCATATTGATCAATTCGTTCTTCCATTACGGTTTTCAGTTTTATTATGTCTGATGTTAAGCTGGTTATGGATATAGTTGTCCACTTAAACTTTTGTAACAAAAGATTCAGATACATCAGTGATATGTTTAAGGTTCATTTAAACATGTAATATCATAACATGATCAGTTTCTAATATTGATTTAGGCTTAATTTGATTTTTACCATATCACCCCAACATGACTTGAACCTTAGAACAAGCAGAACAAAACTTTTAAAATTTTTTAACTTTTTGCAATCATAGCAATGATTTTCCATAACAAGGCATACCCCCACTATCAAGCAACACACCAAGATTCCTTTGCCAAGGATGAGTATGCACGATTTCATTTGTCGGCTAACATACATCGTATTCCCCTGGGGTCCGTTTCTTAATGGTATTAAGAAGCGCGCAATGGAGGAACAATATATGGCTAACATTTTTGATCAAGTTAGTAATGAAATTTTGTACATTTGTACATAGCGATCAAGTTTAATGAATTATCAAGGGTTCGCTCGCTTGAGCAGGATTTGAAATATTCTTTCGAATACCAGATGAAAAATGCATAAAGACCTCATGGCTCCAGAAACCTAATGCATCCCATTAATACAGGATTGAAGGCCATAAAACCATACACCATTGAAGCGAAGACCATGTACAAGACGCTTAAAACACTTTATTAACATTTTATTTTTGCGATCTACTGAAACATAAGGCTTGAGTATGACAGACTATTACATTTCTGCCTTCATGACCAAGACTTTTGCTAGAAGACTAACCCATCTTTCAACATGGTAATTTATGTTTATATCACTTATTCCCTTACTTGTTTGTTCAAAAGCCTATCCATACACAGAATATTAGTCAATAGACTTTTATTCTTCAATTTACCGGATTTGGAACAAAACAATCAATGTACTATCATCTTCCTTTCATGCTTTAAAACTCATTTTGAGGAGCAATTTTATATTGTTTTTGTATTTTTCACATTTTTCAATGTTTTTGACTTTTAAGAGTTTTTCAAATGTTTTTGAATTTTACCAAATGCCCCAGTTACTTTCCTTTCTTAGGTAAATGGCCCTCCCGAATATCTCGAGTATATATCAGGACCAAACATATACAAGCATATGTCCTTTAAATGTGAGTAATTGACATAAATTTCAGCGTAAGGTTATATTTGAATGTTTTTGGTTTTTCCCTATCCAAACTGAAATCACAATATTTTTATATTTTTCTCAAACCATTTCTCCCCCTAAAATCAAAAACCATTTAAAGAAAATATTTACAAAGAAAATTTGACTTGGTGAATGGTTACTCAAAGGTCGGAATCCATAAACTCGGTATCACTCACTTTTCCACCGCCCATAGACTTTATACCAATAAGCCCCAACAAATACAAAAATATGTTTTTATCGAAATCTTTAGTAAAAAGATCAGCCTTTTGTTCATCGGTGTGAATTTTATCATCGGTAATCAACTTTTTCTCATAACATTCACGGATAAAGTGATACCGTATGTCAGTATGTTATGTTTTTGAGTGACTTACCTGGTATTTTGTTATGGATATGGAATCAGTATTATCTACAAAGATAGGAGTTGTAAGAAAATTCAAACCGTAGTCGCGCATTTGTTGTATCCACAAAACCTGGGAATAACAGCTAGAAGCAGCTACATATTCGGCTTCACAGGTGGATAGCAACACAGTCGTCTGCTTCTTACGCTGCCATTTCACCAGCCTACTACCAAAGAATTTATAGCTGGCGGTGGTAGATTTGGCGTTCAGCTTGCAGCTACCATAGTCAGTATCAGAAAATGCTCTCAGCTCAAATACATCATCTTGAGGATACCAAAGACCGACCCCTAGATTCCCCTTAAGACACTGAAGTATCCGCTTCACCAAAGTTAGTTGAGAGACCCTCGGACTGGATTGATATCGGGCACAAAGACACGTCGGATACATGATGTCTAGCCTAGAAGCACCAAGATACATGAGGTAACCAATCGTAGAACGGTAGAGTGTTTCTTCGACCTTTTCCCGATGGGATTAGGACCAATTCCATGATTAACCAGAATAGGAGTGCTACTCGGCGATGAATCAGCCATGTTGAATTTTTCAAGGATTCATTAACATATTTTGTCTGATGAATAAAGATCCCATCGGACTCTTGTTCGATATGAAATCTTAGGAAACACTTCAACTCTCCATAGCGCTTATTTCGAATATCGACTTCATAACCTCCCCAAAATCTTTGCACAGAACATCATTCGTTGACCCAAAAATGATATCGGTCACATAGACTTGGACTATCAGCAAATGACCATCCACTTCCTTAGTGAAGAGTGTAAAATCAACGGTGCCTCGAACAAAGCCATTGTCTAACAGATGTTGAGACAACGTGTCATACCAAGCTCTCGGGGTTTGGTGAAGACCATAAAGTTCTTTGTCGAGTAGGTACACTTTGTCTTTGTGAATCGGATTGACAAACCCCGGTGGTTGTCCTACAAAGACTTCTTCACCCAATATACCGTTAAGGAAAGCAGACTTAACATCCAACTGACAGAACTTGAATCCCTTCCAAGATGCAAATGCTAAGAAAATTCTAATTACTTCAAGTCTAGAAACAGGAGCGTAGACCTCGTTAAAATCAATTCTTTCTATTTAATTATAGCCAAGAACCACTAATCGAGCCTTTTTTCTGACAATTATACCATTTTCATCTCTCTTGCATCTGAAGACCCACTTCATGTTAATGCATCGCTTACCATCTGGTAAATTCACTAGCTTTCAAACTCCAAGTTTTTCAAATTGCAACAATTCCTCTTGCATAGCATTTACCCAACTCTCTTCAATCAAAGCTTGCTTGTATGTCTTTGTCGGTCCGGATTATATCTCTCAATCACTATGTCGTAACCCACACATTAAGTGTCGACAAGAAGGTTAACAACTTGCTAATTTTGGAAAGAACAATAGAGGATTAATGGTGGAAACACAAACACACTAAATGTTGCTTTCTAGACACAAAGTTAACAAGCACACAATATAACTTAAAATATTTCCATTAATATAATGCCAAAATTGTAATAAATCAATTAGGGTTAAAGAATGGAATGTTTGGATTATTGGCAGATTTCCGTACAGGAATATGTCAGCCGTCAAAATCACTATCATGTGTAAGGTCTAGGTGTCGTGTGTCATATGAGTGCCCTATATTATTCCTTTTATTGGCTTGCCCTGACATTCCTTCAAGAAACCCTAATGATAGTAACATTACATATTCAAACAAAATACAAAAGATTCTAAGTGTAAATAGGTCTTCGGGTAAGCTTTGCAGCTTTTGTCTTCATCGAGCAGACCTGGTAACAATAAACTTTGCTAGCGAACAGTTCTCCGAGCAAACTTTACTTAGGATATTTTCCTTAGAAAATATCCATCTAGTATCTTGACTATATCAAACTTTGCTCGATATAGTCCTACGAGCAAACTTGTTCTTCAGAAATCCCTTCAACTCTTTATTATCTTTAACTTATTGAACAAACCAAAGTGTGCTGGTAACACTATAGCTTGTCCTGAGTTGAACCTTGCTAGAAGAAGTCCTTAGCATATTTCTTTATCAACTTCCTTCAAGCTTGCTGGGACCACTTTTTATTAAGAATAAACCTTGCTAGATCTTTCAAAAGACTTGGTATCAGCTTGGTTTAGCCAAGGGTTTGCTCGGAAACAAACCTTTCTTGACTTGAAGAACAACCTTTCTAGACAAAGTGAAGTGTGCTCGAACTCACACTTAAGAATACATCAAGAAGATAACATTGTCCGGAAGGCAAACTACCTTGCTAGACTTAAGTAAAAGCTTGTTGGGAGCCCTAAGTGTGCTTGGTTTTCATACTTAGCCATTTTCAGAGAGGTTGAGAAGATTCCAATCTTCATTATGTCTTTTTCTCATCCTAACAATCACCCACCTAGATTGGAACACCTCAGCTGTACCAAACCACCTCTAAGATTACATACACTTAGCCACAATACACATCAAATTTTCAAAAGAGAAATTACATAACATAATCAAAAGTATTATAAGTTGGAAATTCTGTGCCATGGACATTACAAAGTAAGCCTAAGCTAATAACTAAACTCATCTCCTTGAGCTTGAGGCTTCTTGTCTTCTATCCAATCTCACACTCGCGGCTCTTTCTTTATATAAAAATAACTCCCTTTCATGAGGATGATTCGGGGGCAAAGTCCATCTGACTATATCCCTTAGGTCCTCATCGTAAAGGGATTCCAGATCTGTGTCATCTTTGATGATGCCCAAGACCATTCCATCAGAGTTTTTGAGGATGAAGGATTCATCTTTAGGTTCAAAGACAATTTCGGTAATCCTTCCATTCCTGTGGACTTCATAATTGGGCCTTGTCATATGCGTCTTCATATTTAAGCAATCCATCATATTAGCAAGAGGGTTCTTGTTCTTGGTCTTTGACTTGTATGTTTCTTCAATGTACCTGATCTCCCTCATCTTCTTTACCCTTTTGTTCCTTCCAAATTCAAAAAGTTTAAATTTCCTCTTTTTATTCAGCATGGGGAATCCCTTCCTAGATTGATCCTTGAGATGTTTAGATAAGTCATTTTGTTGTCTTTCAGCAAGTCTATGCCTGTTGTGATAATCATACAGATTCATAGTTGCCATCTCAGTCAGCTGCTCCCTCTTGAAATCCAAAAAGCCATCTCTATAGATCACTTCCTTCAGTTCACCACTAGTCATGATCACTTTAAGTGTTTCAGTTTGTGAACCAAAGAACAACTTCTTTGGTAGGTCCACATCAGAAGGTGGCATTTGTTGTCTTCGATGAGAGGCTCTAGTGGTAGGAATTGTGACACTTACAGCTGAGGGCCTAGAAATAGTTTTCTTCTTAAGTACAGAGGCCCTCACATGCCCATATTTCTTTTCAAACAAGTCAACAATTTTCTCTTTTGACAACGCAATCAGCTCCAAATAATTTTCACCCTCCTTTGCCATAGTGGTAATCATTCCCATAATTTCGTCATCAGTCGGACCTTCAGGGACAGATCTTTGATTTCCAATTAGTTCACTCTTGGGTCCACACTGGAATTGTAATAGTTTCCTCTGTTCAGTCTCCAGTCTTTCCCATTCAACTTTTTGTTCATAAAAAAATTCCTTAAGTTGACTATTACCAAGGTTATCAAATACACCTTCAGCCATCCCTTTTCTAAGCATCAAACCTTTAAGGGTCTTGATTTTGTTTTCGTCTTCCCATGGCTCTACACTCTCCACTGGTTCTTCTTTCACAGACACCACATATGGAACCTTAGATGATGTAGTCATTTTAGCCTCATACCTTGACAATGTTTCTTCCCTGCTCAGTCCTTTTGTTTCATCACTTCTGCCCCTCGACTCCATCAGCCTGTCAAATAAAATAATATGTTCATTCTCCCACAACATCTTCTCCTTCTTCTCATCCAGAGTCACAATTCTCGGCCGTTTGGTGGTTCTTTCAAAATTATCTTTTCTTGTAAATCTTTTGTGGTGAGTTTCGACTTGTTCTCGGCTTAGACTGTCAACAAGTTCAATAGAAAAGCCACGTTCAATCAACAATCTACATTTTCCTTCAAACTTGGTATGTAATCTTTCAAGTCTTTCATGTTGTGTGCCAACTTTCTTCATTCTTTCCAATTCATCTCTTTTGACAGCCTCAACAGTGACATTGTAGGCTTCTTCCAGTTCACGGAACCTCATGTGGCTCAGCTGCTTTTAAGAATGCCCATGTAATCATAAATAAGTCCTAAATTTTTGGGAATCAAGATTTTTCTTTTCCATATTTTTCTTAATATCTTCAACTTCACCATCCAATAACTCCTACAGCTCCACATCAGACATTGGAGCCAGAGTTTCATATTTATAACCATGTCTTATGAGACTTAGAATGAGTGGATTTTTCATTTTAGCATTGTTCAACATATCTTGTATATTCTCTCTGTGCTCATCAGTCATTGTGACATCAGGGGTATCAACAATGTTGTCAAGATCATTAGAAAAATCATCAAGTGCCTCTATTCTTGGCTCATTCACTTCAGGCTCAGGCATAACAGATTGGATAGTAACAGCCTTTACATGACTTTTCATCTCCTTGAGACTTTCAACAATATATTCAGCCTTTGGTTTATCAGTTTTAAAAGGACTTTTCATTTCTTTTGGACTTTCCACCACATATTCAGCCCTTTTTGGGTGTGCACTCTTGCTTGTCCTAAAATATTTCTTTCCATATTTGCCCCATATTTCAGGATCCCACTCTTCTAGATTTTCTCAAATTCTACCTCTGCCTCCTTAACCCAGGCTTTAGTAGCAATTCGAGTCACTGACTCTCCAGCTTCATCACTCACCACCTGCTTATTTGTATCATCAATAATGATTTCAGCAATGGTTGGAGTTGGTCCTTCTTGTTCAGCCTTTTTCAAATTAAAGATGACAAGAGCAAGGGTATTATCAACCTCTTCAATTTGTTTCAGCTTTATCAAGATTTCAATTACCTCTTGATCAAGCTCCCCATCTTCATTTAAAGTTTTGGTAATCTGAGCCTCCGCCATCAGAATTTCTTGTTGTACAATTTCCTGTTTAGTTAAGGATTTGGCTATTGTTTCTCTTTCCATGATCTCATTCAATGTATCAGCATGCCTTTTTGTAGTTAGCTCATCTATTTCATCCACATCCAATAAGTTATCAATGGATTTCTTGTTTTGAGTGTTCAGAGGATGTAATTGCTCTTCACTTTCAGCAATGGATTTTCCTTTGGATTTCCTCCTCTCTTCATCAGTTTCCCTCATCATTTCTGATTCACTAGAAAAATTATCAATTTCATCCATCAAGTCCTTCATCTCTTCATCAACATCCTCACCCTTCTTCAAATTAGAGGTTATTACATCAACATCCTCTTCAGTCAACACAATCTCCTTCTAAGTCACCTTCTCCACTGCATTCTCAATCACCTTATCATTTGCATCATAGTTTTGTTCACCCCCATCAAATTCACAGCTTCATATCCAATATCATCTTCTCTATTATCCTCACTATCATCCTCACTGCTTCCATATACAACACAAAGATTTTTTAGTATATCTTCATTCACCACAGCATGCTCCATTTCCTCATTGACCATAGGTGGATTCTCCCCATGTTTTGGTATAGCTGAGATCTTCTCAACCTCAGCCTCCAGGGTTTGAATCTTGTGTTGTGCCTGTGCCTAAGCCAATAGAGTCTCCAACTCAGTATTTAGCTTTTTCAGGTCTTTAGTTTCCCTTCTCAAGTTAACATTTTCCACAACAGCTTCCATATATCTTCCATATAAATGGCCACCAAGGGAAGGGGAGCTAGAAGGAGTATATGAAAACGGGTCAGGGATATGGGATATGGGTTGGATAGGTTCATGGGTTGGTTAACAGTTTGTGTTTGGATGTGGTCTTGGTATTGGATTTGGGTTTGAGGTGGGCTTTGGGTATGTGTAGGTGGGGATTGGATATAAGGTTCATAGTCATGGTGTTGTGGAGGAGATGTGGTTTGGGGTGGTGATATGGGTTGGTTTATTGGCTCGTTTTGGGGTAAGTTTGGTGGTGTAGGTAAAAGTTGGTTCAAAATCTCCCCCTATGCCTCTGCATCAATAACATCTTCAAAAATATCATTAACACATCCTCCATCACCTCCTGCATCATCACCGTCATTACCTCCATCATCTGAATCATCATCACCATCTTCATCACTCTCCTCTTCCTCCTCAAAAGTCACACAAGGTGACTCTGGTACTGGAATTATCTAAAAGTCATTATTCAACAGCCACGGTAAAATATCAAACTCAACATCAGGATTAAAGTTGCTTGTGGTAGCCAACCTTGCTATCCTTTTATACACATTCGGATCTTGCGCTAAATATGTTGTGCCCAAGGTTGCCAATTCTTGTAGCACCCGACTGAATATAATCTGTAGGAATCTTGGGTAGACCAAGAATTTATCTTTGTTAGGATTCCTCAGATTAGCAGCCAAACCTTCAAAAATCATCTTCAAAAAGTTGAATGGCTGTCTAAATACAACAGCCACATTGGCATTTGCCATATCACGGCTCATCAAAGTCCAAGAGCCCTTCCTCGGTGCATAACCCTGAACTATGTGATGTATCAGGAACATATAAAGGTTAGGGAACCTGCCTTTTTTAAACTGGCCTTCTTGTACATCACCTTGAAATCCCATTGTCTCCTGAAAAATAGTCAATAAACGGTTTGTGGAGAAATGGATTGGGGCTTCATCTGCATCATTCAACCGTAGGCTTGCCTGGATTAGTTGTTCGGTTATCACAATCTCTTGTCGGGCAACGGTAGCCTCTATCCGCCTACCACCGGCATGATTTCTATAGATTATCGGGTACTCTGTCAGTGAGAAATATAAATTAGATCGCCGAAGCCATCGTATCATCAATGCCACCACCTCATTATCAAGAGTAATTTGGAGTAGAGTGCACATATTATGCTTCTTCTCGAATGGATACGTCGGTTTTTCCATGACTGTCAAACATCAAAAACATAAAAACAGAGAAGTTAGTTAATATGAAAGTTAACAGCCCAATTCCATATAATCGATGTGGGAAAACAGTCAGTTGATGCTTACTGAGTCGGAATATGAGGGCTGACAGATTTAGGGTAGGGAATTAGAAAAACGTTTGAACTTCTAGTTACGAGCAAACAACAATAATATATTTAGTGGAAAAAGAGAAAAAGTAAAATGTAAAATATTTCTATCTCCTCCTTTTTATAGTATATCCTTGTAATTTGAAAAACGATTTTAAAAGGATTTTATCTTGTAGTGTAAGACAACTATCAAAGTATCTCAGTGAAAATATATGTCCTTTTAATACCTTGCTCGATAAAGTTTATTCACAAAGCTTGCTCGTTCCAGAATTTGTTCAGAAATTATAAGGTAATTAGAGATAATCCTAAGTAAATAAAATGAAGGAAGCTTACTCGAAATACAAGATTGCTCGAGAAATAAATCACAAGACAAATAATCAAGTATAAATTTTCAAATATGAAACCTTGCTAAGAATCAATAAAGAACCCAAAATAACAACTTAGAGACATTTCTAATTGTCAGCCTTGCTCGTATATCTGAACATCACAAATCGTGCCCGAAAATACTTAAAACAGTTAACAAATATTCATTCAGATATACTTTGAAGAAAAGTATGCCCGAAAAACCTTAAGAATGCAAAGTGTGCTAGAGAAGACTTGTTATCCTTTGCTATACAAGTGTGCTATAAACACAAAGTGTACCCGAAAAGTAAATTTTGCTAGATATTTTATGAAATTACCAAGTATGCTAGGAGAACACTTGGAATATTTACCAATTTCCAAGTGTGCCTGAAATATAAAGGATTCCCGGTAAACGAAGTTTTCCCGAAAACACTTGTAATTTCAGAGAATCACATTTTAAAATCATGAACTATGCTAAACAAAGACTCATAAAGACTAAAACACCGAATTTTACCCGAAACAAGTATTTAAAGCATATTCATACAAGTATCATATACTCATCAAGTATGCTAGATAAAACTAACCTTCTAAACATCCAAGTTTACACGAAAGCTAATAAATATCTAAGTGAACCCGATAATACATGAATAAATCATTTAAGCACTGAAAATCACAAAGCTTGCAAGAATGAGTTTAAACAGTCAACCAAAAACACCTAAGTTTGCTAGAATGTTCAAAAGCATTAAAGCTTGCTAGAAATATCATATTCAGACATAATCAATTATTAAGCTTGCTCGAATGAGTTAAACTTCAAATAAAACAACCAAGTTTACTCGAAAATTTGAAAAACATCAAAGCATGCTCGAAATGGATGAACTTCAGACACAAATATCTTAGTATACCCGAATGGCTGAAAATCATCAAACCTTACTCGAAAGTACATATTTAAACATATTCAATGTAAAATGCAACTCTTTTTGTCTTAAACCATATTTGGAGCAGTTTTAATCATTGAGATTCAAAATATAAGTGCAAATGGTGCATAATTAGATCAAATTTCAGTCTTAATTCCTTTCAAACCATTTTCTTTCTTTTGTGAAAAGATCTCAACATGGGATCATATTGATTAAGTCGCTTCTCAATACTTCACTCTCAACATTATTGTGACAGCTTAGGCAGGTTAATAGCAGGTCTAGACTTAGCATGAATTTCATTGCCTTGGTGATATTGCTTAAGGTTCAATTAATTTGCATAAATCAGTAATAGATAACACTTAGTCTGTTATGATGCTCCATATCTATTCTTAAGGCTTATTTGGCGTTCTCCAGATCACCCCGAATTGACTCCGACCCCCTGATATTTGGTTAAAATAATTAATGATAGACATTTTAAATTTATTTGATTTTTCTTTTAAAAACTTCAAACATATGTGAGATTAAACGTTGGACTTACATTCCACACAGTTCGGACTTACAAGCCTTTCATTCGAGACATGACAAGACTTACTTTTATGTCCCCATCTCTATAGTTCTAAAATTAACCCTCATGTTTGATTAAAGACAAAAATTTTGTTCACATTTGGTCTTTGTCATTTTCATAAGATGATTCAATTTTTGGTGAACATATATCAATAGGCTTGTGTATGACTGGATAATCACTTTTATGCCTATCATGAGGAAATATATATATTGGAACATGCATAGACAATAATGTATCTCCACATTAAGTTTAGCATTTTCATTATGTTTATATCACCTCAGTTTTTACACATCATGGAAAGCAACCATACATATCAATGATTGCACTAATTGTCCTTTTAGTCTATTAAATCCATATGATTACCAAAAGTAATCAATGTACTATCATTTCCCGATTAAGGATGGATCAATTTTCACCTAAAACCCTTTTAAGCTTCTATAAAGCTTTTAACTGAATAATTTTATCATATCTCAACACCATTTCAACTTGCTCATGTTGTCATAAACATTTTTCTTGGAAAAACTTGTTTTGCAAAATATTCATTTAAGCATACAAGTTTGACACAAAAACACAGTTTTGACTCAAGCAAATTGCAACATATTCAAGAACAATCATAACATGAATGACGTAATCAAAACAAGTAGACTCCACACAGATTAGGCAAAGCCTATCCTATTCTATCACATCATCATATCAATCAGATTATCCACATAATCAAAACATCAAATATGCACACACAAATAGATCATTTCAAACACTTATCTTGATATCACACACATTCACTAATATTAATCCTAAGTATCAAAGAAACCTAAGTCACACAAATAGAAGCACATATTAGTTAAGATCAAACACATATTCAAGCACACAATCATCATTGACACACATAACACAAACATAACTCACTCAAGACCATAAAGATAACCAGTTAGCATAGTGAGCACACATCATTAATCAGACTTCATCAGAGTTAATCATTCCCAAGGCTTTCAGTAGAAAGTGGAATCAGGTTCTATCTAGTGGCTTGGTGAATAGGTCAGCCAAGTTGTCACTAGTTTCAACTCTTTTCATTTCAATCAATCCTTTCACATTACAGTGTCTAATGAAATGACGTCTGATTTCAATGTGCTAGGTCTTGGAGTATTGAACTGGATTCTTAACCATAAACAATGCAACAGTATTATCAATAAAGATAGGGGTGTTCAAGAAATTCAAACCGTAATCGAGCATCTAATTTTGAATCCAAAGAACTTGCGCACAGCAGGCATAGGCAGCAATATACTCAGCTTCAGCAGTTGAGATGGACACTGTAGTTTGTTTCTTGCACTACCTTGACACTAGCCTGTCTCTCAGAAATTGACAACCTCCAGATGTGGACTTTCTACTCATGTTACAGCCATCATAGTCACTGTCACTATAAGAAATTAGATCAAAGGCATCGTTCTTTGGGTTCTATATCCCCAAATCAGGTTTCCCTTTCAAGTATCTAAAAATCCTCTTGACCGCAGTCATATGAGACATCTTTGGACTTGATTGGAATCATGCACAAACACAGACAAGAAACATAATGTCTGGCCTTGAAGCAGTCAGATACATCAGAGATCCAATATTTGCTCTGTACTGATGTTCATCAACATGCTCCCCCTTTTTATCTGCAATCATGTTTTCATTGCTGTCCATTGGAGTTGAAGCGGTCTTGAGGTCTTGACATTTGAACTTGTTCAGAATGCCTTGCACATACTTTGGTTGACAAATGAATATGCAATATTTCTTTTGCTAAACTTGCAGACCCAGAAAGAAATTCATTTCACCCATGGAGCTCATGCAGTATTTTGACTTCATTACTTCTTCAGATTAAATGCACATTTATTCAGTTGTAGACCCAAAGATGATATCATCTACATAAACTTGTAGAATAAGTAAATATTTTCCTCTCCTTTTGTAGATAGGGTCTTGTCAATTTCTCCCCTTAGAAAAAGTAAATCTTTTTCTTCCCATTTGATAACTCATCATACCAAGCTCTTGGAGCTTGATGCAATCCATATAAAGCCTTGTTTAACTTTATATTATGTTAGGATAATCAGGGTCCTCAAAACCTGGTGGTTGAGTCTCATACACCTCCTCTTCTATTTTTCCATTTAGAAAGGAAGATTTAACATCGAATTGAAACACATTAATATTCTATGTAGCAGCATAGGCCAGAAAGATTATGATAGCTTCTAGCCTTGCCACTGGTGCAAACGCTTCCTCAAAGTCAATACATTCCTCTTGTAAACAGCCTAGTGCAACTAGTCTAGCTTTGTTCTTTATAGGAATTCCTCTCTCATCCCTCTTGTTCCTAAAAACCCATTTGGTTCCAATGGTATACATATTCCTTGGCTTGTCTACAATTTCCCACACTTGCAGATCTCTGAATTGAGCGAACTCCTCTTGCATTGCTTCTACCCAACTGTTGTCTTTTAAAGCTTGAACAATGTTCTTGGGTTCAACTTGGGATCGAAAGCAGGAGTACAAACAGATGTTTGCAGTTTCATACGCACTTCTTGTAACTCTTTCATTAATGTCCCAAATGATGTTTTCAGGTGGATAATTTCTTTCAACATAGGAAGTTTGCACAATCACATTCGTAGACATATTTGAATCAAGATTTGTATCAATGAGATCAGGTTCATCAATGACCAAATCAGTTCTTGCATCATGAAATTCAGGAGCTTCTTTAGTAATCTGTTGTGAAGATGATGCAATATTATTTCCAATGTTCAAGTTTTGAAACAAAGTTTCAAATCTTGCTTCTTTTGCAGCCTGTTCTTGAATTTGATCTTGTTGGTTGCTAGGATCTTCCTCATTCAATACATGATCACTTGAACCACTTGATTATCTTGGTTACCATGTTCTTGATCTTGTCCTTGATCATGACCTTGGTCATCTTGACCTTGATTTTGAACTTGTTCATTTTTAGCAGTTGAGGGATCCTAAATGAATCTATATTCTCCTAAGGGACGAGAATGACACAAGACATGTGTCGGTGAACTCCCACTTGATCCCGCATCCATATGCTTCAAGTGTCCACCTTATGTTGTGAGTATTCCACTTTATTTGGGCTTCCAATTGGGCTCCAACTTCAGTCCCCTTGCTTCCATGGGCCTCCAAGTTTGGGCTTTGGCCTTTGGGCTAAAATCCCATCTTGGACTATAAGGTCCATTAAGGTCCAAAACCAAAACAGTAACCTTGTTGCTTCTTCTTTTACAAAAAATATATCCTAATACATTTTTCTCTAGTAAAAGAAACACAACTAATCTACTTATTATTACAAACCAATATGAAAGAATAAATAGATTACAAACCCAAAAACAATAATATTACAACCAAATTGAATATTGAATAAATCACAACACAAACACACATCCAAACACAAGGTCATGGCTAGGTTATGAACATCCAAATATGCAAGTATTACATCTCTAAATGGTTCCCCTTGAGAACCTCAAACTTTCGGCCAAGGATAAGAAAAACAGAAAGTTTCAAGTTTTGTCCAAACAAAACAACCAATCATCCAAATGACTTAATTCTTCAAGATTATCACATGCATGTAAAGTATAGCCTTGAAGAACTAAGGGGTAACCAAAAGCCCCAAAAATTTCGGCCATATGGTGAACCACACCATAAAACCCAAAATTTTTAGATCTATTGATGCATGTATCTGTATAAGCGGCTCTGATACCATTGTTGGGTTTTAACAAGATTAACAAAGCCATATAAACCCATTTATATGAAAAATGCAGCGGATTAATTAATTTAAAATCTTGTTATATTGATTAGTATAAAACCCGTTTTATATGTAAAACCCAAGCCCCGGATCCATATACGAATTTGCATGCATACAAAAACAACATCCATAGGGGGGGTTTATGTAATACAACCTTTCAGGATGCAAGAAAGATAAAGGAGATGACGGTTTGAATATCAAGCCTTCAATGGAGAAGTGCCTCAAGCTTGTATACCCTCCAAGCCTTCAACAAACACCTTGTATGCTAGGATTTCTACTTTGAAAACCCTTCTTCTTGTTCTTGTTCTTCCTTGGCCGAAAATGGTGGAAGAGAAAATAGAGAGAAAGAGAGAGAGACAGAGAGAGAGAGAGAGAGACAGAGAGAGAGAGAGTTTTGCTTCTTAAGTGTGTGAGAGAGAAGGTGAAAGTGAATAATAACTTATCCACCAACTACAACCCTTGCATGTCTTTGTAAATAACAAAACTAATAAAGACAAGAGAGAGAGGGGGGAAAGGGGTGGCCCACTTTTGGTTTCCTTCCAACAAATTCAAAATGTCAGGTATTATTATTTGTTACTTATGTAATATTGACTAGCAAGATTTTGTAACATGTATTATGTAACATGTCTTTTATGTTTGTTGTTTAACCAATTTAAACAACATAAAATACTTTCTCTCAACATATAAATTAACCATATAATTTATATATTACACAAGTGCAAATATCTAGAAATCCATTTCTAAATATTCTAACTGTTGATATTTATTTATTAGATCATATCTTAAATAAATATCATGGTGTTTGTCTAGCTTGTTATTGGGTATGACCCGACTTGGATCATTACGTACTAGCCACATCAACTCTAATATGTGTCTTGGGCAGACCGATTCCTACAAAAACACTTAACCATTCCTTGTGTCGATAAAGCAACATTCATGTTAAGCATGTAAAGATTATTTTCTCTTAGTGCTTTCATCAAGATCCACTCTTCTGAAATCTTGTACCCAGGCTTAAGAAACAAACAATATTGATTTATAAAATGCATTGAAAAGCCTTTGTCATAAATTTGAGATATGCTCAGTAAGTTTTTCTCCTGCTCAGTAATGTAATTCACTTTTTATGACTTTCACATTCGATAACGTCCCTTCTCCAACAATTTTTCCTCCTTGATTTCCTGCAAATCCCACATAACCTCTTCGAATATATTGAAAATTCTTTAACATATAGAGAGTTCCAGTCATGTGTCGAGAGGCTCCACTATCCATTATCCAATGTGAATCATTTTATCTTGAAAGCCCCTACAAAAATAAGCATTTAGTGAAACAAGGAAACCCAAGCCTTCTTGGTCTTGGGTTGTTTCAGTTTTTCATTTAAAACTTCATCCAAATCATCATATTCATTATCAGACAATGAATCATTAAACGAACATGAACTCGATGAAACAACAACTTGTTCATCTATTTGATTAACAACTTCATTTAAAGACTCATCAGTTTGTTCATTAACTTGATCATTTAACACCTCAGAAGCTTGGTTATTAGTTGGATTAACAACTTGTTAATTTGGTGGGTTAAAATTTTCATTACTTTTAACCTTTACCACCCAATTCTGACCAACAAAACCTTTCTTTTTATAAAAACTATCATTTTTCTTTACATTCGAAGATTCACCCACTTCAAAAAAAAAATTTCACACATTCTTTGTCTACACGTCTCATTAAAATCTTGATTGGTGGAGGTGTAGGCTTAACCACAAGAATTTTAACATATGGCATTTTTTCACCACATATTTTCCTTCTTGACAAAATCTTTTAGGAAACGAATAGAACAAATGTCCTTCCTCATTACAACAAAAACACTTCCTTCTATCAACAAATTTGTTAACAAAATGTACACGATTCTCTTGTTTCTCTTTTTCAGCTTTGAGTTTATAAAACTTATCATTTGATTGCCTTGTAAAGAGAGCCTCTTTTTTTTCTCAGAGGTCTCACCTTTAGCAAAAATAATCTTTTGAAAACCATCTTGTTGTTTTACTTACTTTTGATTATCCTCTTTGAAACCAATACTCTTTCTTTTATAATAAAAATTGGTTTTAGAAAATCTTGAGTTTTGATTATTATTTCTACCAGTTTTACCATTTGATTTGGGTTTTGTTTTCTCTGATTGATTACCACTTTTAATACTTTATTTAGATGAACTTTCAGATTCATCAAGCACAAATTCAGTTGCTTGTTTAACTATCTCACTATCACACTCAGAACTATGAACAGATTGAACAACATGTTCATCACATGAATTATCATGTTGTGGTGAATCAGACACCACGTTCAACGCCTTGAGGAATTCTTCCGGTTCTTTTGGAACATAAGAACTCAAAACTAGTGGCGAAACAACATGATATTTTGGAATCTCTTTTGGAACAATATGATCCAAAACATACTGAGAAGCGGAATAACTTTTCAGTTTTGTTTCAACTCTTTCAACTTCAATTTTAATCAATTCCATATCTCTTTTCAATTTCGCTTTCTTATCCACATTTCTATTAATGGAAATTTGCTTATCTTCAACCATGTGAGTGATCATAGAAATCGTTTTTTCATATTGCAAAATTTTATTCCACAAATTTCTCACACGATTGAAGCTTGTCATAAGCCTCTTTCACATTTTGAAAATCAAGAAACATTTTGTTATAATCATTTTTAAGAAAATTAAAATCTGTTATCAACGAATTAATAACAAATTCCTTTTCTTCATGTGATTCACAAATGCGTTGAATTTTATCAGGAGAAAATGTTACCTAACCGGCCATGTTAACTTGAAGAATAGGTGCAATTTCTACAACAAAAATTCCTTCTTGATCAGAATCTCCACTTGCTTCACTTTTTGATGTATCGTGATCTCGATCCGTCTCACTAGTCTCCTCTTCAACATCAATTCCGAAATTTATTTTTCCAGGTGGAACTTCTTCTCCATTGAACCAACTTGCAAAACTCTTGAACACATCAGGTGGTAAAAATGACTTAAAGAATTCATTAGGAATCGATTCAAAACTTTTAGGACAATCTTTAGTAGCAGTAGATATTTCTTCAACACTCATTCCTTCAGCAACATCATCAAATTCTGCATCATTCTTGTCCTCTTTTGAACGTTCACCCACTAATTCAGCCACATTAGCTTTATGAACCACTGGATTCCAGTTAAACCCCTCATTAAGTTGAGCATGACAAGAATTTGAAGACGAAGCTTCATTGTTCTTTTCAGATTGTGTAGGTGAACTTTTATGATAAATGGCTTGTCGGTTTTTGTCTCGGCCAAACGAATTAGGACTTGAATCTCCAACTTCAAGATTAGTACACTCTCTCTTGAAATGTCCCGTTTCTTTGCATCGAAAGCATTTGGCCTTCGACTTATCAAAACCAAGCTAAGCAGTAGTTCCATCCAGACAATTCTTCCCAGTGATTTCCCTAAACCTTTGAGCCCTCCTCACTACACTCGCCAGACACCAATGGATTTCTAGCATTTCCATCTCCTCGGGGTCAATTTGATCATAGTCTTATTTTGTCATATTATAATTTCCAATCCGGCCAGCGATCAAACATTCATAAGACTCCAAGACATATCCTAAGAAGGCCATGTGCTCTTGAACATTCTCTACAGTAAGTCCATTGTTGTTTATAATATTGCATTGAACAGCATCAGATGGTGGACTCGTTGTATTTGATGATTGATCAGGAACAACAGCAGTTGATGCATTGGTACCAACATAAGAACTAGTGAAATGATGTGTGTTGGTTTGTTGACTAGTTTGAGAAGAACTTCCACCAAAACTGCTATTTGTCACATACGTAGTTTGGATCTTTTGACTTGGGGCAATCACAGATTGTGAATAATTGAGGTAAAAACCAATGTCTTGAACAGCAAACAAACTCTTCATTCTTTGTTTCTTTCTTAGCTCAAGTTCACGTGCTTCCAACTTTTCAATGAAACGGGCTAAAGTCAATCTTTCATAATTGATTGGTTTTGATTGTTGAATAATTATAAAGGTATTCCAATCATCAGACAAAGCATCGGCTTGTTTGTTTATATATTCATAATATTCTTTGTTAATTCCCAATCTCTCCATCTCATTCACAAGATGACAATATCTTTCAATCAGTTGAGGCATCGTTTCACCTTTAACCATGGTAAAAATGTCAACTCTTTCTTAAGCAAATTCGTCTTTGACTTTCTCATGTCAGCATTACCACGATCTTTATTCATAATGGCCTCCTATATTGAATAACAAGATCCATTGTGTTGGAGTGATTGAAAGATCTCAGTTGATTGACTGTTGAAACAAATTCATCATCTTTTTCTCACGCATGAATCTAGGTTTGTCAGCCTCAGGTATTTGTGATAATTTATGACTTGTTCCATTTTCATTTTTCGGAATGATATATTCAGTTTCAACGGCTTCCCAAGTTTCATAGCTCACAGCTTGTACATACATTTCAAATTTGTCGGCCCAATTAGGATAATATCCCATCCTAAGTAGCTTTGGGGGCTTGGTTGACGTCCCCATTTCATTTTCCAGATTTATTTTCAGAATAACCGGTGAAGCATGTGCAACAAACACGTTTAAATCTTCCATTTTTGAAAAATCAGAATAACCAGCGTATAACTTTTGTCTCCGTATAACTCAGAACAACGTATAACCCTTGATCCAACGAATGACTCTGAATGAACGTGTAAAATTTAAAGTGTGTAACCTTGATCAACGTATAACTTCCACGAATAACTCATAAACGGACTAAACACAAACGGATAACTTCTTATACGCCAAACATACACACTTATACGCATGAATATCAACGTATAACAAATCAGCGTGTAACACCTTATGCATTTGTGTAACTCTCTTATACACACTTATACGCGTATGTAGCACCGTTTACCTGAAAAACATATACGTGAATAAGAAAAACTTATATGCTTCAATAAACTGTTCAACATTCTGATTTCAAAATTTGATTTTGAGTTTGAACAGATCCAATTCAATCTTGCAGAATCAATGTATAGGTATTGACAATCATCATCCTCAAATGAATTGAAAAATCATCGAAAAACCAGTAAGTGATCAACGAATATGTTATCGGTAAGCTTGTTGACCTTAAAACTTCAAAACTTCATCAAATTGACATTGAATGTGCTGTAATCAGTAGTAAATATGAGCCATATGCTCTGATACCACTTGTAGGAACATGATCTTCATCATACAAAACATCATGTACGTTAACTCGTAATGATTAGGGCCGATTCAATTATATTTACTATACGATACGATATAGCGGAAATATATTATAAATACGTCACAACACAATCACTCATAACATTAGTATATTGATATCACAATGAAAGTACAATACTGATTAATCTGTCAACTGTTACAAAAATCAACATAAAAGACTTATATATAGCTGCTACAGTGTAAACGTGTAAGGTCAGGCTCTGTATAAGCTTATACGGACGTATAAGCTTATATGTCCCCTTACTTATACGTTTCCACTTTACATCATTCAACTAATGACAAATTAGCCCCTTACGAACATACAAATGATATTATAAGCCCACTAGACCTAACATTAGACATAATATGCTCTAACACTTTAAATCCATGTCCTCTAATTCATCAGCATCAGTTTGTTCTAAAACTTCTTGCACAACACTAATGTGGATCTGTTTCTTAGAAACAAATGCATTATATGATTCAGTAAACATGGAGAATAAAGCATGGTACTCATTTCCTTAAGCTGAATTGCTTGGAACATAAGGAGCATTTCCACTAGCCATAGAAGAGGAATCACCATCATCAAACACTTGAACATTGAATCTTTTGTTAGAATCGATCTTCCCAAGACACATATTTGAATTGATGTGGCTAGTACGTTATGATCCAATTCGGGTCATACTCAATAACAAGCTAGACAAACACCATGATATTTATTATTATATATGATCTAAGTAATAATTTTCAACACTTATAATATTTGGAAAATGGTTTTCTAAATATTTATGCTTGTATGATATATAAATTATGTGGATAATTGATATTATGAGAGATGTTATTTATCTGGATTTGAGTTTTGGGGGGGAAACCAACCCTTTTGGCCGGCCCCACCATATATCTCTCTCTCTCTTTTTGTATTTTTCCAATACATGCAAGATTTTCCATTGGGAGATCAAAAAATTTCTTGTTTGTATCAACAATACACCTTCGCTCACACACAAAAAACTCTCTCTTCCCTTTCTCTCGGCCGAAAAACACAAGGAAGAACAAGAGGATTGCAAGTGTAAGAATCCTAGAAACTTGGTGTTTGTTGAAGGCTTGTTCGGGTATATAAGATTGAGGTTTCTCCATTGAAGACTCGTCATTCAAATCATTCATCCTCTTCGGTGTTTCTAAGACTTGAAGGTATGTTTTAAAACACCCTATGGTTGTTTTTGATAGCATGAAAATCGTATTTGGATCCTGGTTTGGGTTTAACATAAACGGGTTTATGTGTATTCGGTAAACAAGATTTAAAACTTATTTCCGCTGCGTTTTCCTTATAAAAGGGTTTATTTGGACTTTGATAATCTTGTAAAAACCCAACAATGGCATCAAGAACCGCTTATACAATTTCGTGCTTCAAAATAGGATCTAAAGTATTCGGGTTTTATGGTATTATTTACCATATTGGTCGAAAACTTTAGGCTTTTGGTTACCCCTTGGTTTTTCAAGATTGTACCATACATGCATGTGGTAAATATGGAAAAATTGAATCATTTGGATGATGATGTTGTTTGGACAAAATCTGGGTTTTTTAGCTCTGGCCGAGAACCCTTGGTTGGAAACCAACGTTCTCGGTCTAGCCGAAAACTCTTAGACCCAAGTTCTCGGTTGATTGAAAACTAGGTTCTCGGTCTGGCCGAGAACTCATGGTTGGAAACCATGTTATCGGTTGTTGGCCGAGAACTCCATGTTCTCGTTCTTGGCCGAGAACACTAGGTTCTCGGCTGACCAAAGTCTTCGGGCCAAAAACTCTAAAAGTTTTGTTTTCTGACCGAAAACTCTAAGGGTCAAAGGGGAACCATTCTGGTCAAAGGTTGACATGATTGGTCAAGGTTTGACCTGCTTGTTTGGATGTTCATAACCTAGTCATGACCTTGTGTATATTGAAGTGATATGTTGTGATTTATTCATTGGTTGTAATATTCTTTATTCGGGTTTGTAATCTATTTATTTCTTTTTTCAAATGATTTGTAATAATAAGTAGAATAGTTGTATTTCTTTTACTAAAAAATGTATTAGGATATGTTTTGTAAAAGATGATGCAACTACAACACCACTTTGGTTGGAGCCCAAATGGAAGCCCAAATAAAGAGAAAGAATCACAACAAGAGGTGGACACTTGAAGCATTTGGATGCGGAGTCAAGTGGGAGTTCACCATCATATACCTTGTGTCATGTTCGACCCTTAGAAGAGACCTTATGACACACTTGTGTCGGTCAACAAGTGTTGTCTAATTAGGTGGCTATGGTTATGAACTTGTAATTGTTTATATATGCTTCTGTGGTTGATTTATGTTTATCATTTTTTATCATATTTGGATATGGATGTTTCGGTTACATATTTTATCATATTTGGATATGGATGTTGACAATTAAAATCTACAACTTGCATAAAATTGATTCCTTGAAATTATTAAGTAATAAATTGGTTTTATTAACTATTAATGATTTCACAATAATATTGGTTTTATTAAAAAGGAATTTTGAAATTGGTTTTCAAAGGGTACCATACATTTAAGAAAACTTGTGATCTTGAGATGGATTTACAATATTTGTGGGATAAAGGTTACCTAACCACTTGTATGTATAAACTAACACGTGTGTGTAAAGTAGGACGACTTGATTTAGAAACCATGTGAATAGGGTCACCAAAGCATGGAACACAAAGATGTTGATGGGATTAAACATGCCGACTAAACATATGATGTTTAACCGATTCCATAAAACTAGAACTTGCGAAGGATTGTAATCGTCAAACGTTGACTACCTTGTTAATTTAAATAGTAGGATAAAGGTCACCTAACTACTACTTGAATGAAACGTTGGGTTCTAGATTTTAATCATTGATTGTCTTGGAGACATCAAAGGGTATTAACGATTAAAATTTATTAATGATATCGAAAACACTAAATTGAGCTGTGTTAAATTTATATATGGCCGCAAACAACCCTCAGAACGCTATTATCCCACCCGTGCATAATCTATCACTGAGATCCATTCTGAACAAGGATCGTCTAAATTACAATAACTTTATAGATTGGTATCGAAACTTGAGAATTGTTCTCAAGCAAGAGAAGAAATCCTACATTTTGGACGATCCTATTCCCAATGAACCTGATGATAATGGCTTGGATTCCTATAATGACTAGTTGAAATACACCGATTATTCGGTGCAAGTTTCTTGCCTCATGTTGGGAACAATGATTCCCGAGATCCAAAAGGATTTCAAGAATCATGGGGTATATGACATGATCACCCAGCTTAAGGAAATGCTCCCTACTCAAGAAAGGGTGGAACGCTTCGAAACGGTTCGAGCGTTTCATGCATGTCGTATGGAAGAAACCCAATCTGTCTCATCTTATGTACTTATGTGAAAAGCCGCATTGATCAGCTTGAACGGCTTAATTGTCCCATCTCAAAAGAGTTAGCCACGGATTTGATCCTTAATGGCTTAACTAAAAGGTTTGAGACATTCGTTATGAATTACAACATGAACGGATGGGACAAGCGTATTGGTGGGCTTCACGCAATGCTCAAAACAGCCAAAGCTGAAATGGGTAAAAAGGCTTTACCCGTTCTTGTGATCAATGAGGGTGGCTTGAAGAACAGGCATCATCCAGAACCCAAGGCAAAGGTTTCTAGCGGTAAAGGACAAGTCAAAGGTAGGTTCAAGGGAAAGGCAAAGGCAGAACCGAAACCGAAGAAGCTAAAGGTTAGCGTTGAGGATCCATGGTTTGGTTGTGGAGAGATAGGCCATTGCATGAGAAATTGTCCAACCTATCTCAAGGAGTTGAAAGCTAAGAGGGATGCGGGGCAAACCTCAGGTACAACTTTCATGATCCATATTGATCTTAATATTATTTCTTCTAACACATGGGTATTGGATACCGAATGTGGAACTCATATTTGCAATTCATTGCAGAAGTTCAAAAGAAGAAGTGATTAAAAGAAAGGAGATATTAGTCTCTTCTTGGGCAATGGAACAAAGGTTGACGTCCAAGCCCGAGGAGATTATGTTTTGAAGCTTCCAAATGGTTTGGAAGTTCTTTTGAAACACATTTTGTATTCTCCTAGTTTGACTAGGAATATTATCTCTGTTTCTTTATTAAGACAATTTGGTTATGATTTTAAGTTTGTAGACAATGGTATTTATGTTTTCATGAATGATGTCTTTTATTTTAAAGCAATGCCGTCTAATGGCATTTATGAATTAGTTCATGATAGTACATCCATTGATTACTCGTTGTACCAAGCTAACACCAAAAGACTCAAATTGGATTTGAGTAAGACTTTTCTTTGGAATTATCTCCTTGGTCACATAAACAAGGATCACATTCATACACTTCAAAAGAATGGTCTTTTGGAATAAAATGATGATTCATTTGATAAGTGTGAATCTTGTTTGTTGGGAAAGATGATCAAGGAGCCCTTTAGTGGAACTAATGAAAGGGCAAAAGACTTATTAGGTATCATAGATTCGAATGTATGTGGTCCTCTTAAGACAATGACAAGAAATGGTGAAAGATACTTCATTTCCTTTACCGACGATTATAGTCATTATGGGTATGTGTTCTTACACTTGATCGTTCACTGCCTTCATCTGCTCTAGGACCATTTTTTCGATCTCTTTTTGACGATCGTTTGAACTTTGGGTTGACATTCAAGGTATGTTCCGCTATGCGTCGTGAAACACCTACCATGTCGGCTAACTGCCAAGGCAACACATCAATGTTTTTCAACAATAATTGTTTCATGTGTGAATTCACACTACTGGATAAGGTAGGTCCGATGGTGACCGTTTGATATGGGAATATGGCATCCAGCATCCACTTTTTGGGCTCTGCATTACTGACTGTTTTCTGCTCTTTGGGGGGGGGGGGAGGAGTTTGATCCTTCCGCAACCAAGCAATCTTTATTTTTCTTTATCATTGTAATTCATGTTGGTGGGGGACACCCATTATGCAATGTGTGGTGGACGGATTTGAATTAAAATCCCCTATTGCTTCTCTTCCCAGAATCGCAATGCTTTGATTTTACTAGCAATACCAGGAATTCTACATCTTCGATTCTCGAGTGTTTACCATCGCTTAGCATTACTGGGAACGTCAGTGAACCCAGATACACGCGCGTTAACCGGTTCTAACCTGGTTTATCTTCCGCGTCTAATTGATCAAAACATTGTTGGTGCATTATGTCTGAAGTACTTCCTTGATCGATGAAGATGTAAGTGCTTCGATAATGACCGATCAACGCGGTGATTATCAGTGGTTATTTCAAGCATGGGCCTCCCTTGATCCGCGGAAAAACGACGGGTTCTTCTTTACAGGATTCACTGCTTGGTGCTTGCCTTTTTGCCCCTTTATGTTTTCCACCTTGTAAGTTATGGGTGTTCAGATTCATTATCTGCTTTCTTGGATGACCTTCGTCCTTGCCTACCCCTTGATTTCTAGCATGTTTCCTAGCCTCTAAGACCAAATGTTCTAGTTTTCCTGACTTTACTGCCTCTTCAATTTCATTGTTTAAGTTAGTGCAATTATCTGTGTTATGGCTGATGTCTTTATGGAACTTGCAATACTTTGATTTATCCATATTTTTTCTCTTGAAGATCAGCTTAGGCGTCCAAAAGTCAACATTTTCTGTTGCCAAGATTCGTGTTGGGGTTTTAACAATGGGGTTCATTCTCTATTTTTATATACGCGGTTTCGATCATTTTGTCGTCCTGCTACCAGTGGTCTCGTGTCTGGAGTTGTTGACGTTTCCGCAGATGGTTGGATTCCAGACCATATTGACCCCTTGTCTTTTTTGTTCCCTTTATACCCTTTTAGCTCGTTCTACGTTTCTTTCCGGGAGTATCCCCATCTGCCCAAAGATTTCATTGTATCCGTATTGACCTTTGATGCTGACATGAGTGTGTCCCATGAATTTGGCATGCCATCTCTGCCGGATAAGCATCAGATCAGGTCTTCACTCTGCACTCCTTGGTGGAAACCGGCCCTCATCATGTCCTCGCTTACACCTCCGATCTTGAGGCCTTCCGTGTTATACCATGTAATGAAATCTTCGATTGATTCATTGTCTCAACGGAACACGGTTAATATGTCAGCTGGGTCTCGCGTGTGTCTTCGTTGCTGGCTAAATTAATGGGAGAACTTTGCTATTAAGTCTTCAAAGCTTGTGATTCGACCTTCTATGAGTCTTTCAAACCATTTTCTAGTCGCACTATGGACGGTTAGGGCAAACATGTGGCACCAAACGGGTAGTGTCCAGCCAGCTACACATTCAGCTGCTAAAAAGCTTTGAAGATGGTCACATGGATTTGTCATCCCATCGTTTTTCCCTACCGCATAGGGTAGTTATGAGTTTGAAGGAAATGGGGCTCCCACAATCTTTTGGACAAACATTGATTTTTCAGCAAAAGCTTTTGGCCGATATGGTTTGGAAAGGTCTACATCAGTGTCCGGGTAATAGTTCAATTGTTTTTCCCCTCGCGCTTGGTCCTTTGGACCAGGGATTACTCTGCCACTTCCACTTCTATCTTCAATACTTCTTTCTCGGTGTTTCTTGACTTGGCTATATGACTTTGGCTGGGGGGACTCCTCTCGACCTCTACCTTGTCTTTATGAGTGATCCTTATAGCTTCCAGGTCTCTCACTTCAGCGACGTCGGGGATGCCGATCATCATCAGATGACTCATCTTGGTCGTTCCCCGAAAAGACAATGGCCCGCGGGGTCACTCATTAGGCATACTTTCTTAATTGCTTTTCCAACTTTTTCTTAAACTCTTTGCTGATTCTTTCTTCTTCTCTTTTTAGCGTTATTTTCGGGTCTTCCTCTTCATCTTCCACCACTATGGGGTGTTTTTGACAAGAAGGTCGGGCCTATGTGAATTGGAATGACACGTCTTGCTGTGGTCATTCAAATTCAATGTAATCCTCACTTTTCCTTTTGTTTTCCCATGAGGACCCATCTTGGTTGGGTCCTGCACAGTTGGAAGACTATGGCGTTGATGGAGGAGGTCTACCGGAGCTCATACATCTTGAATTGTTTTAACAGTTCTAGCCGGTAAGGATGGCACCAATGAAGAAACACTAAGTTAACCCTTGGTAAGCTCAACCTAATATATGAACTGAAGATGGATTACCGTGGGCACGACCACTCTGCTACTCAAATTCTGCAGGGGGAAACAATGGTTAAGGAAATCTTGCCAAACACCAAGGTCTTGAAAATGGGATTAGGGAGTAAGATTCCAAAGCAGGACGAAAAAGCCATTGTCATCATGGGGATGAGAACCAAAAAACAGACCACCCCCTCCACCGCTACTCCCACCATCACCATCGTGTCCGCCATCACAGCCGCTTCCGCCATCGCCACCTTCAGAAGGTTCAACCCGGTAGACAACTGAAGAAGGATCTAAAAAAACTGAGTGAGGCGGCATAGGCGGACGACCACAATCAGCATCAACTTCAACCTCAGCATCTTGAGCGATCTCCACATCACTCCCCTCAACTTATGCATCCTTCATTGGGGAAGGAGAACAAGAGGCAAGTCGACATACATGCTCTCCTCGAAAGCCGAAGAATGAGGAGGATAAGGACGAAGATGAGACATTTCATTGAAAATGGATCCACCAGAAGACCCGCCAATGGCTTTCTTCTTTAAAGAGTTTGCCAAAAACATAGGATATACAAATAAATATAAGCACAAGCAATACGAAGCCATAAACACGAAAATACCTGCAAAAGACGCAGACTTCTCCTTACCTTCTCACTAAGTTTGGTCTTCTTTTTAATGGAAGAAAGAAGGTCTAGATTAAGTGAGCTTTCCGAAGAAGTAGGTTTTGTGGAAGTCTTGACAGCCTCACCTTGAGTAGGGTCAATGGTAAGGGTCTCTTTGCGCTATTTCTTCTTTGAAGCAGTTTTCTCACCAGAAAGGCGAGTAAGGTCAACAACATATTCTGGACGGGGACCTGCCAAAGATAAATCATCAGAACTCAAGGACTGGCGTGGTGATTCCTTGGACTCTTCAGTAGTCGAAAGGATCACTTGCACGTCGTCCGCAGCAAGAGCAGTTAAAGGAAGAGGATTAAGAATCGGCTCACTAGCTTCCTCAGCACCGGTCAAGGGAAAAAAAAGTTCTCATGGGTTTCCTCAAGGATAAGGAGTCCCCCCTCAAGAAAATCTTTACGGGTCATAATGCCAGGCCCGTCCTCAAAAGGGGAGACAAAAACACTTCACGGAGAAAGCAAAGTAAAGACAATTCAATAAACCCGGAAGGATAACAAGAGAAAAAACACAGGGAACACTAACATAAACCATCACGACCATAAATCGAGTCTTGTGTGGCATGGACCAAATCCGGCTCATTCCAGCAACAACCAGGGCTCACTCCATAATAAAACAAAGAGGCGTCTCCTGTGCTGTCAACGTCTTATACCAATATTTATTCTGGTAATCATGTAGAGGCTCATGCTCGATGGGTACAGAAGGGTTTCGATAATTCATAGGGATAGGAATAGCACTGGTACTAAGATAAATAATTTTTGCTTTCATTCATATAGACTCCGCAGAGCCTCCCTAAAAATCGTTACTTCCCTATCCTGAAGATGAAACCCAAACCAACCGCCCTCGGTATGCATCTTATAGAAAACTAAGAACTTGTCAACATATGGAACTATAAGCTGGCTAGGACAAAAAAACTCAAAGTGACGTAAACGCATCATACCCAGCGGGTGAACATGGGTAATGTGCAAACCATAGAATAATAACACGCCATGGACAAAAGTAGTAATGGGTAGACGAAAATCCCATGATCAAAGAACTCGGTATACAGAGTTAGCTTACCAGGAGGAGCATCCATAGCAGTGTTGCCTTCCGTAGGTAACTCCGGCTCTCATTCCGATGAAAAGTTATATGATGAGATCAAAGTCACAAAGTCAGATCTCTACCATTTGATAGTGACATCATGAATCGATGAACCGCCACCCTTCTTCCTACTCTTTTTCTTTCCGGACTTTTTGCTGGTCGATGACGACGCCATCACGGTATGGAAAAAGATAGAATACGAAGAAAATAAACGGAAAATCTTGAAAGAGTGAAAGTATAAGAAGAAAATGAGAAGTTGGAATGAAATGAAAGGGTGTAACGATCTATTTATACTAATCGTTGGTGGAAATTAGAGTTAAAATCGAGAATTCCGGAAAAAGTGGAGGTCCAATTAGAAAGTGACACGCCACGCGGGAGTCTATAAAGTTTAAAACAAGTGGGTGTGTCAGCCGCACACGCGCACAGTTGAAAAGATCGTGTGTGTAGCAGGCGTTGTTTGACGCCAAAGAAGTCAGGCCCACTTATGGTAAAATATTATCCACGTCAAAGTACCCAGTCACGATCTAGTTACCACCTGGCCTAATAATTTTACACAAGGGATGCTCCGCAACAGAAAGCCGCGAACGAACATATTAAATAATATTAGAAAAATGAAGTTTCACGGATCACGCAGAACACGCAAACAACAACACTTGGCAGATGGACGTACCTAAGAGATAGGAAATGATTTTGGACCAGGTGACACAACGACAAGCAATTAGTTGCAAAAAAGAAAGACGGCCAAAAATAAAAAAGAACACGAAATGATAGTTACAAAATTGAATGAACAAAACTCATTATCCACCGTATATTTAAACCCATAGGGGTAAATGCGGCAGATGGATAGGTGGAGGCTCCACGCCAAGAAACCAATAAGAGAATGACACACGGCGCGGAATTAGGAAAATTATGCGCCGCCATGCAAAAGTATTTATAATCACCTGAAGTAGATAAAGGCTAGAACAATACATCCAATAACATCATTACAGCTAGACGTCAGTAAGCAATTCATAAGCTATCCCCATAATTACCCTCATAAATAACCGTCAGAATCAAGCAACGCAAATAAAAAGATAAGTCAAATATTCCACCCGCAATATCAATAGCGGATGAAACAATGGACTGGGGGGGGGGGGGGGGGCTTGGGGAGGTAGGGTACCAGATAACCCATAACAAATGGTAAATCCTCCAGGAAGCAGAAGATCTCCCCGCGGATATCCACCCGCAAGAAGAATATCTTCTGCATGGAGAGATACACATCTCTCGAGGAAGAAATACTTGACAAAGCATGAGTTAATAGACAAAGTGGAAGACTTGTCAGGACGAAGCACAAGCTAACATGTGGCAAGGGATAGACCAATCACAGGCTGGGATCCCGGTGCTATCCACGAACGCGCGATGCACCAATGAAAAAAAGGCCAGCACGGTGCCTGCCCACGACAAGGAATTCTGTATGCCAGACTGTCAGATCCGGCTCTTGGGTTAGGCAACCCGGGCGACTGGCCGGGGCACTTAATATTTGGGGGGCACAATTTTTTTTAATATATATATTTTATAAAAAAAATTTATAAAATAGGTATAAATCTTAATCCTTTTATTAGATATTAAGCTCAATTTTTTTTACCCATAAGTCATTTGAGATATTGGGCATACGGGTATTTTTATTTTGTTACTCGTTAAGGCCTATGGGCCTTTTCATTTCAGCTCGCCCGATGCATTTAAATTCTTGGAGACGACCCTGAGTGTTCAACCAATCAGGAGCCATTATCATACACAACCATGAGAATAGAATGTTCCATTAAGTGGGACAACTGGCTTAATCCTTCTCCTTCCTTTCAGCTGTAAATACTACATGAGCATCAACGGTAAAAGGATCTTCACTCTCTCAGATTTCCGATAAGAATACTCATCACTTACCATATTGATCCTCGCGCCGGAGGGTGGTTACGAGAAGAACCCCCCCTCCTCCCAATTCCCCTTCTTGTAACAAGCTCATGGTGTTTGGTCTTACAGGTCACGGCAGTCGGAGCTTTAAACTATCGTTTGTGTAGTACCCCGGAAAACATTAAGTCGAGTCTACCAGGGGTTGGTTTAGTGTTAATCCCTTTTCAATTAAGATATTAGGTTAAATATACTAAGTGTTAAGTTAATGTTTCTTCACCAACATATAAATTAGATTAAGTTAGCTTGTTTGCTTTGAAATTGTAACCGGTGAATATGAGACAGCTTTACCCAATCATTTTACAGTATTTATTAACACACAATGTTTGTAAACACTAGATTCCAACTTTACACGTGTAAGAAACGATATTTTTAAAGTGATAACAAAAAAGCGTTGCACGTGTTGACTGAAACACCAGAAAGAAAGAAGCCCAATAATGCGTGCGTCATACCACTTTCCCCTCATTACAATATCGTGTCGGGTGGTGCGCGTGTGATAATAATAATAATAATAATAATCTATAATAATCTATACCATATATAATGAATTAATGACAAATTAAGACACTTGAATTAAGAAATTTATAAGTTACGAAGCACAAAATACAACTATGAAGTAGAGTAAAAAATTCATTATAAAATCAAAGCTCACTTCTTTTTAATTTGTTTTAAAATAGTTACATTTTTCCCCTTCAATTATAATCATTCTATTGCTTATATATAGTAACAATTATTAATCTTTACATTCACTCATATTTTAGTTATATTTTCAATTTTAACCAAACTTCGCTCACGATTTTTAAACAGTAATAACTTTTTAATTCGTATTTTTTTTTAAAAAGATGTACCATAAAAACGAGCATATTTTTTTCTTTAATTTGAGTATGATATTGTTATAGTTTTTCCAGTTAAAAAAATAACATTTTTGCGTAGGGGTGTTTGCGGTATGGTTTTGATGGATTCAAGTTAAACCGTGTACTTAACTATTAGTAACGTTTTTTTTCATCGAAAACCGAAACCGAACCATTAAAAATTAAAAATGAATGGCCAAAAGCTAAAGGAAAAGAATCAACCGTGAAATCAAACAGATGATCAGTTTCCATGGTTTTATGGTTTCAAACCAAACAATGAATACCCATAAACTTGATACGTGTTTAAAAAATCTATGTTTCCCGCTGCATCGCGCGGGCACTTGTCTAGTAATAATAATAAAAATTGGTGGTGTTCTTCATGTGTTGCACGGGAAACTTGGCAACGAACGTAAACATTAAAACACCAATATACAAACATATCGTGGTGACTATCACTTCGACATAAAATAAGTTTATCTAAATTTAAAAAACTTTGTTCTCGGTATACAAAAACATTGAACGACTATCACTTCAACACAAAAGTTTTTTATATATAAATATTAAAAGAACTTGGTCGGTATTTGTTCGGCTAATTACGGTATCAAGGCGATACCAACACTCGTTATATAGATTATAATACAAAATAGATACTCTATTGTGTATACAACTCTGTCTTTAACAAACCTTGTACACTTTACTGCAAATACAAATCCGTTTTAAGTGACATGGCGTGGATGTGTTAGCGAACAAATTAAAACAATAAAAATTATAGTGGTTAATATGATAAACAAATTTTGAAAAAGATTAAAAAATAAATTAAAAACATTAAAATTCTGAGGGCTAAAGTACAAACCAAAGAAGTTTATTATTGCAATCGATGTTGATGACTTCTCTTTCATTTGAATTTGCAAATTACAAAATTGTCCATGTTATTAAAGCTAAAAATTATAAAAAGGTACAAGTTAGTGTAGCTTTAGATTTCTAATTATATATAGTATAATATTTAGTAGCTAAAATTTTGAATAACTAAATAACTTCTATTATGGTAACTGATGTGCTTATAGAAATTAAAACAACTTAAATAAATTTGTATTACAATATGGATAAAGATATATTTGGAACACCTCACTTTATCAAACCAAACTATTATTTTTATTATATTTAACCAAATTATTAAAGTTCGGCAGACTAAAACTCAAATATAACCTTTCAAACAAAATAACCTGGCTGGGCGTGAACGATCTGGTCGCCACGCACACCACTACACCTTTGCATGGACGGCAGGTGCGGCTAGCCGGAGTGGAGCTGACCGCGGGGTTTTGTAGCCGTTGGAGTGTGGGGAAAATAAAAAAAATAGTTGTTGAAAGGCCAAACATTTTATATATTTTTTAAATTACAAACCCTACCACTTTCACCATAAATAACAACCCCATTTTATAAAAACAACACACCATTCTCACTCTCTTTCTCTCTACTAATTTAAAAATCTCCCTAAGTCTCTCAAATTTAAAACCATGTCGGGCTCGAGTTACGGTAATATCAACATCAACGACTCTCGATTTATCGAAGGATTGAACTACTTGGACGAAGCTCAACATAAAAAAACCGTTTCAAGAGTTTGGCTTTTCTAGCCAAAGACTTTAGCCACCTACCGTCATCCGACCAAGCGATAATGGAGGAAGAAAAATATCGTATTCGGAAGGAATTGACGACAAAAAAATAAAAACGCTATTCTATGTATTTTTTTCTTTTCCTTTTTATTTAAGTTTTAATGAAGTATTTTAATTTATATTTGTGTGTATAACAAAAGTAAAATATAAAAAATAAATTCAATCAAGTCCCAATTCACCCGAACTACTACACCCTCTAGGGGCTTGACCATGTGCCATGTCAACACCTATATGACGTAAATATATTGGATCACTTGAGATTAGATCAAGCCCCATTTAGCTTAAACGATTTGAACATGGGATACCCCACTCTTCAACGTGAACAAGACTCTTTTCTTGTAAATCTTCTATGTTAACAAATTATATCATAAGATAAATATCATAGACCCATTGTTTTAAGAGGCTCATGATTGTTAAAAAAATAAAATGTATATTTTATATATAATTTTGTTTTAACATAAATGCTTACAAAATGACTCTTTAGTTGAATGAAAAGTGTTCTAGTATTTGAATACAAAGGTAATGGGTTCAATTCTCACGATAAAATAACTTAAATAAACATAAATGAAAGTTTTTTTTATATAAAAAAGAACACTTATTGTGAGATTTGTTTTGGACTTTTGAAAAACAATCTTTATGGTAAAATTGTCAAATAATCTATTATATAACTTAGAACACGATTTTAGAACCTGTTTTTTTATTCGTCCAAGGCCCAAAAGTTTAACGAGTTCTCGGAGACAGCCATGCTAAGATTTACGAGCCAGAGTCACCATAGTCGGGTTTTACCGAACATACCACACACTAATACGCTGCCGCAGCAACATGGCGGGTACAAAACTAATTTACATATAAAAACAAACAAAATGGGCACCAAAATTTAAAATAGCAATATTAATACATATAATAATAAATTATAATAAGAAAAAGGGAAAAAAGCAAAGAAGAGATGACTGGAGTGTTTTGGTTTGGGGGGGGGGGGGGGGGGTGGTTTCGTTGGGGAAAAATGGTTGGTTGGTTTTCATTCTCTCTCTTACTGTTGTTTTGTGGAGAGCAGACAACGAACCAAAATCTCTCTCTCATCTCTCTCTCTCTCTCTCTCTCTCTCTCACATTTTCGGAACCACCGGCGAGATTACTCTCACTCTTACATGTGATTGCCGGAGACTGAATTTCTCCGCCGGTGAACAACAACGTCGTTTCTACTCCTCTCAATTCCAATTCCGTAGCTACTCTCCTCTCCGAGGTGATTCTTCATCTCTGTTTCTAGATCTGTTTTCTTTCTTAATTCTCATTTCGTTCAATTCCAATATCTAATCTATTCAATTACGAATAGCTGGTGATCGTTTGATCTCGATTTCCTCTTTCTGATTTTTCATCGAGCTTCTCTTCTCTTCATGTGATTGTTTGAAATATTATCTATATTTTTTTTATTGTGTTATTAATAATATGTTAATAATTTCATGATATCATATCAGTCATGAGTTTAATCATGTACTTGTTTTTTACGGGTTTCTAGTTGCTAGAGTTGGCAGGCACTTGGCAGTTATAGATATATCTGCTTTTCTTGTTATTATATTATTATTCTATAAAGAAACTTTAGTTTTTTTAATTAAACGCATTAGTGGTAAACACTTTTGTAATTTATCTCATAGTATTGAAATGTATTTGTAAATATATATTTATACTGGTGGTTAACCACTGAATATTTAGAAATCATTATATTCATGAATGATGTCTGAATACATGTGAAATTCACATACACGTAGTTCCTATGAATTCACAAGTCTGTTTTAATGTTTCTAAATATTTAGTGGTTATCATTTGAACTGAACCCTGTATGTACGTATATTTATAGTGTTGGGATATGTGAGAACCGCTAAATATATATGAAACTGGATGAAAACAATGTTATACAGTTGCGTTGTGCGAATACACTGTTGTTCTTCTATTGATTCAACATATATTGTGTTCTCATTTGAATACATTGTATCTGCTTGTGTGTCTTGTGTATGAATTATTATTCAAGTACATGTTTATATATGTAACTTGCTTTCTTTTAATTAAAACTAGCAATAAAACGATCCAATTATAATAGAGAGACATGTAATCAAACATGCGCATGATTAATCTTTACTCCTTTGTAACTTTTAAGAAAATGTAACTTGCTCTCTTTTAATATGTCACTGCACTTACATATTATATATCTAACTTTTCACCATATAGATTAGTCATGCACTTAAATATGAAAATGTAGCTTTTCAAATAGGCTGATTACATATGCAACTTGCTTTCTTTTAATCTATTTGAGGAAAGCAAGTTACATTTTCCTTCATATATGCAAGTGAATAGACTTGTTTTATATGTAAGTGCATGATTATATATGCAATATTACTTGCTTTCTACAAATAGAGAAACAATAAGAATTGATTCAAGTCCATAATAACAAAGAGTATGCGTTTGCAATTGACATGAAGTATTAACAAAACAGGAAAAAGTTGAGGAAGAATATATGTTGTTGCATGAGTAATTATTTTGATTCAGTGAGAACCGCTAAACATCTAGAACTGTTTTATTCACTGATGAATACGTGTGTTCACCCGTGAATATATTATACAATTGTGAATATAATATAGTTCTAATGATTTAACATATAGTGTATTCATAGGAGAGTAAAATGACAATTTTATATATGTACATGTGTGTGTGTGTGGTTTTATATGTTGCTTTGTTTATAAATAGAAACCATAAGAATTGATTCAAGTTCACAATAGCAAAGAGTATGTGTAAGCAATTGGCATATAGTATTAACAAACATAGAGTAAAAAAGTTAAGAGAAAGAATATTTGTTGCAAGGGTTAAGTGTTACATGAAGACAAAAGAACAGATTCATACTTGGGCATCTTTTTAATTAATCCAGATAAATTAACACAAATTCATAATATTTCAGATGTATGGTCAAAATTAAACTTGTGATCTGCGGAAGTAATGGAAGTGGGACCTTATCCTGTGCGTGAAGGAGAGCCCGACTGTTCTTATTACATCAGAACCGGCCTTTGTAGGTTTGGAGCAACATGTCGTTTTAATCATCCTCCTAACAGAAAACTGGTAACGGGTCAACCCGATTTGATCAATAATAATAATTATTTGTGTTCGTTTATTGTTTTCTCTATTTATTATAACGTCCTAATTTGGTTCTAGGCCATTGCAACTGCCAAAATGAGAGGAGAATATCCAGAAAGAGCAGGACAACCTGAATGTCAGGTAAGTATCTATTCTCAAGTGTTAGAAAATACTCTTTTGTTTATTTGTTTGTGATTATAAATATATACTGATTAATTATTGGTGTTCTATTTCATTTTCTTTTTTTCCAAATTTATGACAGTACTATTTGAAAACGGGTACTTGCAAATTTGGAGCAACATGCAAGTTTCATCATCCCCGTGGCAAGGCTGGGATTGCTGGAAGAGTTTCACTAAATGTCTTGGGTTATCCACTTCGAACGGTTTGCATCTGCATCTACTATTGTTGCGTTATAAAAAACCAACATTCTTTTTCATTATGCAAAAGAAAAAAGTTTCCAAATGTGCAATTTTGTTATATTGAAGTCGGAAATTTGTTTGGTTTGTTTACATGCCTAGTTATACATACATGTTAAATGAGTTCAAGACTTTAATATACCAAAATTAGGTTGAGCATGTTGGTTTTTGATGCTATTAGCATTTAGCTTCCTATCGTTATATTTACTTTACTAGTTCTGTTTTTTAAAAAAGTAATATTAACAAATATTGACATGCAAGCTCTTTGTTTGTGATGCAGAATGAGGCTGAATGTGCTTATTATCTAAGAACAGGACAGTGCAAATTTGGAAGCACCTGCAAGTTCCACCATCCGCAACCGTCTAATATGATGGTTTCGTATCGCGGTTCTCCAGCGTATCCTACAGTCCAGTCACCAACCAGTCCAGGTCAGCAGTCATACCCAGGAGGATTGACCAATTGGTCTTTGTCTAGAACTCCTTTTGTTAGTCCACGCTGGCAGGCTCCTTCAAGTTATGTACCAATGCTTCTGCCACAAGGTGTGGTTTCAGTACCAGGATGGAGTGCATACAGTGTAAGCTGTCTTTTGATATATGTTGTTTTATTATACATCACTCTTATCATTAATTCTTAATAATATAACAGTGGTTTACTTTTATATAAATGGGTGGTTTGGCTAACGGATCGATACGGGTAGGGGTGTAAACAACCCAATCTGAGTTAGTAGTTTTTTCAAGCTCGAGCTAGGATAGGGGTCAGCTCATTTGTTATTTATTAATTAATATGTATACATTTTTAATTTTATATATTATATATGATTATAACTAAAATTTGTATATACAACATAGTATTTATAATTTTTAAAATTTTATAATATTTTTTATATAATAACAGATATTATATAAATATAAATTATACTGACATTTTTAAATAATAGGCTAGCTTGATAAGTGAAGCTCAGGCTAAGATTCGGCTAGTTTAGTATATATTAATAAACATATATGCATTTGTAATTGATTATTCTGTATGCTTAGAATTAAAATATGTATGTATGACAAAATACATACTATTTAATTAATTTTATCATATTTTTATGCATAATAATATCATTTAAGAACTCTAAAATAGTTAAGAACTCTAAGGAACCCTTAAAAACTAAATTATTTTTTTTTGTATATTAACATTATTTAAGAGTAGTTTTATCATATTTTATATAAAATTTTTGATTACATATATTATTTACAAGTTTACATACATGTAAAATTTATGTACTAACAAATTTACATAGGTGTAAAACAAAACATAGATATGCATAAAAACTAATTTTCAAAATTGTAATTATAGATATAGATATAAAAAATGATAAAACTACTCTCAAAGAACATTAACATACAAATTTTTTTATAAAAAACGTTAGTTTTCAAGGGTTCCTTCAAGTTCTTAAATAATTTAACAATTCTGTAATGATACTCATCCTAATAATATATACAATATAAATATGAGTTATATAAAAATTACTTAAAGTAGTTTGAGCTCGATAAGTGAAGCTTGGGCTCAGGCTCGGTAATTAAACAAGCGCATGTTTAGGCTCGGGCTCGTTTACAACCAGCTCGATTCATCTTCTGAAACTCAAGAAAACACCAGCTTAGTCAACTTCATAATCTTACATTTTGAAGATTTTGTTCAGGGTCAACTTGGGTCAATTTCATCTTCAGAAAATCAACAACAAACTGGTGGAAATGGTCAGAATTATGGCACTTCAAGTCAAAATGAAGCAGCTAATGAAGCACTGCAAGGAAATTATCCTTCATACCGTACCGGATATTACGCATTACCAAGCGAAAACGTCTTCCCAGAAAGGCCCGGTCAACCCGAATGTCAATTTTACATGAAAACCGGTGACTGTAAATTTGGTGCAGTTTGTAGATTTCATCATCCAAGAGAAAGAATTCTTCCTGTCCCTGATTGTGCTCTTAGCCCAATAGGCCTCCCTTTACGTCCGGTTAGTTTCGTTCTTGGCCCAGTGGACCTACTCCAGTCATGCTTATATAGGTTCTTAACAGAGTAATTTGGGTGCCAATCGTGTCGGGTTGAGGGGTTTGGGTTGTAAAAAAACATCAAATCTAACCGACACCCAATTAAAATCACCAGAAAGCGACTCGCTTAACCTATTTATCTAAACTTGTCAAACAGGTGGCATGTCATAATCAAGTTGTAAACATGTTAATCAGGTTGCTCATTTGTTAGAAAAATGGTTTAAACGGGTAAGGGGGTCAACCTGTTTAATATACAGAATGGGGGGTCGATGTGTTTAATTCAACTGGTCAACTCAAACATGACACATTTAATTAAACAGGTCAACCTGAACACGACCCATATAATATACTTATTCATGTAAAAATCATCAAAGCTAACCTGCACACAATTAAAATTGTGTAACCTGGACATGACCTGTTTAACCTACTTATCTAAACGGGTCAAACTGGCAGGCAGTGAGATAGTTTTAATCGTGTTAATCTGATCGGTGTTTGTAAAAAACGGGTTAATCTGGCCATAAATGGGTTAGGAGGTCGACGCATTTAATAAACAGGTTGGCGGGTCAACCTAATTACTTAAAAATGTTAAGCAGGTCAACCTGAACATGACCTCTTTATTTATTCCGGTGCAAACATCAAACTTAACCCAAAAACACTTAAAGTCGTCTAATTAGAGCATGACCCGTTTAAACCATCTACCTAAACGTGTCAAGAGGTTGACAAGTTGGTGGGTGGTAAGCAACTTGTAAATGTGTTAATCTTGTCAAAACTCAAAAATGGGTTAAACAGGTAAAATGGGTTAAACATGTCAATCTAAACACCACCCATTTCATTAAACCGGTCAACCGGAACTCGACCCATTTTACCCATTTTTCAAAGCTAGTCAAACAGGTTGACTGACCGGTGGATTAGTAATCACTAATCAATTTTAAATGTGATAATCGAGTTGATGGTTTTAAAAGATGGGTTAGACGGGTTAGTTGGTCGACGTGCCTACTTAAACGGGTAAACAGGTCAAGCTAAGCGCGAATCCTTTACTTAACCAGGTCAATCACACGACTCATTTCTTGAACGATATGATAACCCAAAACCTAATTGTTTTCAATTTTAAACGTGTAGTAATCAAGTTGTAAACGTGTTAATCGGGGTTAGGAGGACGGCTTGTTTAATTGAAGAACACGACCCATCTAACTGAACTTGGCTCGTTTATTAAACACGTTAGAAATTGTGACCCTATAATATAATAAATAACAATTTTTATTATAGGGAGAGCCATTATGCATATTCTACTCTCGTTACGGTATATGCAAATTCGGGCCAAGTTGCAAGTTTGACCACCCAATGGGAGTCTTCGCTTACAACATCTCAGCATCCACGTCGGCAGCAGACAGTCCAACTGTGCGCCGCTTTTTAGGCTCATCTTCGACAAGTGGCGCATTAAATATGACCCCGGAAAGAAGACAAATTTCCACAAGTGACGACAACATTGACACAGAGGGATGAACATGAGCCTCTCACGTGACTTCTATTTCCACAATCCTTTGAAAAACAAAAAAAAGTTTGTAACTTTATTTATATTGCTGGAGATGTACATAATACATGTTAAAGTCAACCTGTTCTTAAAGATCAACCTGAAGAACTGTGTTGATACTTTGTACAACTCCTCATTTTTGTCACATTTGGTTTAACTTTAACCTCATGTGAGCACTCAATCTATTTCAGAGTCATGTTTTTCTGATTTCTATATCTTTTGCTTATTTTATGCTTTTTATTCATTTGGTTTTGAATTTTACTGTCCTATCTCATCCGAATTAGAAATGTGTTTAACTGAACCGATTAAACTGATTTATTCTGTTTATATGGTTTGGTTATCCGATTAAAGAGGTTATATACGGTTTATTTGATTGAATTTGGTTTGGTTATTTGTATAAGCAAGATTTGTGGAACCGATAACCAAACCGGAAACCAAATTCACAATTCGGATGTGATAACTAACTAAACCAAACCAAAATCAGAATTCGCATTTCAATTCTTTTTTTTGCTCACAGATACGATTTGATTTCAGGTTTTTCGGCTTTATTGCATACCCTATCGCTTTTGCTTCCAATATTTGTTAATTTTCTCTACTTATATTACTATTAGTAGAGGTGGAAACTTGAACCGGTCAGGCTGGTTGGGTACTGATCAAACGGGTTTTGGTTAAAATGGGTCAACTTTAGTTTGGGCGGAGCTGGCTGAACTGTTTGATCATTTTTTGTATTTTTATTTTATTTTGTAAAGCATTCGGTTTATAACATTATAAAGACTTTGGGCGACTTTTAGCCCATTTGATCCGACGTAGTTTCGGTATTTTATTTATTTATTTTTTTGAATTTGAGTAATACCTTTTGTAACCAGTCGTGCTTTATATGTGTGTACAAATCCACACATGTCGGTTTTTTCTGGAAAATTCACTTGCTCTTTATTGCCCAAGATTCAGGGGTTAGCTCAATCAAGTCCGAAACTTGATTGTCACGCATAATGATGTGATCTAAATTATATACAAATTCAATAAATATTTTTTACACTTTTGAATTATTTTGAGTTAGTTTTTATTGAACGTTACTTCTAACTGGTTCACATTCAAATTTTAATCGCTTATAGAGACTACAAACTAGTTAGAAGAAAACTTGAGATACTATAATACTAAATTATGTTCATAATATTCTTAAATATTACAATACTAGCTTTTAGCCCACGTGTTACGCGGGTTTATTTAGTTTTTTTTTTATATTATTGTAAACTTGGTGAGGCTTATGTAACTAAATCCTTGCAATATCCATATGAGATACTAAAAGAAACATATCATTAATATTTAGTCTAATTCTATAAAATTAAAAATATCACTTCACACAATTTGTGTATTTATATTATTTTTTGGGCCCAACAAATTGATGCTCAAGTTTACTTTTACGTTTTTACCGTTCATGTTCATTCATATATATTAATTTGTTTGTGTTCACTAAATGTCTGTGAACCATTTGTTTACACTGTTAACAAACACAACATAAAAGAACACGGACATGCTCATGATGTTAACGAACGGACATGGACAGAAAACCACATTCGTTTAACTACTCCTGTTCTATCATTTGCCCAGTTAAAGTTAAACAAACAAGCACGAACATGTTATGCCCGTGTTCATTTGATTTGTTCAACATTCCTAACATAAGATGCAGTCCTTTTTTCTTTCCAGTTTGACTCACCACCATGTTGTAAAACTTATAAAATACAAAATTAACAGGAACTATTAACATATATGGATTAAATAGCTTTGTGTTCACATGTATCAGTGGAGATTATAATGTCTAATAATCATGGAAATGACACCTCACACCCATATCAAAGGTTATACGAATATATAAAGTATGTTATGTTTGTAGTTTAAGTTCAGTTTGTTTGTTGTACGCTTGCATGCTCTGTTTGGTGATGCATCGTACGGAAATAGAGAGCCTAACTTTGGGATGTATATATCTTTTAATTGATCAACTCAAATGGACTCTCATGGATATATCAAATCATTGTGAGCACAAATGCTTCGATCATTGTGGATATATCAAATGTTTAATCTTGATTTCAGTTGCAGGGTAATAACAATGCAATGATGTTTGTGTCCGACCACTTCTATTTTTTTTTCCTTGATGAGTCTAACTCAAAAACCACAACATATCTTATAAATAACGTCAATTTTAAACCAAAGAGCATTGCATGTTTCTTCCCACCATTTAGTGTGTCTCAAATAATCAAATGAAACATACGGTACCCATGTATGTTTAAACAAAGCATATACTGTTTAGTCAAAGCTATTTTTCTATGGTTAAATGTGTGTTACGCGGGTTACTATAAATTTTTTTTATTTTTAAAAACATGGCAATGATGTTATATTTGTAATAATTTAAGTGAGTCAAACATTGTTGATAATATTATGTTTAACATCATGTTTCGAGATTGTTTTAATTTAGCTTTTTGATATAATTGTGAATATATAATTTTGTTTCATAACGTGTTTTGGTTTCTATGTAAACATAAATATTGTAATAAAATCAAAGGTTATATATATAGAGCAAGGTTATAATAAGAAGTAGATTTTTTCTAAAAAGTAAAAAGTGCAGAAAGTGTGTTTTCACCACTATATCTAATAAAACACACCGCACAATAAACACATCACAACTAAAATTAAACACACCGCATAATAAACACACTATCCATATCCATCATCAGATCAACATATCTAACACACCAGATTACTTCTTAGACTTCTTAGACACATTCTACTTCTTATTTTAACTCCACCATATAAATATATATATAAAGTATGTTATATTTGTAGTTTAAGTACAGTTTGTTTGTTGCACGTTTGCATGGTCTGTTTTGTGATGCATCATATGGAAATAGAGAGCCTAACTTTGGAATGTATATATCATTTAATTTATCAACTCAAATGGGCTCTCAAATGCTTAGATAATTGTAGATATACCAAATGCTTAATCTTGATTTCATGTGCATGGTAATAAGAATGCCATGATGTTTGTGTTTGACCACTTCTACTTTTATTTCTCGATGAGTATAACTGTAACATCCTACTTTCGTTAAGAATTAATAAAATAAATTTTGTTTATATTATAGTGTCTCGTTTATCAGTTTAAATAAATAAACTAATAGAAGACGGGCTTGGACTTTAAAAAATGAAAGAAGAGATGGAATGTGCCTTAGGCCATGGGCTTAAGAGAGTATAAATACCCCTTAAACCATAATCCTTTCCATTTATATTCATCTCTACACGATAGCCTACAGCACCAAAAACACACACAAACACTATCCTATAACCTGAGCCAAGATCCGAAGGTGGAAAACCGAACCCGTTGGTGCAAGATCGTTGGAACGAACCAAACCACCATCAAGACTAGGCCGTGTTCGTAGATCGACTCGTTTAAGGTACGTCTATGACTAGAACTTGTTCGTTTAGGTTCGGATTTTGTCTGGAAATCATAGATCTATGTGTAAATGTTAAAAACGAATCCAAAGCAACAAACCTCACTGAAATCCGTTAACAATTAATGGGTTAATCGTTTGTATTATGAACCGGATTTAGAATTGGACAAATTGCACCCCTTAAAACCCGATGTTTGAACGAATGTATGATTAGGGTTTGTAGACGATGTGATTGCGAGCTCAATGGTACCAAATTCGTGTTATTTCGTTGGGATTTGAGGCCTAATTGCAGATCTGATGAAGGTTGACTGTTATTGTTCTTGACGATTTTGACTTTGACCCTTGAGTCAAAGTCTGGATATGAACTGGGATGATTCGTTATGACTGATCAATTCATTACGCGATCATAACGAATGGGACTAATTCGTGTGATTTAATAACGAATAAACCTTTAATTCGTTATCTGCCCATTCGTTATATCAAGATGACGAATCAGGCCACGTCAAGATAACGAATTAGGCTAACGAACTAGGATAACGAACCAGATAACGAATCAGGTGAATCGTTACTTGCTAATTCGTTATGATAAGATAACGAACTAGATGACGAATCAAGTCATGATACGATAACGAATCAGATAGCGTATCAGGCTTAATTCGTTATAGAGAATGAGTTAGCGAATTAAATAATAATTTAAAATCCTAATGACATAACCCCAGCCAGGGGCTCTGCTCCTTGGACCCCGCTAGGGCCTGCCGCCCCTAGAACCCCGCTGCCCCAAGACCCCCGTTCATTGAGGGTTATAATTAAACTAGATAGCACGATACAAGTAGTTATAGTTAATTAATATATGTGATTATTATACAGTTAGCCGTGCACAACTAAGTAAAGTGTATGTCTTATATGACAACTAACGGTGAACGTAACCGAATTCAGGTGAGTTTCTAGCCCCACGTCCTTGTTATGTTTTCGGGGCTGTGTGTATACTCGATGTGATTAGTTAATACACTTACCTTAAGTGGTAAGTGTATGTCTTATATGATTCATGTATGATCAAATGCTTGTTGATGCATGAACGATCTTCGGATATTGCATGTAACGTCAAGGGATAGATTAAAACATGATTGATATATATACATATATATATATATGATATATAATTGATGTATGTACGTATGGAAGTTATAATTATGCATGTATAGAAAGGTATGGAAGGTATGGTTAGAAAGGGAAAAGACCCTAATAGTATCCGCGGATGAAGGGAACGGACCCTAATAATATCCGCGAATGTAGGGGACGGACCCTAATAATATCTGCGAATGTAGGGAACGGACCCTAATAATATCCGCGAATGTAGGGAACAGACCCTAATAATATATGCGAATGTTTTAGGATGAAGTATATGTATACGTGTATGTATAAAAGGAAAGAAGGAAAGTATGGTAGTATGAAAGTATGAAGAAAGGTAAAGAACTATGTATGTATATGTACCTTCGGGTGCATATATGAGAATGTGTATGGACGTATTGTATGTTGCTTGATTAACTAGAACTCACTCAGCGTAGCTGACTTTTAGTATGCACGCAGGTGAGTAGGATGAGGCAGCTCACTTGATGAGGACACATGGCAGGGAATTGAAGATACTGGCATCTCAAAGAAATGTTATGATGTTTTAAATACTATGTTTTGATTTTAAATAACTATGAATGTTTGTTAAGACAAGATTTGAAGGTTATGTAATTTGTTATGGTTGAAGTTTTTTTTTATATTCCGCGAAAGTTTTAATTAACTCTGATATTTAGAACTGTGTTTATGAGTAAGTCCAACGTCCAAAGTAGGACACCGGACCGGGGCCTTACAATAACTCGAAAACCACGACATATCTTATATATTGTCAATTTTAAACCAAAGAGCATTGCATTTTTCATCCCACCATTTAGTGTTTCTCAAAGAATCAATTGAAATATGTTTATAATCATCAAGTATGCCACTCTCCTTAAAAGCAGATAATATTGTGAATCACCATCATTATCATTCTCACTCTCCTCATAAACCATGCCATCTTGAGAATCATTATCACTACCACGATCCTCCCAAGCCCATCATGTTGAAAATAAACGCCAGTTGTCTGCTCCAGATTTATCTTTAAAGAATTATACCACATATCAAAGTCAACCAAAAACGTCATTGAAGCAGCTTTTAGGAAACTGTAATCCACATCCGCTAACCAGAGGAGGCGTAAACACCTTCACAACCTTGACACCTTCAAGTAGGAATAATCTATTAACAAAAAAATCATTAGATTCTAAATATGTCGATAACATAGTCCATAGTATATAGCTTGGTTTAGTGATATTCGAAACACCGGGGGGGGGGGGATAAAGCATACCTCAAGAATGGATTATAGTATACTGATGTTCTGATGTTGTCATTTTTTCATACTCCCTCGTATAAGTGAAACATGACATAACCATTAACAGTTCTTATAACAGTCTACTACTTGTAAGGGAGGTACATGAGTTTGCTTGAGTATAGCTAAACTTGATGGGAGCTATGGCAATTCATGAAGTTAATTTCACTCCAACAGGTTGACGAGCTTGAGCTGAGTAAGTTGTGAGATTTATGAAAACTTATTGTTACTTTGATTTAGCTCTTGTGGTTGCATAACTAACCAATGTCAAAAGAGATTTCTCCATCTTTCAAATAGCAATCCTTTATTTCTAGAGTTTAGAGATTTTCCATTTTGATGATAAGATATTATGCATATATCGTATATACAACAGATTGGCTTTTTAACCAAAGCATATACTGTGTAGCCAAAGCAATATCATCTATAAATATATCATGTTACACATTTTTATGTCATTCCATATTTTTCTATGGTTTGTTGCAGATCATTGTCTTTTAACTTTAACAAATACTAAAAAGGCCCGTGAAGCATGTATGTTGTCAAACTTTTCGTTCTTTTGATTGACGAACGCTAACGTTTTCTGTTAAAACCAGTCAGGGTAATTTAGTCATTTTACCCATTTATTGATAAAAATGAAAAATAAAAGAAAACATGTCAAATGAGCGAGTCAAAATTCGTAAATGACTTTATACTAGTATTTAGATTATTTTTTAAGTGCAAAGGGAGATGAATACCTAAATGTGTAATTGTAAGTCCCGGAGAAGGATATTTCAGTGTGCTATCACGTAAACCCGTTGTTAGGTGGAATTTAACAATGGATTGATCAATATAACCACGAACAAACACTATAAACATAGGATTGCTTCAAAAAACACGTTCTATTCAACGTCGGGTGCTTAAGCCCTTTTAAAATGATTACAATAATTCATCAAACTCTCTCGTCTCTCACTGTTTGCGACTAACCAACCCAAACAACCTAGAAACATCATGTATATATAGTATATGCTAACCCTAAGCCCAAACATACACTAAGCCCACTGAAATCATAGATTTTGGTTTAGATTGAATAGCCCAAAACTAAGCCCAGGTACATAGAGCGTAAACTATTAAATATAGCCCAACAATCCCCCCTTGGTCTAGCGCTTAATCCTTACTCTTGCTCAAGTACATCCGCATCAGCTTCCTCGTAAGCGCCTGTCCATAAACATGTTCGTATAATCGACCCACCATTCTAGTATACTCCTTAGCAGCTGGCTCATACAGTGGTTCAGCCATAATCTGAAAGCCACTAAGGGTCTTGATATCCTTTTCGCCGAACTTTAGTAAATATCTTGGATCAACAATACGATACTGTCCTTTATTAAGCATTATAATAATAGTAGTTGTTTCACGATCAAAAGTCCAAAACTTCATTTCACCAAGAGCACCCTCAGAAAATCTCTTGGTGATCGGAATGGACGTCACTTTATTAGTCGGAGGCCACATCACGTTCAGGATTGTCATTTCAGTATGAGGATCATGTACTCCTTTTGCTTTCTTGAGGAAGGATTCATCAACCTGGTTGCATAACAAATATTTAAGGATGATCGGAAGACACTACGTTCTGATTGGAGTTCTTTTTGATCAGCATTTTTCTTTTTATCCTTTCCATTTGTTCAGCGGTCTTTGGTGGAGCAGACAAGTATTTCTCCAGTTGCACAGACGTATCGATATTAGAAGCAGGGCTCAAACTGGAGCCGCTATTAGCAGGAATATCTTGATTATCACCACCAGCCCTTTCACCGCTATCATCACCACTTTTAAAGTCATCTCCAAATCTTTTAGTAAGATTTTGTTGGAGGTCGAGATATAAAGCAGTAAGACCACCCATATTCGCTTGAAGCTCTTGAATCTTTATCTGGATTGCTGGCTTCAAGTTCTTGAATACATACATCCTTTACCACAAAATCTTGTTCAAGCTCAAAGACTCTGCGTTATAAGGCATGTACGTTAGTTCAGCTTCTAGTGCAATCCCCTTGCCCTTATCTTGTAAGAATTTGTCTTTCATGGCAAGGATATGAGCAATCTTGTCAGCTACACTTGAACTTTCATGACCGATCGGGTCAGACGATCCAGATGGTTTAGTGGTAGACTAGATATGTGCCTCGAACTCAAAATCTTGCCTAATATCATCAAAAATCTGATCTTGAGTTTGTTGGGCAGCAACAGACGGGCCTTAATCAGTTTGAGCTTCAACAATAATAGGCTCAGTAGTTGTTGGTTGATTGGTTGGTTGGTGTAAGATCACTAGCCAGCACACCCGGTCTTGGATATTGCTTTTGTTGTTTACGTAGAATAATATTAGTGGCCAGCTCCTCTTTAACATCATCTTTATTATGTGTCACATCGACTGATTGAGGAGGCTTCAATGCATTCAACTGGACCTTCTATTTGAAAGTCTCAAAATCTTTATCTTGTTCAGCAGTAAATACAGATTGTTGTACATGGTGTTCAGTCTCCATATGTTGTGGTATCAGATTCATCATCATCAGATATGGTTTAAAAAGGCAGTTATGGGCCTTTGAACCGGAACCACATGTTTCTCAGCAATGGTGGAAGTAGTAGCAGCATCAACCTAAGTTTCAGCAAACTTCCCAAACTTTACCAACTGATTGAGTCCTTGATATACTACCATGGTCCCTTTCCTCGACTGCTTTATCAACCCAAAAGTATTGGGACCCATAGCCTTCAAGTCGAGTGTAACATCATGAAAATTTCGATCCAAAATCATCAAGTATTCAAAGTTAAAGGACCAAAAATAAAAATATGTTTTTCTTGACCCATTGCGACACACGTAGGATCAGAAGACAACCCATCGCATATCGCGATGGGTATGTTACAAAGCCCAAGACTGGGCAGTGTCGCAATAAGCGATACCCCAAAGCCAACTCGGCAGCTCGTATCGCGCTGATGAGGCATTACTGGTAGTGACATGTGTCCCGACACGTGTCACACATGGCAAGGCTAGTTGTTACGCGACAAGGCTAGTCGTGATACGTGATGACCTACAAAAGGTCCACCGCGTATCGCGATGGATTATTCAATAATTATGTCACTGATCCATCGCGATACGCGATGGATCCTTTGCAAGACCCATCGCATATCGCGATAGGTCTTCAAGCCCATCCATTTCATCACAACTTAATCACTCTCTCTAGAACTTTCTCACTCTACCTCGTTTTGCATGCCACAAACACGACGCTAGTACCTCGTAAACCGTGTCCAACCCCGATATTGCCTCGAAGTACATGCCAACACAAGACGAATCAACACCCTACCTCGAAGTGTGTGCCGACGAGCTTTGAAGGCCTACGTACCTCGATTTACATGCAAGAAGTGTTGATCAAAATTTTATCGATAAACGTGTAAGCGTGGAGGTGCTACCCGATAGTTTAGAAATTTTAAGCCAATCAAGGAAGGGGTTCTTCCTAAGTAAAATATTATAATAATATTTTAAGCCAATCTCGAAGAAATGCAGTGTTTAGAAAATCTAAATGACCAAACTAAAGGTTTGAGTATTTATAATAAAGAACGGTATATTGAACTAAAGGTTTGAAAAGAAAATATAATCGAGGTAAAGATTATACAAAAAGGACTAAAGGTCTGTGACACCCGGTAATTTCCCAATCCCATAAACCAAGTAATCAACCTAATTATTAGGTGATTGTGAATATTATGCGCGCCATGTTATGATCAGCGCGGGCATATGTTATATGCGCCATGCGCGAATGCGATGCGCGCCATGTTATGATCAGCGCGGGCATATATTATATGCGCCACACGCACAGGTTTTTGTTGTGTTTCCATGACAACTTAATTTTATGTCGTTTCTGTCTAATGGGTTGCATACCTCTTCAATGATCAATAAGTAAAACTATGTTCAAACAATATCCTAATTTCCTAATTAAGACCCAAATCATTTATGCGCGCGCGGAAAAAGGGAACTAACCTCCCCGCATGGCGGGAACATTGAGAGCTAGTTTGTTTGAAGCTCCAAGATGGAATTGACTTCAACATAACTGATCACTATGTTGAAATACCAAGACCTCATGGAGAATCTACAAATGAAACTCAACGTCCCTGACTACGAGAAGGTTACGCACCTACCCGCATAAAAAAAAAAGGAGTTATGTGCGACACCTGCGGGAAGAATCCCCGCGGGACACCTTAAAACTAAACCCTTTACGCATGAACGTCTGCACAGAAACCAACCACCTTTTCGCTTAAATCCAAAAGTTCACCCTATTAATAAACTCTGAGAACGCTGGTTCCAGCAGAGCCAGATGGACCCGCAGGATTCCTTATAAGGACGCCTGCGCAGTGATACGCGCAGGATTCGTTACAAGGACGCTTGCGCGAAGACCAACTGGAGCCGCCGGACCCACAACGTTCAAAGAAATGGCCTACACGCAGAAGGCTATACGCGCAAGGTTACGCGCACAAAACACTTAGTCTATTCTTCAGATGAAAGGGGATTACCCCCGCCCAGAAAGAACCAGTTGCGTGTTTCAGAGATTTTTACCTTTTGACAGCACACTGACAACAGTACCAGGAACAGTACTGTAACACGAAATGTCAACTGTCAGCCGCACCTACTCTCACCAACCACAGTCCTGCATGTACTGTCAAATCAATCAGAATCTTCATAACCACTCCCTAGGACCATCACCCCCATCCCTAAATAAATAATAATAAACCCCATACCTTGTCATCATTACACCCAATATGATAAGATCTCAATCCCCTAAATCAAGGGATTGTGTTCCCTTGAATTTGCCTATAAATATCAATTCTTGAATAAAAATATCACAACCACAAGAAACACACTCCAAACTCCTCTCTTAAACCTGTAATTCTGCACTAACCATCTCCCAAGCATCCGTTTCCAGTTCCATCGCTAGGTAAGCCGAAACTTTAGTCTTGAGATTTACTTTTCTGACCAGCCCTTATATTCTTCGATTACTTGGTCTTAATACACATATTTCTTGTTATTTAAACATATTCTAGACTTCCAATTTCGAGGCTAACACCAAGAAACCCGAATCTCGTTTAATCTCTCTAAACCATCACTTAACAAGAATCACAGGTGAGTCTCACAGCCCCTATTTTCACTGTTTTTAAACTGTTTTCGGGGCGAGGGACACGTGTTTAAATTATGTTTTATCATGGTATATTTACAAGCAATGCAAACGATTATCTGTTCATAGTGTCTATCTTGGTTATCAATGTGAGTGCGCTAGAACGAGAAAGTGATCACTTTATCAATGAAACTCTAAGAGTAGGGACTACTGGTTTGATCAACCCGCTCGTAGGGGTAGCACCTCTTTGCATAGGCGAGCGCCTAGTATGGTCATGGGGTAGTACTACTGGTTAAATTCGCTCGTAGTGGCCGCGCCACTTTGCATGGACGAGCACATAGTTTTCAGAAATGTCCGCGCGAAACCCGCGGGACGGTTTTATCAAGAATATGTTTTAATGATGTTATCAGAACTATGTTTCAATATGGTTTTATCAAGAATATGATGCAATACGATTTATCAAGTCACCGAAACTTGTGAACTCACTCAGTTTATACTGATTCAAATATTTTTACGTGTCTTTCAGGTGGTAATTAAGTAGCGCAAGGGGTCACACGTAGAGCACTTCACGCAGAACAGCTATAAAAATGGTTTTTGGAAGATTTTAGTTCTATCCCTTCCACACGCGTGGTTGTTCCCGCCGTGTAAGGGGATATGGCGCGGAAATCTTCAACGTTTTTCATATTTGGATGTTTTTATATGTTCTTCTAAACAATGTAATATATTTTGTACTAGACATTTCATGAGAAAAGGGAAATTTATTTGAATGTTTGCAATGACCCGTGCTTGATTATCAATCCCCACGCGCGCACGCCCGGCTGTTTCCGCCGTTTAGGGCAGGGGTGACAGATTGGTATCAGAGCACTGGTTATAGCGAACTAGGAAAGAAGTTTTAACCTAGACTATAACCGTAGGGGAATCGCATGAAATATATTTTCAAAGAAAATATTTTCGAAAGAAAAATCACACACACTTAGGAACACGGGTCACACAATGTCTAGTGAACACTAAGGATAAAAACATTATGTGCTCAGGGTACATGCGCTAAGTTTGATATATTTTCACTCTTTCAAGAAAAACGAGAATGCCTCCAACCAGAGCCAAATGAATTACCATGACACCCGAGGAACTCGCAGAAATAATCGCACAGGCGATCGCAACGCATGAGGCCAGCAAGGCCGAATCCAGTCAGGGCCGTCAAGAGACCGAAACCCCAGAACCCGAATCAGGAGCTTTGGACAAAGGATGCTCCTATAAGACATTTATGGCCTGTAAGCCTTGGCCATTCAAGGGCACCGAAGGGGCCATTGGGCTCTACAACTGGATCGACAAAATGGAGACAGTTCTCTCCATTAGCGGGTGTAGTGAAAGTCAAAAGGTCCTTTACGCGACCTGCATGTTCCAAGAAGCGGCCTCGTCTTGGTGGAAGCTTCAAACGAAAACATTGGGACGAGAAGTTGCTCTCCACAAGACCTGGGAGGAACTAAAGGATATGATGATGAAGAAGTTCTGCTCTCGCGCCGAAATTCAGAGTCTACAGCAGGAATTTTGGAACCACGCCATGGTAGGAGCTGATATCGACGCCTACAACAACCGATTCAACGAACTTTGCCAGATGGTGCCGGATATGGCAAACACGGAGGAGAAAAAGATCGAGAGGTATATCTTTGGGTTACCCCATGTTATCAGAGTTCCGCTCAATGCCGCAGCGCCTCCAACCTTTGATGATGCAGTGGCGCGGGCCATCACTCTTACAAGAGATACGGTCCGTGCGGGCATGTTGACCTCGCGCGGGAACGAGCAGCGAACCTCTGACCCCAAGAGAAAATGGAACTCTCACCACCGAGGGTCCGACTCCAAGCAACCACCATTCAAGAGACAGGAGAGCGTAAGGGCTTACGCGATACAAGCCTTGGAGCCACCACGAAGAGGGTACAATGGGCCTCGCCCATGGTGCAGCAGATGCAAGTATCACCACGAGGGTGAATGCGCAAGCATCGTATGCGCCAAATGTAGCAGACCAGGGCACAAGGCGATAAATTGCCATGTCAAAGAAACTGGAGTAAACGATAACTGCTACGCATGCGGGAAGCCAGGACATTTCAGTCGGGATTGCCCGCAAAAGAGAAACCAAGCTCGCGGGGAGAGCCTTTGTGATCAGCGCGGGCGAAGCAAAAGAAGAACCGAATGTGGTAACCGGTACGTTTCTACTTAACGACCATTTTGCATCTGTCTTATTTGATACTGGCGCTGACCTAAGTTTCATATCCACTGAGTTTAAAAACTCCCTAGGCTTAGCAACCAGTAGGCTAGACACGCCTTATACTATAGAACTAGCCAATGGTAGGCAGATACGCGCGAACGAGAGGACTGAGCAATGTGTATTGGTCATGGGAGGTCACGGATTCAATATTAACTTATTGCCAATAGACTTGGGAAGTTTTGACATTGTGGTAGGCATGGATTGGTTAGTCGAGAACCACGCGGAAATTATTTGCCATGAGAAGCAGGTTCGGATCCCACTGTTGAGCGGGGAAACCTTAGTAATTCAAGGGGAAAGAAGTGGAGTTGCGATAAAACTCATTTCGTGTCTAAAGGCGCGCAAGTGCCTGAGGAAAGGATGCTACGCCTTCCTGGCGCACGTAGTAGAGAAGAAAGGAGAACGAAAGATTGAAGACTTACCAGTGGTGCGCGAATTTCCAGAAGTTTTCCCTGAAGATTTGCCCGGATTACCGCCACCGCGACAAGTCGAGTTTCGAATCGACTTGGTTCCAGGAGCTGCACCAGTAGCTCGAGCACCCTATCGACTAGCTCCATCCGAGATGCAAGAGCTATCCAATCAGTTGCAGGAACTATTGGATAAGGGTTTCATACGCCCAAGCTTTTCACCCTGGGGAGCTCCAGTGCTTTTCGTGAAGAAGAAGGATGGTTCATTTAGAATGTGTATTGACTACAGGGAACTGAACAAGCTGACAGTCAAGAATCGGTACCCCTTACCAAGGATTGACGACTTATTTGATCAGTTGCAGGGATCCAGTTATTATTCGAAGATAGATCTACGGTCAGGTTACCACCAACTTAAGGTCCATGAGGAAGATGTGCCGAAGACAGCCTTCCGAACTAGATACGGCCATTATGAGTTCTTAGTGATGCCCTTCGGGCTAACTAATGTGCCGGCTGTATTCATGGATCTAATGAACCGTGTGTGCAAACCATACTTGGATAAGTTTGTGATTGTGTTTATAGATGATATTCTGGTTTACTCCCGAACCAGAGCTGAGCATGAACAACATCTGAGATTAATTTTGGAAATGCTGAAGAAAGAAAAGTTGTATGTAAAGTTTTCTAAATGTGAGTTTTGGATTAGAGAGGTTCACTTTCTCGGTCACGTTGTAAACGAGAAAGGAATACACGTCGATCCTTCCAAGGTCAAAGCCATCGAGAATTGGGAAGCGCCAAAAACACCAACTGAGGTGAGGCAATTCCTAGGACTAGCTCGCTACTATCGACGTTTCATTGAGAACTTCTCCAAGATAGCTTTACCTCTGACCGCGCTAACACAGAAAGATAAGAAGTTTGATTGGGGCGAACACCAGGAAGCAGCGTTTCAAATGTTAAAGCAAAAGTTATGTAGTGCGCTAGTTTTGTCTCTGCCCGAGGGGACGGACGACATCGTCGTCTACTGCGACGCTTCACATCAAGGGCTCGGATGTGTCCTTATGCAGAGAAACAAAGTCTTAGCGTATGCCTCTCGTCAACTCAAGGTCAATGAAAGGAACTATACAACGCATGATCTGGAACTTGGAGCAGTTGTTTTCGTGCTAAAGATTTGGCGCCATTATCTTTATGGTACAAAGTGTTTAATTTTTACGGATCACAAGAGCCTTCAACATATATTTGATCAAAAGGATTTAAACATGAGGCAACGAAGATGGGTAGAATTATTGAATAATTATGATTGTGAAATAAAGTATCATCCTGGAAAGGCGAATGTGGTAGCAGACGCTTTAAGTAAGAAAGAGCGAGCAAAGACGCTACGAGTTAAGGCTCTAAGATTGACCATTCGCGCAGATCTCACTACCCACATCCGAGAAGCTCAACAAGAAGCCTTGAAACCAGAGTTTGTCAAGAACGAATCCCTTAGGGGTATGATTAAGAATTTAGAGCTCAAAGAGAACGACACTCGATATTTTGCTAACCGCATATGGGTCCCTCTCAAGGGAGGATTGCGCGAGCAAGTGTTAAACGAAGCTCACAAAACGCGGTATTCCGTACATCCTGGCGCAGACAAGATGTACCAAGATGTTAAAGCGCTGTATTGGTGGCCCAATCTTAAAGGCGACATCGCGACGTATGTCAGTAAATGCCTGACGTGTTCGAAGGTGAAGGCTGAATACCAGAAACCGTCGGGGTTGCTTCAACAGCCAGAAATTCCCATGTGGAAGTGGGAACAAATCTCCATGGACTTCATTACCAAACTGCCAAGGACACCTGGGGGTTAAAACACGATTTGGGTTATTGTAGACCGACTAACTAAGTCAGCACACTTCCTGCCAATCAAGGAAACCGATAAGATGGAAAAGTTAGCCCGATTGTATATTCGAGAAGTAGTTTCAAAACACGGAGTTCCGGTATCCATCATTTCTGATAGAGATAGTCGGTTCACCTCAAGGTTTTGGAAATCGTTACAAGGGGCTTTAGGTACTCGTCTTGACATGAGTACGGCTTATCATCCCCAAACAGATGGACAAAGCGAGCGAACCATTCAAACATTAGAAGATATGTTGCGCGCATGCGCAATCGATTTCGGAGGTAGCTGGGATACTCATCTCCCATTGGTTGAATTTTCATACAATAACAGTTACCACACAAGCCTCAAGGCTGCGCCATTTGAAGCCTTGTATGGGCGCAAGTGTAGGTCCCCGCTGTGTTGGGCTGAAGTGGGTGACAAGCAAATGACTGGTCCAGAATTGATCCAAGAAACGACGGACAAAATTTTCCAGATACGGGATCGCCTTAAGGCAGCGCGCGACAGACAGAAAAGCTATGCAGATGTGAGAAGAAAACCGTTGGAATTTCAAGTAGGGGATAAAGTACTTTTGAAAGTCTCTCCATGGAAAGGAGTCCCCCGTTTCGGCAAGCGAGGAAAGTTAAATCCGCGATACATCGGACCATTTGAGATCCTGGAAAGGATCGGTCCAGTTGCTTATAAACTCCATTTACCCGCCAAACTTAGTGGAGTTCACGACACGTTTCATGTGTCCAACCTCAAGAAGTGCTTATCTGATGAAACGTTAATTTTACCATTGGACGAGATTCATATCGACAAACAACTACACTTCATGGAAGAGCCTATAGCTGTAACCGATTGGAAAGAACAAAAGTTGCGAAGAAGCCGAATCAAGTTAATAAAGGTTCAATGGGACTCAAAGCGTGGACCTGAATTCACTTGGGAAAGAGAAGACCAAATGCGCAAAAAGTACCCATACCTCTTCCAAGGGATAGCTCCTACCAGCGACACCTCCTAATTTCGGGACGAAATTCTCCTAACAGGGGGAGAATGTGACACCCGGTAATTTCCCAATCCCATAAACCAAGTAATCAACCTAATTATTAGGTGATTGTGAATATTATGCGCGCCATGTTATGATCAGCGCGGGCATATGTTATATGCGCCATGCGTGGATGCGATGCGCGCCATGTTATGATCAGCGCGGGCATATATTATATGCGCCACACGCACAGGTTTTTGTTGTGTTTCCATGACAACTTAATTTTATGTCGTTTCTGTCTAATGGGTTGCATACCTCTTCAATGATCAATAAGTAAAACTATGTTCAAACAATATCCTAATTTCCTAATTAAGACCCAAATCATTTATGCGCGCGCGGAAAAAGGGAACTAACCTCCCCGCATGGCGGGAACATTGAGAGCTAGTTTGTTTGAAGCTCCAAGATGGAATTGACTTCAACATAACTGATCACTATGTTGAAATACCAAGACCTCATGGAGAATCTACAAATGAAACTCAACGTCCCTGACTACGAGAAGGTTACGCACCTACCCGCATAAAAAAAAAGGAGTTATGTGCGACACCTGCGGGAAGAATCCCCACGGGACACCTTAAAACTAAACCCTTTACGCATGAACGTCTGCACAGAAACCAACCACCTTTTCGCTTAAATCCAAAAGTTCACCATATTAATAAACTCTGAGAACGCTGGTTCCAGCAGAGCCAGATGGACCCGCAGGATTCCTTATAAGGACGCCTGCGCAGTGATACGCGCAGGATTCGTTACAAGGACGCTTGCGCGAAGACCAACTGGAGCCGCCGGACCCACAACGTTCAAAGAAATGGCCTACACGCAGAAGGCTATACGCGCAAGGTTACGCGCACAAAACACTTAGTCTATTCTTCAGATGAAAGGGGATTACCCCCGCCCAGAAAGAACTAGTTGCGTGTTTCAGAGATTTTTACCTTTTGACAGCACACTGACAACAGTACCAGGAACAGTACTGTAACACGAAATGTCAACTGTCAGCCGCACCTACTCTCACCAACCACAGTCCTGCATGTACTGTCAAATCAATCAGAATCTTCATAACCACTCCCTAGGACCATCACCCCCATCCCTAAATAAATAATAATAAACCCCATACCTTGTCATCATTACACCCAATATGATAAGATCTCAATCCCCTAAATCAAGGGATTGTGTTCCCTTGAATTTGCCTATAAATATCAATTCTTGAATAAAAATATCACAACCACAAGAAACACACTCCAAACTCCTCTCTTAAACCTGTAATTCTGCACTAACCATCTCCCAAGCATCCGTTTCCAGTTCCATCGCTAGGTAAGCCGAAACTTTAGTCTTGAGATTTACTTTTCTGACCAGCCCTTATATTCTTCGATTACTTGGTCTTAATACACATATTTCTTGTTATTTAAACATATTCTAGACTTCCAATTTCGAGGCTAACACCAAGAAACCCGAATCTCGTTTAATCTCTCTAAACCATCACTTAACAAGAATCATAGGTGAGTCTCACAGCCCCTATTTTCACTGTTTTTAAACTGTTTTCGGGGCGAGGGACACGTGTTTAAATTATGTTTTATCATGGTATATTTACAAGCAATGCAAACGATTATCTGTTCATAGTGTCTATCTTGGTTATCAATGTGAGTGCGCTAGAACGAGAAAGTGATCACTTTATCAATGAAACTCTAAGAGTAGGGACTACTGGTTTGATCAACCCGCTCGTAGGGGTAGCACCTCTTTGCATAGGCGAGCGCCTAGTATGGTCATGGGGTAGTACTACTGGTTAAATTCGCTCGTAGTGGCCGCGCCACTTTGCATGGACGAGCACATAGTTTTCAGAAATGTCCGCGCGAAACCCGCGGGACGGTTTTATCAAGAATATGTTTTAATGATGTTATCAGAACTATGTTTCAATATGGTTTTATCAAGAATATGATGCAATACGATTTATCAAGTCACCGAAACTTGTGAACTCACTCAGTTTATACTGATTCAAATATTTTTACGTGTCTTTCAGGTGGTAATTAAGTAGCGCAAGGGGTCACACGTAGAGCACTTCACGCAGAACAGCTATAAAAATGGTTTTTGGAAGATTTTAGTTCTATCCCTTCCACACGCGTGGTTGTTCCCGCCGTGTAAGGGGATATGGCGCGGAAATCTTCAACGTTTTTCATATTTGGATGTTTTTATATGTTCTTCTAAACAATGTAATATATTTTGTACTAGACATTTCATGAGAAAAGGGAAATTTATTTGAATGTTTGCAATGACCCGTGCTTGATTATCAATCCCCACGCGCGCACGCCCGGCTGTTTCCGCCGTTTAGGGCCGGGTGTGACAGGTCTAAAGCTAGATTATTGATCTATAATAACAAATGGTTATACTCGTACTATAGGTCCGAGATAGAAAAGAAAGACAACTCATTCAGTGAAGTGAAACTGATCATTTTAAAAGGTGAATATGCCCCAAACCTTTATAGTTTAACCGATTCAATTAAATTGATTACATGAGATTACGTATCTCTAAAACATTATGAACAAAAGTAATTGCTGGATCCGTTCATATGAGGTAGACGGTAGGCACACCGCGCCACACCTGGTTATGCCTCTGCCATGACAGGCCGGGCCTAATTTATGTCCGAGAGAGGGTAATCATATGTATAATAATGGTATCTAAGTAACCTCGAACGCTTCGGTGTTTGTTGAGCGGTTTCGAGTTAAGCTTAAGTTTTGTAATTGTGATTTAAGTTTCAACTTGATTATTTCTAAGCCACAATGGGCCGAGACCTAAGTTATGTCTCGAGGGGTGATTAAGTAAATAAAATATTTTATGCGTCAGCTTATTCACCAGCATGTGTTGCAGACGTATTTTCAAACTGTTTTACAGGTAACGAAAAATAGGCGCTTGAGAAATCAAAATCGTCACTAGGCGATTTGATGGCTCAGATCATTTTGTTAAATATTAAACTTGAATGGGGGTTTTATATAAACAATGAATCATTTGTAAACATTAAACCGGTATTTTTTAAGACAGGGATGTGACATCGAGCGTCTCTAAAGATTTAGTCAAGTAAGAATAATGAGAATCGAAGATCATCTGTAGAAACCTCATGTACATTAAAAACATCTTCTTCTTCTTCTTCTTCTTCTTCTTCTTCTCCTTGAGGTTTCTTATTATTTCATCGAACACGAACTTGGAATAATTGTAGTTCCAATCCATGATCAAAAAACTACGACTGACATTAGGGTGTGGCTAAAATCATTAGAACCCTCTTTTCGTCCTGAAACACGCGTGAAGAAAGTGTGAATCAAGAACCTCCAGTATGGATGAAACAACTTCTTAATGGCTGGCGGGTAGGTTCTCTTGTTTCCCATTCTTTGAACAATTTCTGCCACTACCTTAGTAGAATACTCTGTAGGATAATCAGGTTGATCCCCAAATAGCAACACATCACGAATGATAGCCTCAAAGATGATAACAAGCTTCTTTTGGATCTTTAATTCAATAATAACAGCTCTCCCGGCACCTCTTTGATTAATGGAAGCATGATTCCAGAAATCAGTCACTATCTTCTTACAGATAACAGGACTTTCTCGTAAAGCGTGAGAAATCCTGCACATGTTTAGCCCTAATATTATTGACTTGAACTCCTTGTGAGCTAGAGGAGGATCAAAAAGGCATCCAACAATATTATGAGTGTCTAAAAACTTTAAAGATGCTTGATCAGCAATGACTGCAACAAACGAGTCAAGTTAGAGATATATTCATTTAAATACATAATTAGTTATCTATTGAAATTTAGATATTTAGTTATCTAGTCGAGAACTAGATGAGTTCTCGGTTATAGTTTGACCGAGAACCCTTGAGATCTCTATTGACCACAATGGTTCTCTGGTTGACCAAGGGTATTCAGTCAACCAACACCGAGAACCCTGGATCCCCAGATCTCTGATGATCTCGGTCCTTAAAACCCTTGGGTTCCTTCTATAATCTCATGCCATCTTCCCTAACACACCAAAACACCATTGATGAATAAACCTGCAACTCAAGAAACTCATAATATGATTCAACAATTAAAATCATTCATCACAATCACATATTACAAGTCAACCATCATACTCACATATCAGGATTCAAACACCATTTAGCCTCTGAACACTCATTTATGTCTCAACAGTGACCCGAGAACAAGTCACTTAAAAGTTCTTACACGTTTCACGATTTTCGAGACCAATCTAGATGATCAGATATAATACGGGTGAAGATGATATAATATTTGGAAGAGAAAGAGGTTTAATTGCAAATGAGAGTTCAAATAACCAATAATTCACATAATGAATTGATAATTGCCTTTTAAACTTTAAAAAATGATCTGGGCCGAAATACTTGATGGGCCAAGAACCATATCATTTATAAACAATTTGGGCCAAGTCGACTGGGCTGAAAACACATGTTAAGACATACCATGTTTCATGGGCTAAAAGAATTAGTGAATACTAGCATGGGCCATGATAAAAACTGATTCGTTAACGCATTTTTCTCGAAGAGAGTATACAGTAGGTAAAATTAAAGACGAAAGGAAAATAAATGAAAATAAAAATAAAATAAAATCACCGCACAAAAATTTTACCACACGGCCTTCTGTAGTTCAAACATATTGTGGGATCAAATTCAATTTCGTTAAAACGAGCACATTTTTTATGAAAAGATCCGAACATGGAATCATATTGATTAAGATGCTTTCACAATGACTCATTTTCAGCATTATTATGACATAGAGAACAAGTTGATAGCATGTATTTAGATACTTAGCATGATTTTTATTGCATCAGTGATATGATTAGGTTTAATTAAGCATAAAGATGAGATGAACATCACTTATGGACCTATGCTGCCTCATTTCTCTTCTCAAAGAGTATTTGATTTTCCCTAGATCACCACAATTTGACTCCAACCCCTTAGTGCCTGATCAAAAGTTTTTTACCGTACAAACAAAATATTTTAGGCTTTAAGGTGGAATGTTGGACTTACATGTCGTCCGGACTTACAGGCCTTACATTTAGTGTGTTTAGGACTTACTTGAATGCCCCACCCCTGTAGTTCTAGTTTGACCCTTTAAGCTTTAAAACAATTTTAATCTCAATATTATATAATATATATATTAAACAATAACTAAGAAACATAATATTTTTGGTGATCAAGTCACTAACGGGCTCGTGTATGACTGGGTAATTGCTTTTCTACATATCATTCGGAGAGATGTATCTAGAGACATGCAAATATTTTCAAAATGACTCTCCAGAGTATGTTTAGAAGATTTTAGTTTATATCACTTCAAACTTTTATGCATTATGGAAAGTTACCATACAAATCAATGACTGTTCAAAATCCTTTTTAGCCTAGTAACTTCACACGTTAGGCACACAGAAATATATTATCTATCATTTTCCAAAGGCTTGATCAAATTTTCATTTGAACACAATTTTGAGCTTCTATAAAGCTTGTAACTGAATAATCATATCACTTCCCATGTAGAAAAAGAACCAAAAGCCAAAAACAATATTTTGATTTTTTAATTTTATAAAAAAACACACGCACACTCTTTTTGTATTTTTTTTTGAATTCCCCTCCCCCCCCCAAAATTTGTTTAAAAATTTAAACAGAAAGAAAAACTTTTATGTATAAATTTTAACCTTAGAAAGACTCAATCATCGAAATATAGCATTTTAAGAAACCCTACAAGCACATTAAATCTGGCTGTTCCAACCGGTTTTGTAAATAAGTCCGCCACATTATTATCAGTGTGAACTAGTTCAAGATGAATCAATTTTCGGTCGTAACAATCACGAATAATATGAATTTTGATGTCAATGTGCTTGGTTTTATAATGCCAAACCGTAATCCAACAATTGGTGTTGCATCAAGAGAACATGTGAAAAGCATGCAGAAGCAGCAACGTACTCAGCCTCAGCAGTGGATGTGGACACTGTTTGTTGTTTCTTACATTGCCATGAAATGAGTCGATCACCCAAGAATTGACATCCGGCAGACGTAGATTTCACGTAATATCGTCACCTCCATAATTTCTGTCAGCAAAAGCATATAAATCAAATTATGAGTTTTTGGGATACAAAAGAACTAACTTCGGTTTCCCTTTCAGATATCTAAAAATACGTTTAACAAAAATTAAATAAGAAAGTTTAAGATTAGACTGGAAGCGCGCGCATTGACAGACTGCAAACATGATGTCAGGGCTGTTGGAATCGATCTGCCCAAGACACATATTTGAGTTGATGTGGCTAGTACGTTATGATCCAAGTCGGATCATACCCAATAACAAGCTAGACAAACGCCACGATACTTATTATTAGATATGATCTAACTAATATTTATCAACACTTATGATATTTGAAAATGAGTTTTCTAAATATTTGCAATCGTGTATTAAGTAAATTATGTGGATAATTTATGTATTTGATAGATGTTATTTATTTGGATAAATAACTAAATATGTATAAGGGAAATAATAACAAAATTTGGTTTTGAGTTTTTGGGAGGAAGCCTGTTTTTGACTGCCCCTCCCCCCTCTCTCTCCTCCTTTTGTTTTCCCAATACATGCAAACATTGTGATAGGGAGATCATAATTCTTGTTTGTATCACCAATACACCTTCTCACTCACACACAACTTTCTCTTCTTTCTCTCTACTTCGGCCGAGAATAAGAGGAAGAATAAGAGGATTGCAAAGTGTAAGAATCCTAACAACTTGGTGTTTGTTGAAGACTTGTTCGGGTATACAATCTTGAGGTCTTCTCCTTTGAAGATTCATAATTATCATACATCATCCCTTTCAAATTATGGAAATTTAAAGGTATGTAATCTAACACCCTATGGTTGCATTTGATAGCATGATAATCTTATTTGGATCTTGGTTTGGGTTTAAGCATAAAACGGATTTATGTGTATTCAGTAAACAAGATTTAAAACTTATTTCCGCTGCGTATTTCCTTATAAAAGGGTTTATTTGGACTTTGATAATCTTGTAAAACCCCAACAATGGCATCAAGAGTCGCTTATACGATTACATGCTTCAAAAATGGGATCTAAAGTATTCGGGTTTTATGGTTTTTCTTACCGTATTGGCAGAAAACTTTAGGCATATTGGTTGTCCCTTGGTTTGTCAAGATTGTACCATAGATGAATGTGGTAAATCTGGGAAAATTGGTCATTCGGACAAAACTAGTTGTTTCAGCTCTGGCCGAAAATAGCTTGAACCATCAGATTTCGGTTGACCGAAAACTCGTTCTCGGTTGGACCGAGAACTCATGGTTGTGAACCATGGTTCTCGGTTGACCAAAAACAGAGTTCACGGTGTTGACCGAGAACACTTGGTTCTTGGCTGACCAAAGTCTTTGGGCCGAAAACTCTGAAGCTTTGGTTTTGACCGAGAACTCTATGCTCTCTATTTCTGGCCGAGAACTAAGGGTTAAAGGGGAACCATTCTGGTCAAAGGTTACCTGATTGGTCAAGGGTTGACCTGCTTGTTTGGATGTTCATAACCTAGCGATGACCTTGAGTATATTGAAGTGATGTGTTGTGATTTGTTCAATTTAGTTGTAATATTCTTTATTCGAGTTTGTAATCTATTTATACTTTCAAATGGTTTGTAATAATAAGTAGAATAGTTGTATAATTTTTAAAAAGAAAAATGTATTAGGATATGTTTTGTAAAAAAGATGAAACTACAACACCACTTTGAAGGGAGCCCAAGTAGAATCCCATATAAGGAGAAAGGATCACCACAACAGGAGTACGCTTGAACCATATGGATGCGGAGTCAAGTGGGAGTTCACCATCACATACCTTGTGTCATGCTCATCCCTTAGGAGAGACCTTATGACACACTTGTTTCGGTCAACAAGTATTGTCTATTTAGGTGGCTATGTTTATGAGCTTGTAATTATTTACTTATGCTTGTGAGGTTGATTTATGCTTATTGTTTTTTCATATTTAGATATGGATGTTAACAATTAAATCAACGACTTGCATAAAATTGATTCCTTGAAATTATTAAGTAATAAATTAGTTTTATTAACTATTAATGATTTTTTCAAAAAGGAATTTTGAAAATTGTTTTTCAAAGGGTACCATACATTTGAATGCATGCAAATGAAAGGTACATAAAATAGTTTTCCAATCTAGAATTTTGAAAACTTAAATCCTTTTTAAAACAAGTTGAACACCATCCTTTTATACGACACTCGAATCACTTGGAGACTTGATGTGGGATAAACGTCACCTAACCACATTTAAGAAAACTTGTGATCTTAAGGTGGATTTACAATACTTGTGGGATAAAGGTCACCTAACCACTTATATATGTAAACTCACACGTGTGTGTAAGTAGGACGACTTGATTTGGAAACTAAACATGTCGTACAAAGGTGTTGATGTGATTAATCATGCCAACTAAACATATGATAGTTAACTAATCCCATAAAACTAGAAGTTGCAAAGGGTTGCAAATGTCAAACGTTGACTACCTTGTTAATTTGAATAGTAGGATAAAGGTCACCTAACTACTATTTGAATGAAACGTTGGGTTCTAGATTTTAATCATTAATTGTCTTGGAGACATTAAAGGGTATTAACGATTAAAATTTATTAATGATAACGAAAATACTAAATTGAGGTTTGTAAAATTAATAGATGGCCGCAAACAACCCACATAACGCTATTATCCCACCTATGCATAATCTATCACTGAGATCCATTCTGGACAAGGATCTTCTGAATTACAACAAATTTATGGATTGGTATCAAAACTTTAGAATTGTTCTCAAGCAAGAGAAGAAATCCTACATTTTGGACGATCCTATTCCCGATAAACCTGATGTTAATGACTTGGATGCCTACAATGATTGGTTAAAGTACACTGAGGATTCGGTGCAAGTTTCTTGCCTCATGTTGGGAACAATGATTCCCGAGATCCAACAGGATTTTGAGAATCATGGGGCATATGACATGATCAACCAGCTTAAGGAAATGTTCCTTACTCAAGACAGGGTGGAACATTTCGAAACGGTTCGAGCGTTTCACGCATGTCATATGGAAGAAACCTAATCTGTCTCATCTTATGTACTTAAGATGAAAAGCCACATTGATCTGCTTAAACGACTTAACTGTCCCGTCTCAACAAAGTTGGCCACTGATATGATCCTAAACGGCTTAACTAAAAGGATTGAGACATTCGTTATGAATTACAACATGAACGGATGGGACAAGAGCATTGGTGAGCTTCACGTAATGCTCAAGACACCCGAAGCCGGAATGGGTAACAAGGTTTTACACGTTCCTGCGATCGATGAAGGTGGCTTGAAAAAGAGGCATTATCCCAGACCCCAAGACAAAGGTTGCTAGTGGTAAGGGACAATCCAAGGGTAGGTTCAAGGGAAAGGCAAAGGCAGAACCAAAACCGAAGAAGCTAAAAGTTAGCGCTGAGGATCCGTGCTTTGGTTGTGAAGAGATAGGTCATTGGATGAGGAATTGTCCAACCTATCTCAAGGATTTGAAAGCTAAGAGGGATTTGGGGCAAACCTCAGGTACAAATTTCATGATCCATATTGATCTTAATATTATTTCTTCTAACACATGGGTATTGGATACCGGATGTAGAACTCATATATGCAATTCATTGCAGGAGTTCAAAAGAAGAAATGATTACAAGAAAGGAGATATTAGTCTCTTCATGGGAAATGGAGCAAAGGTTAACGTCCAAGCCCGAGGAGATTATGTTTTAAAGCTTCCAAATGGTTTGGAAGTTCTTTTGAAAAAACATTTTGAATATTATCTCTGTTTCTTTATTAAGACAATTTGGTTATAATTTGAAGTTTGTAGACAATGGTATTTATGTTTTCATGAATAATGTCTTTTATTTTAAAGCGATGCCGTCTAATGGCATTTATGAATTAGTTCATTATAACTCATCCATTGATAATTCGTTGTACCAATCTAGCACCAAAAGACTCAAATTGGATTTGAGTAAGACTTTTCTTTGGCATTGTCGCCTTGGTCACATAAACAAGGATCGCATTCACAAACTTCAAAAGAATGGTCTTTTGGAATCAAATGATGATTCATTTGATAAGTGTGAATCTTGTTTATTGGGAAAAATGACCAAGGATCCCTTTAGTGGAACTAATGAAAGGGCAAAAGACTTATTAGGTATCATACATTCGGATGTATGTGGTCCTTTTAAGACAATGACAAGGAATGGTGAAAGATACTTCATTACCTTTACCAACGATTATAGTCGTTATGGGTATGTGTTCTTGTTAAGACACAAAGACGAGGCCTTTGAAATGTTCAAAGTCTTCCAAAATGAAGTGAAAAATCAACTCAATAAAACAATCAATGTACTTCGTTCTGATAGAGGAGGTGAATACCTCAATGATGCGTTTCTAGATAATCTTAGGAGTTGTGGGTCTGTCTCACAACTTACTCCACCTGGAACACCGTAACACAATGGTGTGTCCGAAAGGAGGAATCAAACTATATTGGATATGGTTCGATCCATGATGGCTAGAAGCACATTACCACTATCATTTTGGGGTTTCGCATTGATCTCCGCATCCCGTATTTTAAATATGGCACCAACCAAGAAAGTGGATAGGACACCTTTTGAAATATGGCATTGAAGGTTTCCATCATTATCATATTTAAAGGTATGGGGTTGTGAGGCTTATGTCAAGAACAACACCCAAAACAAACAGGAAAGCCGATCCACTAAGTGTATTTTTATAGGATACCCTAAAGATTCGATGGGATATTTTTCTGCAAACCAGATGAGAATAAAGTGTTTATTGCTTGAAAGGCTAAGTTCTTGGAAAGAAAGCTCCTTATGGAAGGAACTAGTAGAAGTGTGGAACTCGAGGAGGATCGAGAACCACAAGCCGATACACGTATGGTTAAGACTAGCAATCAACAAAAGGTTGTTGAGAATGATCTAATGGTTGATCAAGACACACAAAACGTTCGCAAATCTGGTATAATTAGCACCCCACCTGAAAGATATGGATTTTTCATGGATGGATGCTATGTGGTAGATTCGGATGAACCCACCACATACCGAGAAGCAATGTCACAATCTGATTGTGATAAATGGCTTGAAGCCATGAACGTTGAGATGCAATCCATGCATGATAACCAAGTATGGGACTTGGTTATACCACCTCTAAATTCCAAAATGGTTGGAAGTAAGTGGGTTTTCAAGAAGAAAACTGATATGCATGGAAACTTGGATACTTATAAAGCTAGACTTGTAGCAAAGGGTTTCACTCAAACTCAAGGGGTTGATTATGATGAAACTTTCTCACCGGTGGCGATGCTAAAGTCTATAAGGATATTGTTTGCCATAGCCGCATATTATGATTATGAGATATGACAAATAGATGTCAAAACTGCTTTTCTAAATGGGCATATTGAGGAAGATGTCTATATGGTTCAGCCTGAAGGTTTTGATTATCCACAACATCCTAACAAAGTATGCAAGTTAAAGAAATCAATCTATGGATTGAAAAGTATCTAGAAATTGGAATCACCATTTTGATGATGAAGTTAAGAAATTTGGATTCGTCAAAATCGCTGATGAGGCTTGTGTGTATAAGAAAGCTAGCGGGAGCATCATTACCTTTCTGGTATTATATGTCGATGACATACTACTATCTGGAAATGACATTCCAACTATGGAAGTTGTAAAAGCCTGGCTTGGAAGTTGCTTTTCCATCGAGGATCTTGGTGAAGCCGCCTATATTCTGGAAATAAGGATCTATAGGGATAGATCAAGGCGGTTGATAGGTTTGAATCACAGTGCATACATTGACAAAATATTGAAAAGGTTCAAGATGGACAACTCTAAGAAAGGTTTGGAACATATTCAAAGAGAAACAATATTGAGTACATCTCAATGTCCAAGCTCAAAGGATGAGCAAAACAAAATGAATGGAATCCCATATGCATCTGCTATAGCATCCATCATGTAGGCCATGATATGCACCAGACCGGATGTGTCATGTTCTTTGAGCATGACAAGTAGATACCAACAAATTCGGAGAACTAGCCATTGGATGGCGGTTAAGAGCATATTGAAATACCTTAGGAGGACTAAGGATATGTTTCTAATATATGGATCTGGTGAGTAGGAACTCGTTGTAAAGGGTTACACGGATGCGAGTTTCCAAACTGATCGAGATGATTCTCGATCACAATCGGGATATGTCTTCGTTCTAAATGCTGGTGTTATCTCTTGGAAAAGCGCGAAATAAGACGTGGTAGCCTTGTCCACCACTAAATATGTTGGTCCCCGAAATGGATCACTCACACTCACAATAATGTCACAACCCACACAATAAATGTGTCGACAAGAAGGTTAATGACGGTTGCTATTTAGGGTAAGAACAAATGTTTGTTAACGACGGAATCAGAAACAAACAAGGTTGTTTCTTAAAGACTAATAAATGTAACAAACACAAACAATAACTCAAAAGATTTCCATTTATAGAAAAGATTCATACAAATGTAAATCGATTAGGGTTTCTTGTAAGGAATGTATTATCCGTACTGATCCTATGACAGCCGTCACACTCAATATCAGAAAATATTCTCTTAGGTCTGAAAAGTGTAACCTGTCTCTTGTGTGGAGGCGTGCCCAAAATTATTCTATTTATAGACCTGCCACCACCTGACAGCTGTCATTCCTTCTAGAAACCCTAATGATTGGAACATAATCAAATTACATATTCAAAAATATACTAAGTGTAAAAACAGGTCTTCCGGGTAGACTTTATGTCAGTTGTCTTCACCGAGTTGGTTTTGTGCCTTTTGTCTTTTTCGAGTAGACCTGGTAACTTTGAAGTGTGCTGGTGAACAGTTCTCCGGGTAGACTTTACTTGAGTATTTTCCAAAGAAAATACTCATCTAGAAGACTTCAATCTTCTTGACCATGTCCTACGAGCAAACTGTTCTTTATGAATCCCTTCAACTCTTTGTCAAGTAATAACTTATTAAGCAAACCAAAGTGTGCTGTTAACACTGTTTGAACTGTGCTGGTAGCACTGTAGCTTGCTTGGAGTTGAACCTTGCTGGAGAAAGCACTTAGAATATTTCTTGATCACTTTCAATAAGAATGCTTGGACTATTGTTTATCAAATAAACCTTGCTAGATCTTCCAATTACTTGGCTTCAAGAGCTTGGTTTAGTCAAGGGTTTGCTAGTAAGCAAATTGTGCTTGACTTGAAGAACACCCTTGCTAGATGAAGTGAAACCTGCTCGGATCATCACTTAAGAAGAATTCAAGAAGATAACTTTGCCCGATAGGCAAAATACATTGCTAGGATAAGTAAAACCCAGGTCGGATGTCCAAGTGTGCTCGGTTTCCATACCTAGCCATTTCTGAGGAGTGTTGAGAAGATTCCAATCTCTCTTAATCTTTCGTAGGTCATTTCAGGTCAAATATTTGACTTAACAATCTCCCCCTATATTGGAACACCTCAGCTGTCCCAAAACACCTCTAAGGTTACTTACACTTACTCAAAATAAACATCAAATCAAAATCAAATTTACATATCAAAATCAAAAGATTACATAGTTGAAAATTTGTCCGTAGACATTATTACAATGCAAACCCTATACTAAGAATCATCTTCTTCTTGCGTTGTGGGCTGCTTGTCTTCGTTCAACTATTACTGTTCCTGCCTTTGCTGAAAGATGGATAGAATCCGATAATGAGGGTGAGTCTCTGTAATTGTCATCTCCATTATATCCCTCAAATCATCTCTATACAAAAAGGTCAGGTCTTCATCATTTTTGATGATCCCCAAGATAAGTCCATCTGAGTTTCGTAGAATGTAGTGGCCATCATTTTCTTTGTATTCAATTTCAGCAATTCGGCCATTCTTCTGTACTTCATGGTTTGGGTGTGACATTCTCCTCCTCATACTTATACAGGTGTTCATGTTGGACAAGGGATTGTTGTTTCTGATTTTTGAAACATAATCATATTCAGCATCCATTATACCCCTCATACGTATTAATCTTTAGTTTCTCTCATGCTTGGTCAGTTCCCATTTCTTCTTTTGATTAAGGAGAGGAAATCCCTTTTCAGCTTCACTTTTCAAATACTTTGACAAATCATTATGTTATCTTCTAGCCAACTTTCTACTATCGTGATAGTCATACAATTCAAGATTGACCATTTTCTCCAACTGCTCTCTTTTGAATTCAGCAAAGTCATCTTTACAAATGATTTCTCTTAATTGACTGCTTTGCATAATCACTTTCAAAGTTTGAGAGACTGAGTCATAATAGAGTGTCATAGGTAGATCCACATCTGGTTGTGGTCTTGCTTCTCTTTGAGTTCCAGATCTACTTGACTCACCCCTGGTTATTGAGGTGTATCTCCTAGAAGCAGAGGGCCTTGTGGGAATAGACTTCATTGGTTTAATATGCCCTTTGACTCCAAATGTTTTTCTATACATCCCTACAACCAACTCAGCTGGCATTCTGATCAGATCCAGCAGGTTTTCACCTGCATCCCCGTGTAGTCTTCCAATCATATCCAAAATTTTCTCATCTTTGAGTTCCCCAGCTGGCACAAATCTTCCACCAACAAAGCTCCTTGGGTTCACACCTTCTAACAACACTCTCTCCCATTCTGCTTTTTGTTCATAAAATAATTGCTTAAGCTGTGCTTTACCCAACATATCAAATACTTTTTCATTCATTCCTTTCTGCTTCACCATCACATCCTTCAAAATCTAAATCATCTCCTCATTCTCCCATCGATCTGTGGGTTCTTCCTGTTCTGTCTTAATTTCCACTAGGATAGGAGTATCTTGGACTTTTGTGCCTTTTAGTTTTTCCTTTTCATTCTCAACCTTTTGCTTCTCTCTCAGAGTCATAAGCCTTCTTTTCTTGACAGGGGGTTCAGGTTGATCTTCCCTTGATTGTTTAACAGATGGTTCAGGTTGATCTCTCTTTGATTTATCTTTCTTTTGTAGTCTGTTATAGTGAGATTCAACAACAGCTTTAGACAGACTGTCAACCATTTCAGGTGTCATACCCCTTTTAATCAGATAACCACATTTACCAGCATATCTTTTCTTTAATTCTTCAATTTTATCCTGCAATCTTTCCCTTTCTTCTCTTTCCCTTCTTTCTCTATTTGCATGATAAGTTTCTTCAAGAACTTTGAAGGTCATCTTGGTTAAGTCTTTTTCATTGAGTCCACAACCTCTCAAATATTCTCTATATCACAAAGAGTCACGATTTTTCTTTTGCATTATTCTTTTCAACTCATCATGTTCTTACTCTATCATCCTCTGCAACTCCTCATCAGAGAGTGGAGCCAGGTCCTCAAACTTATGCCCAAATGTGGTTAGTTTTACAATCAATGGATTTTTCTTTTGAGCTTCATTTAAACTTTGTCAAATGTTTGTCCTTTGCTCATCAGTCATTTCCACTTGTGGAGACAAAACATCAACCTTTTTAGCAGTATCACCTTGATTATCATCATTATCATCTTCAGATGTGTCTTCGCTCTCGGTTGACTCATTTACTGCATCAATCTTTGCTTCATTAGGGTTTGGAACATTTTCAGCAACATCTTCTGGCCTTATTATTTAAATTGGAACAGGTCTTAAAGGGCTTTCTTGCTATTCAGGAGTTTCAACAAAGTATTTATTTTTTTCATCCCATTTAACCTTCTTACTAGACTTTTCTTTCTCAGCCTGTTCAGTGGCCTTCCTCTTTCTCATATAAATCTTTGCAAATCTATTGACCTTTTCCGCAAACTCTTCATGCAACTTGGAGAATTTTCCTTCATTTGATCTATTGTTTCTCCAGTTTCCCTCTCTGGTTCCTTTTGAGGTTCCTTTTTAGGTTGATTCTTTGATTGAGTGACCATACTCACAACCATAGCTAGGGAATTATCAATCTCTTTAGCCTTTTTCATATTAATCAGAGTTTCAATCACATCCTGATCTTCAACCTCTTCTTCATCAAAGACTTTAGCAATATTGGCTTGATCAATCAGGTTTTCCTGCTCAGCCAGCTCTTCTGCAGATAGGGTTTGGGCAATGAATTCCCTCTCCTTTGTTTCTTTTAAGACTTGCTCAAGCCTTTTGGCAGCAACAACATGCTCATCTTCTTCTTCTTCATCCTCATTTGCCTTAACCGGCTCTTCCTCCTCATCATCACTATCAACAACAACTTTCCCCTTTTCAGTTCTTCTTCTCTTTTCCTCCTATGTTTCTAGGAGAAAGTTGTTAATATCCTTCTCCAAATCATCCATCTCCTCATCCGGCTCTACTCTCTTGGAACTTTATTCATTTGTTTCTTGTTCAGTCAGTCAAGTTCCTCAGTAGCAGCTCTCTCATCCATCACAATGTCTGTCTGTGCATCACTGGCTGTCATCACATCTATCATAACATCCGTTTGTACATCAGTAGCAATATCTGTTGTAGCTACTTGATCATTATTTAGATTCTCCACTTCATCCTCCATATCCTTCTCCTTTCTTAACAAATCATCATCAACATCTTTAGCTACAGTATTCAGTACTTCATTATTCACATTATAGTTCTGTTCACCTTCATTATCAGATCTATCACCTTAATAATCTTCATCAAATATCATCCTTTCTCCACTATCTTCCTAATATTCACTTTCACCATAGGCACTCAATATGTTTTTCAAACCATCAACATCAACTGCCTTATCAACTATCTTAACTCCTGTCTCCACCATCTCCTCATTATCAGCATCAGTTGCCCCATTTAATGGAATATTCTCCCCCTGTTTTGGGGCAACTGAGGTCTTCTCAACCTCCTAATCCAGGGTTTGAATTTTTGAAAATGCCTTGGCCAACTGAGCTTTTAAAACATTATTCTCTTTCAAAACCTCCTCATTCCTCTTTCTCAAAGAAGCATTTTCCAACAAAAGATCCAAATTTCTGTCAAACAAATAAGTACCAGAGGGAGGGGTTATAGGTGGTGAAGTAGAGAAAGGTTCAAGTGTTGGATTTGTGGTTTGGTTTGTGGGTTGGGTCTGGGGTGGAGTAATTAGGTTAGTGGGAGGGCTGAGGTTATCAATAATACTTTCGCTTGTTGAAGGTAAGGGATTAATGTTTGGTATTGTAAAGGTTTTGGTTTGAATAATTCTGAATGTAGGTTGAATGGGTTGGTCTGAGGGTTGGATTTGGGATGGGGGATGTAATTGGGGTGGATGGGAATGTTTGTAAGTTAATGGGAAGAGGTTCTGGAATATACGGTTCATGGGTAGACTGGGTTTGGGGTCGGGTTTGGTTTATGTTGTGAAGTGGGCTCTGGTTTAAGGTTTTAGGTGATGTTTGAGGTAGTGTAGGTGGGGTTTGAGGTGGGGATTGGGATTGGGTTGGGGTTGGTAGTGGTGAGTGAGGTGGTGTGGCTAAGGGTGTGGTTGGTTGTGTTGGTATGGATTGGTTCTCCCACTGAACTTGTACATTATCAATCAAATCTCCCCCAGCTCCTCCTCCATCACCATTTCCTGCATCTCCTTCATCACTATTGCCATCATCATCATTCAACTCCATCTCAACCCCCTCTTCATCTGAGTTTAACTCAGGTACTGGCATTATCTCCAAATCATGATTTACCAACCATGGCAATATCTCAAACTCACCCTCAGGATTGAAGCTGCTTGTGCTACCCAGAGTTGCAATCCTTTTATAGGTATTCGGATTTTGTAACACATGTGTTGTAGCAATCGTAGGCAAACCTTCCAATTCCTGGTTAAATATAATTTGAAGAAACGGGGATAGGTTAGAATTCTTTTATCTTCATTCTTCTTCAATATGTCCACCATGCCCTCAAAGATCATCCTTGAAAAATTAAATGGAAGGTCATAGACTATAGCAACAATTGCATTGGCCAAATCACGACTCATCAGAGCCCATGAACCCTTCCTAGGGGCAAACCCTTGAATAATATGGTGAATTAAAAACCTGTACAAATTTGGGAACATTCTCTTTTGAAATTGTCCTTCGTGCACAGTCCCTTGAATTCCCATTGTTTGCACAAATATTCTCAGCAGATGAGTAGTATTGAAGTTGCTTGGATTGTGGTCGTCATCATACAACTAGAGATATCTTCTTATCACTTGTTCAATCACACGTATTTCTTGCCCTGCCACGATAGCATCCAATCGCCTACCGTTCACATCATCATACAATCTAGCTGAGCGCCATAAATCTAGTGAATGATTTCTATTATTGACTGGGGACTCTATCAAGGCAAAACGAATATGTGATCTTATCAGCCACCTTATCATCAGAGCCACATCCTCATTATAAGGAGTGATTTGCAAAAAGGAACACATGTTGTGCTTGTGCTCAAATAGATATCTCGGATTTTCTTGATTAGCCATATCTTAACACACAAACAAAGCAACATATTCAAAGTAGATATTAGACATAAAGTTCATAAATTTAAATGATTTAGGTTATAATTTTGAAGAAACAATAAAGAAATTTCTTGTGAACCTGTTCTTCGACAAATTTATAACCTACATAAGAAAAACAGAGAGTTAGTAATCATGAATAATCAAAGCCCATTATCACATAATTGTGGTCGGAAAACATTTAATTGATGCTTATCGAGTCTGATTGTGTGGGCTGACAAACAAGGGTTAGAATTATTAGATGAAAGCGATAAGTCGGTTGGGTTTCTGTGACGAAAGAAAGTGTGGAAGGAGAGAGAGAGAGAGAGAGACAGGGAAGTGAGAGTGATGAAAATTTCACTATCTCCCTTTTTTATACCTTTTTGAAAGTGGGTTTTAAATGCATTTTATCATGTAGTGAGTTAATAGCTGTCAAACAGTAACATTATCCATTTAATATTTTCACATTTTAAACCTTGCTCTTCAAAGTTCATTTAGCAAACCTTGCTCGGAAAAGTCAATTTTTGCAAAGTGTGCTAGGTACATTCGCTTGCTCGTTTCAGAGTTATTTCAGAATATAAAATATTTTTAAAATAAATCTAAGTAAAATAAAGGAAGCTTACTCGAAATACAAGATTGCTCGAGAAATAAATCACAAGACTAATAATCAAGTATATATTATCAATTAGGCAATCTTGCTAGGAATCAATTAAGAATCAAAAATAATATCTTAAACATATTTCTAATTGCCAACCTTGCTCAAATGACTAACTAACTCAATCCTTACCCGAAAATGTATAAACCAAATAGCAAATAATCAGCCAAGTAACCTGTTATAAATCGTATGCCCGAGATACTGTTGAATAAGCAAAGTGTGCTAGAGGTGAGTTCTAGACACAAAGTGTACTCGAAAAGCAAAAATTTGAATAATTACCAACTATGTTAAGAGAACACTTGAGGATTTCAAAGTGTACTTGAAACATAAAGTGTGCCCGGGAAACTAGGTTTGCCTGAAAAAACTTGTAATTTCAAAGAAACATATTCAAATCCACATAATCATTAAGTGTGCTAGAATTTAAAGTTTACTTGAACATAATAAGACAAATTCAAGAACACACTTAAAATCACGAAGCTTGCTAGAATAAATTCAAAAACTTAAGCAATCACATAAGTGTGCTAGACAATCTAAAAACATTAAAGTTTGCTGGAAGTCACATATTCAATCACAAAGCTTGCTAGACTGACTTAAAAAACCTATAAAATAGTTGAGTTTGCTAGAAGGTTGTTTGAACAATGAATTAAACTTAACCTTAAATCTCAGATCTGATCTATACGATTAACTTAGACTACGGATCTAGTTCATAATTGCACTTGATTGTAAGTATGTTATGCGTTATATATTAATTGTATGTGTATAATATTAGTATTGAAGCTTGAGAGGAGATTTGGGCAGGGTTTCGATAATACATCTCAAAACTTAAATAAACAGTGGACTGAAACCACTATAAATAGAAGATGGATCTAGTTCGTTACACATACCGTAACAAACTAGCATCCACTTCGTTACATACATAATATAAATAACTTAACGAATCACCCCCTGATTCGTTAAACATCCTTAACGAATCAGGAGGGAAATTAACTTAAATCTAGTTCGTTAAACATCCTTAACGAACTAGTCTATACTTTAACGAACTACAATAATAACTACAATAATACTTTAAACATCCTTAATACTTTATTACATAAATAAAACGACAAATACATAAACGATATATACAAAGACTCGAGACGCAAAACCGTGTACTAACAGACATCCCCTCGTCTTGAGCTCTTTGTCTTTACTTTACTTGAAACGCTTGGACAGCCAATCTATGCAACTATGAATCGCGTTATCATAACATACACGCACGACGCGTTGGAACTGCATAGCCATATCATAGTCTTCATTGCATTCGAACAATATCTTATTCTTGTGTAGCACGTCATTGTCGATCTCGGTTAAGTTAACAAGCCACATCAGATCAATGATCTTTATTAACTCGGTCTTCAAACCTTTGCCCAGGACAATGACGGCCTCACCAGTTCGGTTATCGTAATACTAGTGGTTGAAAGACATATGTATGTGTTGATTCAAAGTCTTCACTGGTACCCGCTTCATGGTCTTTGGCGGCTTAACCTTGAGAATCAACTTTCTCTAACCCGTCCTTGGATCAATTTCATCTATACGTTTTCGGGTTGGAACCTGAGGCTTTAGGAACTTGAAACCAGAGTTGACTTTGAATAACAATTGTTGATGAAACCAATCTGCTATTCGGTCACCCCCTCGGTTGATAAATGGACGACACGCGAGGGTACGAACATCCCAACGCGGTAAAGTGAGAACATCCATTATCTTCTCATAATATTGAACCCTCTTTTCCCATTTAACAATACATACTTTAAGATCGGAATCAAATAACCAAGAAATGATATCACCTTGAACCTTTGACACGTTCTTGAATGAAGTCACTTGGTTGGCTTTGGCACGAGCAGCGACTTCATCCTTCTGCTCTTGATCTACATACCTATACACCTTAATAATCTTACGGGTTTCCTTACTTCGATAACCAAATCATCTTTCAATATCAGCATCGGTCGGGTTTTCAATCGGATTGAATCTCGTATCAACCACACTTTTACCCTTTGATAACTTATCCAAGTTATCCTCATCTGCTTTAAACATTTCCACATTAAATACTGGAGCACCTTGATCAACATGTGTGTTGAAACAGGTCAGGATACTCCTCAGCTGTGATATCTTCAACCTCGACCTCCTCATCTTCATAAATAAAATCCGTATTCATTTGAATAGTCGGATCATTTAAAATCTTCTCAACATTCTCGACTTCCACACCCGGCTCTGCCTCTAACACGGTCAACTCATCGTCATTCAAACCAAGCAGTAGTGATATCTGCTCTCGTGTTAGAGACCTTTCAACAAACTGACCAACCTCAATTTCGTTTCTATTCACCACACTTCTGACCACCCCCGATCCATCAACAAAGATTACAGTGTCAGCTTCGATCATCTTAATCGATTTAGCAGTTGTGTAATCTTGATAAACAATGATCTGCTTGTCCGAGTCACCAACTCCACCGGTACCAGCACCTGAGGATGAAACATGAGATTGTTTAGGCTCACCTCCTGCACCAGACTCGTCCGAATCTTCTTCGTCATTCTTAATATTTTTCAGTGCATCATCCTTGCAAGTTAACTACAAGATCAGATCCTCGTGTTCTTTGATCTTCACCCCATGAGACTTAACAATCTCATGAAGCTCTTTTGTTTCCTTTTGACAAAAAGATATATACCCCATCAGTCTTCGTTGATTCTCCATCATTCGTTCTTGAGTCATACGGCCAGTAGACATTTTTTTTTCGTATAAATGAAGTAGACTCAGAACCATATTCATCTGTTGATCATGAGTCATAGAAAGAAACGAAGATGGGATAGGCTGAACGGGACCTTGAGGTCGGTTAAGCCTCAAGAATGAGAAATCCATTGGCTGTGGAGGCAACATAGTCGGCGTAGGAGAAACCACTGAGGTAGCAGTTCAATGCCTTGGTATAGAAGATAAAACGGTTTGAGGAATCATACCAAGCCTAGGATCAGACGTAAGCGTGGTCGTTAATGTAAGCTCCGGAGTGCTAGTAGTAAGCGGCACTGCCGGGCGTTAAGGTGTGGACGACCTTGGAGGTTGAACTCCAAACGAAACGCCAGCACCGGCTGACACACGTCGCTTAGCTGATCCCTCAGTCGCCAACTCTTTACCCTTCCTCTTTTGTTGAGCAGCAATTGTAGAAGCTTCAACCGCAGCTTGTTGTTCTAGAATAGCTGCATCACCATCACCACCATTACCACCGTCACCACTATCATTACCACCATCATCACCATCGTTCCCACCTGGTCCCTCCTCACGCTCGGAATCCGAATCATCATGGATCCAGCGATCATTGTCAGGATATACATAATCATGATTCACAATATGACCAATCAAATGTTTGGTCCTAGGTCTCTCCTTTCGATAAATCTTCATTCTTCGTACAGTGTCTGCCGTCATGTGATCTAGTTCCAACACATCGTTTACTAACGTTTGATGGATGACCAAATTCGGAATCAAGTCTTGAATAATTAACTGGAGGAAACGTGGATACATTAAGAACTTCTTCTTCTGAACCGTTTGCAGACACTGTTCTTTAAGATGCTAGAAGATCATCTCTGCAAAATTAAACAACTTGTTAATAACAAGTGCCACAAAAGCCGATTGCAACATGAGACGACATTCATCAAACCCGCCTTTACATCCTCCCAAACAATGGATCAAAACATGCAGTAGATACTTGTAAGTAGGATACAACCAATTCTTGTTATACATAGACTCTCCGATGTCACCACCATAAAATACACGACGAAACAGACCTTTGATTAACTCTTTATCAAATTCACAAGGATAATCATCAGTATCACCAAACCGAAGTACTCGTCGAATCACACTAATATCAACAGTAATAGACGTTTGGTTGATTGTGGCTGTTATATGGTTCTCATCTTCAATGTATCTCGCCGTATTCCAAAATTGACGAACGATACCGAATCGAACATCAGGATTTGCAGTGATAGAGTAGTGAATACGTGAATGTCGTAGGAATTCCAACAATCCACCAAATACAGCTTCGTCTGCAAAATTTGTACCGACAAAGGCACAAACATTATGTCGTTTATCGTACGGCAATAAACACTGGTTGTTGTTGTTGTTGTTCTTGCTATTGTTGCTGTTGTTAATCAGCAACTGGTGGATCTTGGTCCATGTTATCAGCCATACGTCTAAAATAAATGACATCGAGAATCAGTAATATTCAACAATTATATAAATAAAGATTTGTAAATTGTTGAAAGTTAAAATTAATAAGGAAATTAATTTAATATGTCATTCGTTAACAACAGGCTGATTCGTTACAATATTATAACGAATCGCCTATTTTGCTATCAAGTAAATACATGACGAATTAAGAATTTAGCGAATTACTATGAAAAGGTAACGAACTAACCCTCTAGTTCGCTATAATTTACAAACACCAATCTGATTCGTTAGAAAAGTTGATTCTCTCATTCTAATTCGTTTGAATTGCTTAACAAATTGGACACGAATTTGTTCCAATTCGCTAAGCATAACGAATGGCCAAAAAATCTTAATCTTTGACTTATCTAGTCAAGGTCAAAATTACCAAGAACACTAAAAGTCAAAAACGCAAATCTGATATCAATTACCCCATATTCATGGATGAATATCCAAACAAATGACCACAAGGATCTCGGAAACTCATTGCGATTAAAATGGTATCGATTTGGTGGTCCAACACATGATATAAGTCAATTAAATTAGGGTTTTGAACGAAGCATAAAAACCCGATAGTAACAGTTAATAATCAAAACATGATAAAAGATCACCATGGATCTCGAAAATACATTCCGATGATAATGACATCAAAATAGAGTCATTTAACATAGTATTAAGCACAACGATGAAGGTTTATGTAAACCTCGAACACACGGTAACAAATTACCATAATTTCCCTATCCAATCTATATGATTTTTGACGAAAACTACAAAGATGTGATCGTCTATACCTTTGAAATACAATGGTATAATCAAAATACTAAAAATCGATGATCAAATATTCTGAAAAAATCGGCCAGAGTAACAGTACTATGAGGGAGATGGAAAGTGAATAATGAAACGAACTGCCTTCACAATTCCCTATATAGTCTGACACAACACGTTTTCCAATGTAAAGAATCATCTGATTCGTTTGAATTTTGAAATAACGAATCAGGTGATTCGTTATCTTAAGTTAACACGTGGCATAACGAATTACAAAGTGATTCGTTAAAATCTTAACGAATTAGAAGCCATTCGTTACAGAGTGGTGGAAGCGAAATAATTTTAACAAATTAGAACACAATTCGTTATAAATGGCTTTAATTCGTTACTTTAACGAATTAAAAATTAACGAATCATCTTATCAATTAATTAATCAATTTATGTAATTTTAAATTAAACAATTAAATAAAATAATTAATGAAATCAATTAACTTAAGTAAATCAACAAAATCTTGCATCCCGAAGATCAAATACCTTAACGTGTTTTATGTTTTGAAACACTCAACTTAAAGAATTAAATAATAAGTAAAAACGAAAACGCAAAATCTTTTTGAATTTTGATCTTTTGATTTAAAATATTTACAAAAGAAATATCCAAAACTAAAATCATAGAACAGAAAATGTTTTTATGTTTTTGTATGGTTTTTCAAAAGCAGTACATATTTTTGGATTTTTGTTGAGTTTGAGCAGAGAATCATATTAACTAAATTGCCCTTCTATCACAGTTTTATATTTCAGAGATATTATGACTGGCGTTAAGTCGGTCATTGATATTATTGTCCACTTAAATCTTATAACAAGTCTTAAAGCATTTTTGTGATATGATTAATGGTTCAATTATCGCACAGAATATCAGAAACTATCAGCCTCTAATCTCGGTTCAAGCTTATTTTGAGTTTTGCCAAATCACCCCAACTTGACTTAAACCATTATAGTGTTGATCAAAAAATTTAGAGGATTTTATAACTTTTGAGCAATGCATCAAGTTTTCTTTATTGTGAGTGAGTATGCAAGAGTCCATCTGTCGGCTTACATACATTGTATCCCCTGGGGTCCGTTTCTTATTGGTAAGGAGACGCACGCAAGGGAAGAACAGATGTATGACTAACATCGGATTTTGATCAAGTCAGTAATTTGGATTGTACGAAGTACAACAGTGATCAAGTTTAATGACTTTGGGTTTGCTCTAAAAGCGAGTGAAATATTCATGCTTATGAATACCCAGATGATTAAGCCGCATAAAGACTCACAGTGTCTAGAATCTTAACGCTTGTTATTTGCTTTATTATATTTTTGGGTCATCAACAACTATAAGGCTTGAGTATGACCGGTTATTACATTTCTGTCATCCTTACCGAAATTTTTGCTAGAGACCAACACCTCTTTCAATTTGGCTTTTCTTTATGTTTATATCACTTACTTTACTCTAACAACTTGTTTAAGACCTATCAATACACCAATTATTAAGCACTCAGCCTTTTAAGCTTGTTTCTTGCTGTATTTGGGGTCAAATAATCAATGTACTATCATTTTCTCTTTTTGCTTCAAGAACTCAAAATTTTGAGGAGCATAAAACAAAATGAATTTAATCGCCCCAATTACTTTTAGTCTATAGATTAATGGCTATCCTATCAATCTACAAGTAGATAACAGGACCAAAACATGCAGGCATGCTCCACAAACTTAAATAACCGACATAGTTTTCAACAAGAAAATAAAATAAAAGGTCTAACGAACGCCCCAAATACTTTCCATTGACAGGTGAATGGCTATCCCGAATATTTACAAGAAATTATCAGGACCAAACAAATACAAGTATACGTCCTTCAAATATAAGTAAATGACATAATTTTCAGCGAACGTAAACAAAAATCTTTTTGGTTTTTCTCTTTACCTATTTAAAACACAATCTTTTTATCTTTTTCGGATTTTTCTATGCAGACGACAAATTCACAACCTTTTTGAATTTTTTCAAAGTTTCTTATAAATAAAAATTAAAAATTCCACAATCATTTTGTCTTTTCAAATTTTAAAGTACTTTTGGAATTTTCAAATTTTAAAAACATAAAGACTAAAGACACGAAAACACACTATTTTTGAGGTTTTTAAAATTTTTTTGTAATGTTTTTGGATTTTATCTATACAAACGAAAAGAACAATATTTTTGTATTTTCTATTTTCAACCAATTAAAACCAAAATCAAAATAAAAATTAAAGTGAAAAACATACTGACAATAAAGATAGTTATCCTAGTTTCAGGATATCAACAAGGGTCTTTAAGCCATTTAAACCAAGCAAAAATTGAAAACGTGTTTTATCAAATGCTTTGGTAAATAAGTCAGCTCTTTGAAAATCGGTATGTACTTTCTCAAGGTCAATTAATTTCTTTTCAAAGCAATCCCGTATGAAATGATATCGAATTTTGATGTGTTTCGTTTTAGAGTGTTGTACGGGATTTTTGGTGATGCTAATGGCAGCAGAATTATCAATTAAAATGGGAGTAGTAAGAAACTTCAAACCGTAGTCCCGAAGATGTTGTTGTATCCACAAAACCTGGGAACAGCAACTCGAGACTGCAACATACTCAGCTTCAGCGGTTGAAGTGGAGACCGTTGTCTGCTTCTTACACTTCCAGGAAACAAGCCGGCTTCCTAAGAATTGACATCCCACTGTGGTAGACTTGAAATTAATCTTGCATCCTGCATAGTCTAAGTCAGAAAAAGAGGTAAGATCAAAAGTATCGTCTTTGGGGTACCATAACCCGGTGTCATGATTTCCCCTCAGATATTGAAGAATACGCTTGACCGCTGCTAGGTGAGTCACTCTGGGACTAGCTTTGTACCTAGCACATAAACAAACAACAAACATTATGTCGGGTCGAGAAGCGGTAAGATACATCAAAGAATCAATCATAGCATAATATAGGGTAGGATCTACAGTATCCTCCAATTCATCTGGTAATAAATTGTGACCCACGGGGAGAGGAGTAGAATGGGTTTTTCCGGCAGTAATCTTGAATAGCCTAAAGACGTCGTTCACATATTTTGTCTAGTCAATAAAGATTCCTTTCGCAGACTGATGAACCTGCATCCCTAAAAAGAAGTTCATCTCTCCCATCGAACTCATCTCGAACTTGGTTTGCATTGATTTCTCGAACTCCTTACACAACGCGTCATTTGTTGACCCAAAGATTATGTCATCTACATCAATCTGAACGAGGAGAAGATCATCACCAATATTTTTATAAAACAAAGTGCAGTCAACAGGCCCACGTTTGAAACCATTATCCGTTAGATGGTCGGGAGCGTGCCATACCAAGCTCTCGAGTCTTGATGTAGACCATATAATGCCTTGTTTAAGCAATAAACTAGGTCAGGATAATTAGGGTCTTCAAAACCCGGTGGCTGTAAAACAAACACTTCCTCATGAAGTTCACCATTGAGAAAAACACTTTTGATATCCATTTGGTAGAATTTTATGTTCTTATAAGCTGCATAGGCTAGAAAGATTCGTATGGACTCCAATCTTGCAACAGGAGCATACACTTCAGTATAGTCAATACCCTCTTGCTGATGAAAGCCTTGCACCACTAATTGTGCCTTGTTTCTCACGATCACCCAACGATCGTCATTCTTACACTTATATTCCCACTTAGTCGGAATCGCCCTTTTGACTCTAGCAGGTTTTTTAATAAGATCCCAAACACCCAGACGTGCAAATTGTTGTAATTCTTCTTGCATGGCTTCTACCCAAGAAGGATCTTGAAGTGCCATACGAGACGTCGTTGGCTCAACTTGGGATAGAAAGCAAGTGAATTTAGCAAGATTTACACTTCCAGAAGAATGTAAATCTGCATAAGCACATAATACATTATTTTCACTTGATGAAGTAACTTGATGACATGTTTGAACTCCCACATCAAGTTCTCCAATAATGTTTTCTCGCGGGTGATAATTATGAATCCTAAGAGTAGGATTCTCAGGAACATCAACAGTCTCAAATAAATTAGTGTAATGTTCACCCAGCTCGTGAGATGAAGCATCACTATCAAGTTCAGTAACTTGATCAACAACTGGAGTATCATCAGACGAAGTAGATGCATTATCAAAGAGAACTGGAGAATCGTTATCAGGATCCTCAGTTGGAGCATCGATTGGAACTTCAACATCATTAGAACTTGAAAATCTTGGAATTACCAGTTGTTCTTCAAAATAAGCACGAACTAAATCTTCATCTAGTTGATCAGTTGTTGGAGTAAATGAATTAAAGAAGCCATCATAGTCAAACATCCAGTCGGGACCTTTCCCTTGAGAAGGAGTAGTGTACTTTTGACAGTCCATATGATACCATTCCACAACACAACCAGATGTTAAGTTAAATACTCGTTTCTTAAGAGAAGCATAACCCAAGAAATACCCTTCAATGGATTTTTCATCAAACTTTCCCACATCCTTTTTCAACATCGTACAAGGACACCCAAACGGTTCCAAGTACTTTAAATTAGGTTTTCGATTATTCAACAGCTCATAGCTTTTCTTCTTGAGTTTTTTAACAGTTAGAACTCGATTGAGTGTATAACAAGCAGCGCCTCATCCAAAAATGGATGGGAAGCTTTGTTGGTGCATTTTGTGACCGTCGCTATGCAATTCAGACCAGCGGAACGCCACAGGCGAAGTTAGCACAACTTCGCCTTAGGCGAAGTTAGAACAACTTCGCCAACGGCGAAGTTGTAACAACTTCTGCCTTAGGCGAAGTTATCACAACTTCGCCATAGGCGAAGTTATGAACAACTTCGCCTACTGGCCCAAGCCCAAGCCCGAGAAGATGTTTTGTCTATATATATGTGTGTCTTGTTTAGGTTTTGTATCCAGAAAATAAGAGTATTGTGTTATAGTTCATTTGTCTAGAGAGTAAAGGAGAGGAAGTGTCGTGAGAGACGACCCGAGGTAGAGCTCACCTCGGGTCGGACGTGTTTCTGTTTATGTTACGGTATGTAACGTGTTTAATTATTATTATAAAGAATCTGCAGATTTGTTTATCCTGTTCTTGTATTTGTTCGTGTATTTGTTCGTGTACGTGTTTGTGTTCTTTATCTTTACACCAATAAACGAGTCTAGGAGGATTCCGCACTCCTAGACCTCGTGCGGATCTCGTATCGATCGGCGACATCCCCGGGGGGACTTACAAGTGGTATCAGAGCCTTAGGCTCTTATGCTATGGTTCGAGATCTGCGTTTTGGTGTTTCTGGCATGTTTCTGTGCGTTTCTGGCCGAACAGCGCCGCAGGCGAAGTTATTGTTCATCAGGCGAAGTTGCCGTCACTGTTCGTAGGGTTTCAGCGAAGATATAAGGTCTGGCGAAGTTATGAACAGGCGAAGTTGACTTTAGGCGAAGTTGACTTCTCGGCGAAGTTATAGCCAGGCGAAGTTATGAACAGGCGAAGTTAGCAGCCAGGCGAAGTTAGCAGCCAGGTGAAGTTATGGCCAGGCGAAGTTAGCAGCCAGGCGAAGTTAGCAGCCAGGCGAAGTTATGGCCAGGCGAAGTTAGCAGCCAGGTGAAGTTAGCAGCCAGGTGAAGTTATGGCCAGGTGAAGTTAGCAGCCAGGTGAAGTTAAAAAAAAAAAAAAAAAAAAAAAAAAAAAAAGTATTTTGGTGTTTTCGTCTGTATGGCCAGGTGTACACGATTATTGTGAGACCGAAGACGTTGTTCCGTCAACGAGTGAAACTTGTTATCTCTTGGTCTTACGTGTGAACAAATACGTGTCAACTCTGGATATGGAGTTGAGTTTGAGAATGGGATATTGATTGAAACTGGATATTGACACATATTTGGGTGTTTGTGGGCAAATGAAATTGTTGTTGTTTGAGGTTGACCAACTGAAGAAAGTAAAATTGAACTGAAGATTTTTGTCATTACTGGATTGCGGTCAGAGCATATTATTTATGTTATTTTCAAGGCGTTCGAGAATTGGACCTGAAACGTGATGCTTATTTATTAGAGTGAAAATTCGGGAACAAGTTGGATTTAATCGGGAACTAAAAGTGTTTATGTTCTTGATCGTTATCCCTGGTGATTGAAGATGCTTCGGATTAATTAATGGTCATGTGTTAGATTCTGTCAAGGTGGTTTTGTGATGAAATTGATCACTTGATGTTGAGTAGTTGAAGATTAAACCTTATCGTATGCCGACGAGTTGGTGAAGTTGTGGAGGAAGCCCAACTTCATGTGTTGGTGAAGTCAGATGGACTCACGTGATTGGTTGAGATGATCTATTGGCACGAGGATGCATGCATTTCAAAGACCTCAATCGTTATAGTCGGAGAAGCTTACACTGAAGGGGAGATCTGATATGGAAGACGCTGGGTGATTGGTAGATTTGTGAAGCTACAGGACTGTTTCAGACACGGCTGGTTGAAGAGCAAACAGAAGATCATCAGTTAAGAGGGAGTCTGTTGGTGCATGTTTTGTAACAGATGATCTTTTGTGTTTGTTAGAATTGAGAGCAACGGTCAAAGGGGAGACTGTTGGTGCATTTTGTGACCGTCGCTATGCAATTCAGACCAGCGGAACGCCACAGGCGAAGTTAGCACAACTTCGCCTTAGGCGAAGTTAGAACAACTTCGCCAACGGCGAAGTTGTAACAACTTCTGCCTTAGGCGAAGTTATCACAACTTCGCCATAGGCGAAGTTATGAACAACTTCGCCTACTGGCCCAAGCCCAAGCCCGAGAAGATGTTTTGTCTATATATATGTGTGTCTTGTTTAGGTTTTGTATCCAGAAAATAAGAGTATTGTGTTATAGTTCATTTGTCTAGAGAGTAAAGGAGAGGAAGTGTCGTGAGAGACGACCCGAGGTAGAGCTCACCTCGGGTCGGACGTGTTTCTGTTTATGTAACGGTATGTAACGTGTTTAATTATTATTATAAAGAATCTGCAGATTTGTTTATCCTGTTCTTGTATTTGTTCGTGTATTTGTTCGTGTACGTGTTTGTGTTCTTTATCTTTACACCAATAAACGAGTCTAGGAGGATTCCGCACTCCTAGACCTCGTGCGGATCTCGTATCGATCGGCGACGTCCCCGGGGGGACTTACAAGCTTTGAATCAGCAAGCATCGTTCTAGCACCTTCAATCAACGTTCTATTCTTTCGTTCAGCAACACCATTTGGTTGTGGTACGCATGGGGCACTATATTCTCGATGAATTCCTTTTAGTAAACAAAAGAAATCCAACACAGTATTTTTAAATTCAGTACCATTGTCACTTCAAACTCTCCTCACATTCTGTTTGTATAGTGATTCGATCTTAGTGATTAAATTTTGAACAAGAACCGGTGTTTGATCTTTCGAACTCATAAATAAGACCTATGAGTGTCTTGAATAATCATTAGTAACTACCAGGCAATACCAGTCTCCAGAAATACTCGCACGATTCACTGGACCGAAAAGATCCATATGAAGTCGCTCAAGAGGATTATCAATGGAATTTAATAACTTAGAAGGATGCACCCTTTTCTTCTGTTTTCCCTTTTTGCAAGCAATACAGTGATCAGATAATTTAAAGTTCTTCAGAGAGACACCTTCAACTAGGTCATTTTCCATTAGGTAGTTCATCTTACGAACATGAATGTGACCCATTCTACGATGCCATAGAATAAAATCTTTCTTGGTTGCTTTCGAGACAAAACATGTTTCGATTGATGTTGATACTTTAGAACTCATATTTAAGACATAAATATCATTCGATCGAGGTGATCGCATGATAACCATGTCCTCGGGAATCACATACCCCAGTTTCAAAATCAGACACTCCTTATCTGTAAATATTGTAGTGTATTGCTTGTCACAGATTTGCGACACACTCAATAAATTATGGTCTACCTTGTCACAGTAGTTAACCTTCTCAAAAGTAATATGCCCATTCGAAACATCACCTTCTTGTGTAATCATACCCCCCGAAATTCCCAGCAAACGCCACATAACCCTCTTGAATATTTCTCACATTAGTTAAGAGGTCGAGATTTCCAGTAATATGGCGAGAACATCCACTATCCATAATCCAGTTTTCACCAGAAATGGTCTTGGATGTACCTTACACACAAACGAAAATGATTAGTTCAAAAAGGCAGCCCAGGCCTCAGTCTTGGGCACCATTTGGTTTTCTTGAGAAAAGTTAAACTTAGTTTAATTCAACTGTTGTTCAGCAACTTGAGAATAAGTTACAAGCTTCTTAGACTTTCGTCTTAGATAACCAGCTTGAACTACATTTGAGTTCACATTTTTGCATAACGGTTCAGTTGGAACAAACTTTGGTTTAACTTTTCAAGGATTCACGTTTGAGAACATGATGTGAGTATCATCATCATACGACACTGGTCGTTTCAGAATCTCTGTTACCAAAGGTACATATTTTGATTGATCTTTGACAAATGGGTGAATATTCTAAGAACTCTTCTGACCACAGTTTCTCACCACATGTTCTTGTTGACCGCAAAGGAAACAGCTTCGCATGTCCACATGATTGCGTTGAGATTTAGCAGTGACATATGATACAGAAGGTTGATGATGACTCACGTTCTTTGTAAAACTCTTACCTAAATCATCAGATAACTCAGATTTCTTTTTCAAATAAAAATCTAAGTTAGAACAATTTGAGAAACTTTTCAGAGTATCTGTTCCAGCTGACTTTACAAATTGAACTTTCTTAGCATGTTTTAAAACTTGCTTAGCTTTAGTAAAAGGATCAGATGAAACTGATGTTTTAGCTTGAGCATACCGACGTTCAAGATCTTGAATTTTGGAAGTTTCAATGTGAAACACACTCTCAATCAGTTCCGGTTTAATGATACTTATTGGAATGTCTTTCTCAGTGAACATCATGTCTATCCCCTTTAATTTAAACACATGACCAATAGATGGCTTGGAAACATTCGGATTTATGAAACGCAACAAATCCTCATCAGAAATTTTGGGTTTTTCTGGTTTCTTATCCCTCACTGGTTTGACTAACATGAGTATCTTGTTTCACCTGAGTTGTGTGCGAACCATACACAACCTCTTCAAATTCATGAGGTTCACACAGTATGTGATTAGAACTTGAAATGTTCTTTCTCTTGTGTATGATTTCAGGTTCGAACACATCCTCAATGATGACTTTGTCAACATTTTCAACAAAGACTTTATTGCTTTGAACATGAGGTTTCTGAGTTGTAGGTTGGGCTTTAACAGTTTCAGGTTTAACTAGTTTTGCTTTTTCAGAAATCACAGATCCTTTAACAATCACATCCTCTTCTTTTCTAGCAAAACGATTTGGTTTGTAAACATTTTGAAAAGGTGGTGGAGTTTCAACAAAACCTATTCCTTTCTTTGAATCTTTTTGCTTACCAGATACTTCAATTATTTCATTTAGAAAAAAGGAAGAGTTACTGAATTTACCCAATTTGTTCTTTAAATCAAGAACCTCATTTTCAAGCTCGGTTATCTTTGATCTATGTTTCAAAATTTCTTGAAACTTTTGATCATTGATAGTCATTTTAACAGATAACTCAGCCTTAAGATCATGATTACTAATAGTTAAGGCCTCAATTTTCTCTCTTGAATTCATTTGAGAGGTTAAGGATTGCCTATAAGTGTCTTTTAACAAAACAATCTCTTTTAGCAAATTATCATTTTGAAGTTTTAAGGAGTCTATCTTAGGTTTGTTGATTTCACAATAAAGCACATGAAACATTTGCAGAAAATTTAGAAGTTGAAGTACTAACCTTATTTTGCTTAGCCATGTAAGTAGACGTGGTTGAATCACTGATTTTTTCCATACACACGAAAGTAGTTAGAAGCTTTTCACTTGAATCATCTGAATCAGACTCACTATCAGCATCCGAAGATAGTTCTCTTCCACTAGCATCTTGAAAATTCTTAGGAAATCCGAACATTGCCAGATTCGCTTGATTGTTATCGAACAATAACCTTTGTGACCAATCATCACCATCTAAGTTAGATAACATCGCTTGGGCTCCAAAAGATGACGGTTTCGTTCTAGAAGGTTTTCCCGCATCACTTCCACTTTTACCAGATGAGTTATGATCTTGATTTCTGGGATCAGTGTACTCCTTCTTCGGCTTATCACATTATTTAGCAAAATGCCCGAACTCTTGACAGTTATAGCATTTTACCTTTAATTTATCAAAACCCAACTTCTTGTTCAAAGAATGAAGATCTTTACCCGTTCTTTGCATAAACCTTTTCACTTTCCTGACTATCATAGCCATATTCCACTTTAGATCCATCAGTTTCAAATCTTCAGGATCAATTTGATCATAATCTTCATCAGTCAAGTCACTCGTTGCAATCTTGCTACTAACAAAATTCTCATATGAAGACATAAAGGCAGACAGAAAAACAAAGTTCTGTTCAGCCTCTCTCATGTTAACATTTGTTTGAGAAGAGAGTTGGTTTGTGGGTGATGAAGTTCCAGATCCTCCAGATGAACCAGAAACGCCAGATAATCCAGTATTTCCAGCTGTGTAGAAACAAGCACGTTGGTCACTATAGATAGTTGTTGCATTATCGCTTGCAGTTTGTGTTAGAAATGCAGTGATAAGAGAAATGGTTGAACTTAATGGCATACTTCCACCATAAAATGCATGATCTTAACTATCTTTTGAAGACTTATGACATTTAAGATCATATTCTCGTGCCTCGATCTTTTGCATAAATTCCGATGCCGTCAAATCATCATTGTTGAAATAATTATTTTCTTTCAGAACCATCAAGATAGTCGAGTAAGAAATCGGTAATGCACTTTTAATGATATCAATTTTATCAATCTCAGAAGTTTCCAATCTCATCTTATCCATCTCAGCTATTAAATGATTAAATCGTGTTGTCATCTCTTCAACAGTCTCACCCTTAAGCAGGTTAAAGTTTCTAAATTGAAATTTCAGCATAACCATTTTGCTTTTAGCGGTGTTACCCATACTCCTCATATGAATATGTTGGAATAATGAGGCACAAATCTTTATACTTCCTACTTGGTGAAAGATGTTTACAGGTAATGCCATAGTGAGAGTAGAGTAGGCCTTTGTCTCAATTTCTAATGCTTTCTTCTCTTCAACCGAATATTGCGAGATAGCTTTAGGTGTAAAAACAATAGTCTCATCCCCAATCATTGGAACTGTGTAAACCTCATCCAAGAAATACGAACAATCAGGGTGAACTGACCCTAAATGAGCACGGAAACGGGGTTCCCACTTAGCAAAATCGCTAAATTTCATTAAACGTGGACACTTTGAATGTGAACCGATCTCGGTATCCAGTTGCAACATTTGTTGCATTAACATATTTTGGGAAGCTAATGCATACATACCGGCCATGTGTGCTAAATAATCAATTTTCTCCAACTTCAGGAGTTAAATTGAAAATTAATGTAACGAACTATGAACAGTAGATAACGAACTGTGAACAGTAGGTAATGAATCCCAACTTAACGAAGTTAAGAGTATTCAGGTAACGGAATAGAACTGAGATTAACGAATCTGAAACAGTGACCTTGACGAATTGGTCCACGAATTAAGTAACGAGACAGGTGGTTTCTTTTAACGAATCACTAAGTAACGAATTAGCTACAGTTGATAGCGAATCAACTAATAGCGAATCAGTTAGTTACAACAGTTGTAACAAACTTCTGACAACAATTTCCACGTGGCAAAAGTTGTTATGATTACGGTTAACGAGGTGAGACACATGTCACACGAATTAGATAACACGAATTAGAATGTGTAACACGAATTGGAAATATGTAGCGAAATGGTTCACGAATCAGCTAATCATCCTAACGAATCAGCTTAAAGATGTGGACGAATTAGTCAGGAATGTTAACGAACCACTTGAATCTTCAAATCTTCAAATCTTCAAACCTTCAAACACAAATTTCCAGAAATCTGGAAAAACGTATGAACTTTTAACCCAGTAACAAATCCGTATTAACACCTCAAAATACTACCAAGTCGATAATCTAACCTATCAATTTACTCGGAATAACCACTCGAAACCAAATCATACTATCTTGTCACTCAATTAACCTTAGATCAAAACCAAATTGACCATAATCAATACCCTATTTTCGGCCAAAACCAAACCAGCACGATTCAATCCAAAACTCAATCCAAATTCCAATTCCTCACAACCAAATCTTACCAATATGTTAACAACAACAAATCCAATCCAAACAATCCATAACAAGTCCAAATCAAACTCAATTCAATCCAAACTTAAACCAAATATAACCTTATATTGAAGATACCAATTAACAGGTCAATAATACCAAATTAACACACAAATCAAGGGAAAATGAGCACCGAAAGCCCTGATACCACTTGTTTGAACACTGAATTAAACTTAACCTCAGATCTCAGATCTGATCTATACGATTAACTTCGACTACGGATCTAGTTCATAATTGCACTTGATTGTATATATGTTATGCGTTATATATTAATTGTATGTGTATAATATTAGTATTGAAGCTTGAGAGGAGATTTGGGCAGGGGTTCGATAAAATATCTCAAAACTTAAATAAACAGTGGACTGAAACCACTATAAATAGAAGAATCTAGTTCGTTACACATACCATAACGAACTAGCATCCACTTCGTTACATACATAAAATATAAATAACTTAATGAATCACCCCCTGATTCGTTAAACATCCTTAACGAATCAGGAGGGAAATTAACTTAGATCTAGTTCGTTAAACATCCTTAACGAACTAGTCTATACTTTAACAAACTACAATAATAACTTAATACTTCATTACATAAATAAAACGACAAATATATAAACGATAGATACAAAGACTCGAGACGCAAAATCGTGTACTAACAAAGGTTTAAATATCACTAAAGCTTGCCAGTGAACACTGTATATCAAATAGCTTTCTAGAAACAGTTATTCTTTCAATCAAAACACTAAGTATGCTAGAAAGTTTTAACTATATAAAAGCTTGCTAGTAAACATATTCAAACATGATCAGATATCAAGCCTGCATGGAAGGTTGAAATTTCATATAAAATAGTGAACTCTACCCGAAAAGTATAAAAACTTCAAAGTATGCTCGATAAGGATAAACTTAGACAAAAATGACTAAGTATGCTCGAAAAGGTTATAAATCATCAAACCTTACTCGAAAGTACATATTAAAACCTTTTGAGGTAAAATGCAACTCTTTTTGACTTAAACCAATTATCAAACATATTTTTCATTAAAGATCATTGTTTAAAAATTGTGCATTTAGAGATCAAATTTCAATCATGTTTCCTTTCAAAACAGTTTCTTTCCTCTTCTGAAAAGATCTCAATTATGGGATTATATTGACTAAGAAGCTTTCTCAATACTTCATTCTCAGCATTATTATGACAGTATAGACAGGTTTACAGCAGGTCTAGACTTAGCATGAATTTTATTTCCTTGGTGATATGATTATTATTCAATTAGGATGCATAATACTCAATGGATAACACTTATTGTTTTCTGATGCTCCATATCTATTCTCAAGGCTTATTTGGCTTTCTCCATATCACCATGATTTGGCATTGACCCCCTGGTTTTGGTTTAAAAACTTTTAATGACAGAACTTATGGTTTTTTTGTTTTTTAATAAGATTGTGAGCACATAACAACTTTGTGTTGTTTATACTGTACTTTTTGCTTAGTATTTGTTCTTTTTCATTTTCATCTAAATACTTCATTTTGGGGACCAAATACCAACGGGCTCGTGTGTAAATGGATAATCACCTTTCTACCTATCATTCGGAAAGATTTATCTAGGAACATGCATAGACAACAACGTAACTCCACATAAAGCTTCGCAGTTTCGTTATGTTTATATCACCTTAGATTTTACACATCATGGGAAAGCAACCATACATGTTAATGACTATTCAAAGTGCCTTTTTAGCCTATTAAATCCATATGATTGGCTAAGTAGTCAATGTACTATCATTTACAACTTTTAAGTTATTAGTCACCCACTTACTTTTAGCTTCCAGGTTAATGGCTATCCTGACTGTCTACAAGTAGTCAGCAGGACCAAACACATAAATAAATACATGTCCTTTTGGATTAGAGTTAATGACATAGTTTTAAGTGAAAGAATAAATTACTATTTCCCCAAATGATTTTTGACGTTGGACTAATGGCTATCCTCTTAAATCTACAAGTAGATGACAGGACCAAACATATACAAGGATATGCTCCTCTGACTTGGGAAAATGACATATTTTTTAAGCAAAAGTAATTCTTTTGAGACTTTTCATTGAAAACTTCTTTTAAGCTTCTATAACGCTTGAATTGAATAGTATTATCATATCTCTACACCATTAACAACTTGCTCTGTTTTATCAAAACTGTTTTGATCAAAATTTTCTTAACATATTTCATTTGAGCATAACATTTTGACACAAAAGCACATTTTGACACAAAGACAAGTAACATATTCAAATCATAATCATTAATGACATCATTAAAACAAGCAGACTTCACATCATCTATATAGTCTAATTCGTCCTAACAACATCATCAGATTAGATTACTCACATATTCAAGCATTCATTTATGACATCAGATAAGTATATAATCAAGTATAACAATTCAAAATACTTATCATGACATCCTACAAGCCAACTAATAAACAAGCAAAAGCATCAAAGATACCTAAATTTGCACAGATAATCACTTAAGTACATATTGTAGGTTCCCTGGACGGATCGCACGAGATATCTCGGTCTACTCAGGTGCGGAATCCCTGCGTAGATCGTTACAAGTATAGAACACGAATCACACGAACACACGTTATATATTATAACTCAAACACGTGATGTAATATCACTGTTACAGACTCTCGTCCTCACGTTACAATGAACTCGAACAACTGACACGAACTTAAACGACGATTACAAACCAAGCCGTAACCTAGGACTATAAATACACGACAACTTCGCCTGGCATGTTCAGGCGATGTTGTCCATAACTTCGCTTGACTAACAAGTTCGCCTGTTAAGCGAACTTGTCAGTAACTTCGCTTAAACATACAAAACATAATTAAACATTACAGACTCGATTACAGACACTAGACTATGAACTACTGACATTATGCACCAACAGACTCCCCCTTGGCAGTAGCTTCATATCTTGATCTTTCAGCACTTGTCTTGTAATCTTCAATCTTGTATCTTCACGCATGCACTCCTTCTCTAACACAAACTGACACAACTCTTTGATACTTCCTCGCTTCGTCCTTCCAAGCAGGAATATAAAAGATTTTCTTCTCATTAAGCACCTTCAGATCAGCTTGCGATAAGTTTACCAAATGCATCGGATCGTAAACTCTTAGGAGCTCTTGTTCATCCTCATCTTCCATCACCGCCTCTGCTGTCTCACAATCCACATACCACCACTTTAGGTCTTTAAGCACATCCTTGGGCATTAGCTTCATCGGTACTTCTTTCAGGCACCGGATCGGTTTATACTTCATGACCATCCAAGGTTTTCCATCAGCTCTCAAACCTCTATACTTGTCTTCAACAAGTTTCCCCTTCTGCGGTTTCAACAGCTCAAACTTCTTCTCTTTTATACTCTCTCTCCATACAATTTTCTCAATGACTCTAGCCATATTATCGTCATTTCGATTGATTAACCCCAATCTGGCTAAGTCTTTCACTTCACATTCCGGCAGTGTATTCAACGACCTTAACATTCTTTTAAAATACTGAACGCCGTCATACCGTTTAATCACAAAGAGCTTCAACTGCTCATCATAGATCCAGCAAATAATCCCTTTCTTTGCTTCAGCATAGCCTTTAATATTGTAACTCTTCTTAAACATTGTAGGGACCGCTGGTTTCTTCGTTTTGACGAACCACTGAGCATAGCCTTCCTTCCACCTAGGCTGCTCTTCCCATTCAGTCTCATCGATTACTGTCTCATTACCCATATCTGCTTTCTCCACACCTGGAATGTCATGCTCTACATTCTCTTCTACTATTTCACCTTCTTCAACATCTTCTTCAATCACAATCTGTGCTCCAATCTTCTCAATCTCCTCAGTAGGCAGCACATCATCATCAAACATCACATCATCATCTAGCATATCATCATCTAATTCTTTCAAAGCATCAATCACATCATCTTCATCATCAACCATCACCACCCCATCACCACCAACTGCACCTGCAGACTCCCCCTGAGCTGTGGAAGTCCCAAGAGCTTGAGTAGTTCTTGGCAACTCACCACCTGCATCTTTCGATGCATTGGGATCATCGTCTTTGTCATTCCTCTTCTTTGTCCTTAACTCGTCGCCTTTACAGCCTGTCTCCCCCTGAGATGCCAAGAACTCCTTCATAGCATCTATAATTCTCCCATGTTCAATCAGGAGGGACGACTGTAGTTGATTCTCTGCTACAAGGCGCTGAATAGCCTGGGTTTGGACAAGATTCACCCTTGATTGTTCAGCCACGACCCGCTCAAGTGCAGCTATTCTCTCCGAGTCTGAGAGGGTTGCATCGAAATCAAACCTCATGTTAGATGTGTCTTGAGTATACTCAGCAGGGATCTCGAATGTAACCGGGACATCAGAAGCAGTTGTGGACGTAACCGCAGGTGGTATCGTGACCGACAACCCTGCAGTTGCAACGACTGTCGACTCTACAAATTGTGCCACCACCTCTGAAGGAGTAAGCGTTGGAGGTGGTAAAGACACAATCTCCGGAGTCGTCAGCTGGATAGTAGTGATTGGGATGCCAAAGGCTGATGATGTAGCCACCACGGGAACATCCGCGGCGCTTAAACCTGTGACCTGTAGTGATGTAGGAACAATCGACATACCTGACAGTGCGGGCGGAGCGAAACGTACCACTCTTGAAGTCTCTCCAGCTCCCATACCTGCACCTGTCCTTTCCCGTCTTGACCATCTAATCAACTTGTGAATATCCTCTTCTTCTTCCTCTGACTCAGTATCATCAACTGTCCTCTTTCTCTTCCCTAACGTCCTTTCTCGTATCACCAACATCCTTCTCGCCTCATCCATAACATCATCAAGATCTGAGTCAGCCACCGTCGTAGCTGCTCTAGTAACATTCACTTCCCGAACCTGTGCAGCAGAGACCTGCACCTCTTCTTGTGGATCAAACCGGTCCATGTCGAAGAATCCTTGGCCGCCAAATGCAGCATCAAGGTCTACATCCTCCTCAGCCGACACAACAGGCACAGCAGGTACATCTCGAGGTGCTCCTACCTGTCGTGGTTGAGGGTCTCTGAACTCATCCCCAGTAGCAGGAACATACTCCGGGTTGATTAAATACCCAAACAGTGGAGTATGCCTCGGACGCAGCTCAGGCTTGCTCCTCGCACTGGATGTGCGGCATTGAGCGAAGATACGTTTGCTCACATTCTCCACGTATCGTATTGGACGTCGTTGAGGCAACGTGGGAGCAACATGATTCAAGATCATCTGAATGAATCTTGGATACATGATGAACCTCTCACGGGCCATCGCTCTTCTCTGTCTATCGATCTCGTAAAAGACCATCTGACTAAAGCTATAACGTTTGTTATAAGTCAGAGCAGTCATTGCTGACTGCATGGTCGCACCCATACCGTCAGTGCCCGCCTTCCTCCCTGACATGCAGACAATCATTACGTGCATGAGGAAGCGCCACTGATCGAGCCCTTCCTCCTCTGAGTATCACCTAATGGACCAGAATAGCCCATTCGGAGAAACGCTCCATCACGGAACGGAGCCACAAACTCTGTAGGGTCATCCCTAGTCTCCTCTCCAAAACGTAACGCCACCCGAATTTGTTCAGACGAGAACTGAACTTCTTGATTATTGACGGTTGCTCTCATAACCGGGGGCTCAACGCGGCAATCGTATTCCACAGTCTGCCAGAAATCCTCAATATTGGGTAAGGAAATCGGCAGAGTCGTAGTGATTGCGTGGAATATCCTCGAGCGAAGGAGGAATGTGATTATCTCGCGGTAATCCTCCACACCACTCGCTTCCGGGTCTAAGGTGATGAACATGTTGTGACCTGGGAAGAATTGCCTCTGATTATCTCCATCGTCACCTCCAGCACCTCCAGCACCTGCTATTGCAGCCATACCTGCAACAAACGAACCAAGTTAGATAAACATTAAGGCGTACCACAAGTTCGCTTGTTACCATGTGCGAAGTTGTGATAAAATCTGTATAGGCGAAGTTAAAGTTGGGGCGAAGTTAGGAACAACTTCTCTTCATCTTTAAGTTCGTCTAATAATTAAAAAATTAAAAGGTCCATAACTTCGCCTCACCACAACATCGCCTCAGGCGAAGTTGAGCCTCAGGCGAAGTTACGGATAACTTCGCCTAAACCTTAAGTTCGCCTGAATCTGAAACGACAACAGTAAGCAGAATCTAAGTCGGAAAATCTGATGTTTCGGTCAATTTTGACGATTGAGGAGCCTAAAACACATGATATTAAGAGTATCTGGACGATCGTTTTGTTCATGACCACGTAAAAACCAGTTTTGACAATCCGGTAACAAAGGTCGATCGACCGAGGTCACGAAACAAGTCGAAACGACCTCAGATTAACATCAATGAACATTGATTATACGATATGATGACCCAACAAACCTATAAATCTGTTTGAAATCGAAGAAAGATAGCAAAGATAAATCGACAGATAACTTCGCGAAGTTATCGAGAAGTTCGCTTAGGGTTTTACTGATAAGTTCGCTGAATTTGAAAAGTATGAACAGTTTGACCTTTGAAAATCCTTATATAGGGACGATGTTATACAGGCAAAGTTACGGTTAACTTCGCCTAGGCGAAGTTATTCACAAGTTCGCCTGTTTAACAACTTAGCCGATATTTACAAAATCAACCCTTATAATTTGAACATTTTTCAATTAAGTTTTAAAACTTCCCTTTAAGAATTAAATGACACGAACAAGTCCAAGTAACCAGATACAAAATTATAAAACTACCTAAGTACAAGAAACTTTTTTAAAAAATAAAGTATAAGGGATCAAATTTCAGTCTCGATAGGGACTACTACGTTTTAGAAAAGATCCGAACAGGAATCATACTAACTACGTGACTGTCACATAGATCCGTGTTTAGCTGTATTATGACATAAAGAGACAGGTTGTAAGCAGGTAAATAACTTAAGATGGTTTTCATCGTTTCTGTGATACGAGTTAGGTTCAATTATGCCTCAAAATTTAAGTGGGCAACAACTCAGAGATTTTGATGCCTCCTATCTATTCTCAAAGCATATTTGGCTTTCCCCAAGTCACCCCGAATTGACCTCGACCCATAGTGTCTGATTAAGTTTGTAAGTACTCTTCATCTGCTTCCCGTTCTCTTTCTTACTCCATGATTGAGAAGTCTTGACATTTTCAGCTCTAGAATGTTTTCATAACTCATAATTTTTTTAATTTTTTTTTTTTTTTATGATAAACATTTACATAGACTTCAGAGTAGTAAACAACTGCAAGTCCCGAATCTGGATCACTGCAGTTTCTTGAAACGCTATCTTCACGGGAATCAGAACACTTACGGGCTCGTGTATGACTGGGTAATCGCTTTTTTGCCTATCATTCGGAAAGATATATATGAAGACATGCAAAACTCATAAGGAGTTTCCACGTAAAATCAAGTAGATTTAGTTTGTATCACATCTACTTTTACGCACCATAAAAAGCTACCATGACATACAATAACTGTCCTAAAGCCTTTTAAGCCTAATAACTTCACTAGTTAAGCACACAGAATCAGTATATCTATCATTTTCCAAGGTTGGATCAATTTTCTGTTAAACATAGCAAACGAACTTCTTACGAAGTAGCAGACTTGAAAAATAATTTCATTTCCCTTTAAAAAATTTTTTAACATTAATCGCCCCGACCAAAACAAAGTCTTCAGATAAACGGCTATCCCGAAGATCCAATGGATCAGCTGGACCGACCACATACTAGTATGTGTCCTTCTAACTAAGTATGATCGACTAATTTTAAGCGAAAGAATGAAAACTCATCATAAACCGCCCCGGTCACTTTCAGTCATTTGGTTAATGGCTATCCTCAAATTCTACAAGTAGAAAATGAGGACCAAAACATATCCGAAGACAAGTCCGTCAAACTGAGGCAACCGACATATTTTTAAGCGATAGTGACGTTTTTTTTTTTTTTTTTTTATGATAAAACATGAAAAGCATGGTTACTCAGGATTGATCATCCCATTCAGCTCGATAAGGTTTTGAAATCTTGTTTTGTCAAACGCTTTAGTATAAAGATCAGCGAAATTATCAAGCGTATCCACCTTTTCAAGCACAATCAGTTTCTTCTCAGCACAATCCCGTATAAAATGATGACGTATGTCAATATGTTTAGTTTTACTGTGCTTCACTGGATTGTTAGTTACTGAGATAGCAGCTGTGTTATCAATGCAAATAGGAGTAAGTAAGAAATTCAGACCATAGTCGCGCAACTGTTGTTGAATCCAAAAAACCTGGGAGCAGCAGTTGGATGCTGCCATGTATTCTGCTTCACAGGTTGAAATTGCGACTAAAGTCTGCTTCTTGCATTGCCACGACACCAATCTGCCACCAAGAAACTGACATCCTCCAGTTGTTGACTTCCGACTCTGATTGCACCCTCCATAATCAGAATCTGTGTAAGCGACTAGCTCCAAGTCTCCTCCTCTCGGGTACCACAATCCCAGCTTCGGTTTGCCCTTTAGATACCTCAGTATCCTCTTCACACCCTTCAGATGAGATTCTTTTGGGTTTGCCTGAAAGCGTGCACTAAGACAAACAGCAAACATTATATCAGGCCTAGAAGCAGTTAAGTACATTAAAGAACCTATAATAGCCCGATATTGAGTTGGGTCCACATCTGCATCACCGTCTGACTCAGCACCCAATTTGTGATTGACGCAGATTGGAGTGTCGAATGGAGTGCTGTCCTCCATCTTGAAGCGTTTGAGCACATCATGGACATACTTGGTCTGATGAATGAACATCCCATCCTTCTTCTGATCAACCTGCAATCCTAAAAAGAAAGTTAGTTCACCCATAGCACTCATTTCAAACCTCTTTTTCATGACGGCCTCAAAATCTTGACACATGGAGACTCTTGATACAGCAAAGATAATGTCATCCACGTAGACTTGCACCAGCAGGAAGTCGCTTCCATCTCTCTTGAAGAACAACGTGCTATCTATCTTCCCTCTTTCAAACCCATTTTCAAGCAAGTAATCTGATAAAGTTGAATACCAGGCACGAGGTGCCTGATGTAGTCCGTACAATGCCTTGCTTAACTTGTACACGTGATCAGGAAAGTCTGGGTCAGGAAAACCCGGAGGTTGCTCAACATACACTACCTCATCAACTTTCCCATTCAGAAACGCACTCTTCACATCCAACTGAAATACCTTCATCTTCTTATAAGCAGCGAACGCCAAAAACAATCTAATGGCTTCCAACCTTGCGACATGAGCGAACACTTCATTATAATCAATCCCCTCTTGTTGATTAAAACCTTTAACGACTAGCCTCGCCTTGTTTCTTATGATAATCCCTTTCTCATCTCTCTTGCACTTAAACACCCATTTTGTGCCTATCGCATGCATATGCTTCGGTTTTTCAACCAAAGTCTAAACTTCCATTTTCTTGAATTGAGCCAACTCTTCTTGCATAGCTTCGACCCACGAGCTGTCCTTGAGAGCCATTTGATAATTCTTCGGTTCAATCTGGCTGATAAAGCAGGTGTACAAGCATTCGTTGATTATCCCTGTCTCCTTGCTGCTTGTGTAAACACAGGTGTGCTCATTCAAGCTACGTCTTGTTTGTACACCGGAGGACACATCACCAATCACATTCTCCAAAGGGTGATCTTTATGAATTCTCGTGGTCGGAACAGAACCGACATGCAAATTGTCTTCCAAGTTAGAAGAGAGCTCGTCAATGGTTGTTTCATGCTGAGAGTGAAATGGATTGAAAAATTCTTCTTCAGTCGAGGCGGCAGGGGTATCGACAGCATTTGATGAGGAAGGTTGACATTTATCGATCAGCTGTCTTTGTAATAGGTTTTCTTCCTCATCAAGGATCATCTTCGTAGCAACTCTCTCTTCTTCTTCAGCAATATCCAAATACGGTATGTTAAAAGACTTAAAAAGTTTAACATAGTCGAAAAACTCAGCAGGTCCGTTGCTTGGTTTTGGCGGTTGGTAACTTGTGATATCGGTGTTACACACCACCTCAACCTTGCTGGTCGATGTATTAAAGACACGTCTGTTGGGAGTCCCAACAACATAACCGACTAAGATTCCTTCATCGGCTACTTCACCAAATTTAGAATTTGTCTTTAAAATTGAACAAGGGGACCCGAATGGTTCAAGACCACTCAAGTTGGGCTTTCTCCCATGCATAAGCTCATAACACGTTTTACCAAGTCTTTTAACAGTTAAGACTCTATTCAGAACATAACAGGCTGTAGCAACAGCTTCAGCCCAAAACACCACAGGAAGCTTTGAATCAGCCAGTATTGTTCTGGCTCCTTCAATTAATGTTCTGTTCTTCCTTTCAGCCACTCCATTCTGTTGCGGTGTATACGGAGCGCTGTATTGGTGTTCGATCCCTTTCTGAAGGCAGAAGATCTCCATCTCAAAATTCTTGAACTCCGTTCCATTGTCACTCCTGATGAACTTAACCCTTTTATCCATAACATTCTCAACTTTGGTAATCAAATTCTTCACCATCTGAGCCGTTTCGTCTTTTGATTTCAGGAAATATACCCACGAATATCGTGAGTAGTCATCAGTGATCACCAAGCAGTAAGAAGTACCTCCTAGACTTTTTGCATTCACGGGACCGAAGAGATCCATGTGAAGCAATTCTAGGGTACTGGCAATTGAATTGACTTTCTTGGTGAGATGGGATTTCTTGTGCTGCTTTCCCTTCTTGCATGCTATACATTTATCTTCAAAATTGAAATTCTTCAAGGGAACGCCCAGCACAAGTCCATTCTTGACAATGTTGTTCATCTTCCGAAGATGAATGTGCCCCATTCTCCTATGCCACAATTCGGACTCCGATTCGCTCGCTTTTGTCATAAGGCATGATTCTTCCGTGGCCATTTCAGTCGACCTCATATCCATAATATACGTATTTCTTTCACGTGGAGCCTTCATCACAATCCACTCCTCTGGTATCTGAAAACCAGGTTGCAACACAATCGCCTCATTCTTAGTAAAATGAACGGTGTACTCCTTATCACAGATCTGCGACACACTCAGCAGATTGTGCTTCAATTCTTCTACAAAGTTAACTTTCTCCAATGTCATCTTTCCGTTCGACACCGTTCCCATTCCTGTAATCTTGCCACCACTTTCACCGGCAAAGCTCACTCTCCCTCCTTGAACAGGTTTCAAATCGTGTAACAAGTATTTGTTACCCGTCATGTGCCGGGAACAGCCGCTATCTACAACCCAAAGATTGTTGGCAGCCCTGTTCAACTGTTCCTGCACAATAAAGCAAAAGATTAGAATTTAGGGACCCAAGACCAATTGGTCTTGGATCTATACATCCCAAACTTTGGCTTTCCAAAGTTAGTATCTTGATAATTCCTGTAAGTCCTACTAGGATACCTCCTTGTAGATTGATTGTGAGGCCTACCAAACCTTAGTGAATTGAAAGAATTATAGTTTGTAGTTTGGTTATTAGCAGTGTAAAACTGAGATTTGTTTCTATGAAAACCTGAATTAGTCACATTTTTGAATTTTAAATGGTTTTCATTTTTAGCAGCATGATAATTACAATTAGGCTTATTCTCAGTTTTAGTAGGCCTTACACCTCTGAATCGCTGCTTCAGAGGGCAATCTGCAACTAGGTGCCCTAATTGATTACACCTAAAACAACACCAATGCTCAACCTTTTTATCAACCGGTGTTTTAGATGTCGAGGCTTTATTACCGCCCGTTCGTCTCACGTATGGTGGGACGTACGGGTTTAGTGGAGTACTCTTTTTATTCGTCTTATCTTTCTCTCCACCATTGGGTAATACCACCTCCTCTTTTGCCTTACCAGACTCGGATGACTTATCCGAATCCGATGAGACTGGACTTGGATCAGAAATTTTAACACTTGAAACAGGCGAACTTGTTTCGCCTCCACTAACATTTGGTTCTTTACAAGTTATTTTAACTGGTACTGTCTGAGCAACCTCAAAATCAACAGATTTCTGAACACTAGGGTTAAAAGTGTAATTGTGATTATAAGGTGGTGGAACCTCATGATAACCGATTCCTCCTCTCTTAGCAGAGGAACCTTGATCACTAACAAGGTGATCAAGAATAGCAGAGGAATTTCTGAACTGCTCTAGTTTTCTATTCAGTTCCACCACTTTTACCTGGAGATCAGCAATCTGTTTTTCTCTATCAGCAATTAGTTTGGTTTTTTCCTCCAAAACTTCATAGCTTAAATCAATCACTTCAATTTTTTCAGCAAGTTTTGTTTTTAGGCTTTTAACATCTTTTTCACAAGCTTTTATTTTGACTTTATAGCTATTTTCTCTTGCTTTTGTAAAATGATGATCTTCTTTTAGGGTTTTAAATTCAGCATCCAACCTAACATACTGATCGGTTATAGTTGCTAATTGCTCAGACAAGTTTTCACATTTAGAACATGTAGGTTTAGAACATACCTCGGAGAGCTGGTCATTTACGTCTGCCATAAGAGCTTTTTCTTCTCCGGTAACCTTCTTATTTTCTTCAGTTTCAACCTTCGCCAAATTTGCCTGCTCAAAAGTTTCTTTAGAATGCAGGTTCCAGGTGTATTCACCATCTTCTCTGGAAATCATTGCACTATAATCTTTAGAACCCCCACTTTGCTGTGTAGACCTGCCCTGACTTCGTTCCACACGCTCATTCCTGCATTCCTTTGCAAAGTGACCGTTTTGTTGACAATTGTAGCATCTCACCTTCGCTTTGTCAAACCCTGGCTTTCCACCGACAAACTTTCTCCCGGTCTTTCTCATAAACCGCTTCACTCTTCTTACGATCATAGCCATCTGCCATTGCAGATCCATTTCCTCCAGATCATCAGCATCAATCTGGTCATAGTCTTCATCCAACATAGCTGGATCAACAACCTTCCCTTGAATGTAGTTCTCATAGGAAGCAATAAAAGAAGCATAGAGACCAAACTGCTCTTCAGCAGACTTGACACTCATAGGCATCTTAGAGTAGTTGTTGCTGGGAATACTTGGAGAGTAACTACTCTTGCTTACCTGGGGTTGAGAACCACTCGATCCACCTGCTACATAGCAAACATCACCATTTGTGTTGACTGACACATGACCCTCATGTGATGAGTTTGCACCCGACTCTCCCTTCGAGTAGTAGGCAGCAGATTCAGTCTTCGATCCTGAGCTAGTGTTGACTTTAGCTCCATACATACCTGGATCTTGAACCTGATCCATAGGTGTCTCCTTTCTGACCATGTTAAGCTCAAAGGTTCTGAGCTTGTTGACTGCCGTTTCTAGATCATATGTGGGAAAGTCTTTGTCTTCCCTCATCAGCACAGTGTACATCTCCCATTTTGGTGGGAGAGCATCTAGAAGCTTCTCAACTATTTCTTCTTCTCGGTAGGAAATTGAATAGTTGCTCAATTTAGTCATCAGATGGTAATATCGAGTGATAATATCATCTAAAGATTCATTCTTCAAATACTTGAAGACTGAGAACTGGGTTTTGAGCAATTTTATCTTTGAAGCACGGATTCCTACATTCCCTTCAAATCTGTTCTCAAGAGCTTCCCAAAGCTCTCTTGCTGATGTGTACTTTCTAAACGTATGAACGATCTCTTGTGGAAGAGCCATAGTAATAGCAGCATGAGCCTTGCTCTCGGCCTCATACATCTTTTTCTCTTCTTCTTCCATTTTGCTATACTTTTTGATTTGATCACGACCTTCATACTCCATAACTGGTGGAATATAACCATCCTGAATGCATACCCACATCTTCGCATCCTGGTATTTGACGTATTGTATGAACCGATCCTTCCATGCGACGAAATCGGTTCCCTTCAGCAATCTTGGGGCCTTAGTAGCTGACCCTGCTTCAACTTCCATCTTCACTAACTCAGAGATGTTAATTGACGACATTTTTCCCGAAAAGTAAGAAACCCGAAAAAATCAAAAAATTTTCTTAAATGTACTATAGGCGAAGTTACGGATAACTTCGCTTAAGTCTTAACTTCGCCGCTGATTAACTTCGCTGAAGAACTTCGCAGATGATTAACTTCACTTAAGGTAAGCGAACTTAGGAGGTAGGCGGAGTTGTAGAGAACTTCGCTGAGTTAGGCGAACTTGAGAAGGTAGGCGAAGTTGTGGATAACTTCGCTTAACCTTATATCTTCGCCGAAACCCTACGTATCCTGACGGCAACTTCGCCTGATGAACACGGACGTTTTTGCAGATCTGAAATCTGGATTTTACGAGGTTTTTGACGGTGCAAAGGCTTGAACACGATGGTAGGAGGTAAGATTGACTCAAAAACACAGAAAACACGTCCCGCGAATAGTCGAAACGGGACGATTTCTATACCCGCGTGAATATCCTGAACCACACAATCGAGCAAATGATCTGATACCAATTGTAGGTTCCCTGGACGGATCGCACGAGATATCTCGGTCTACTCAGGTGAGGAATCCCTGCGTAGATCGTTACAAGTATAGAACACGAATCACACGAACACACGTTATATATTATAACTCAAACACGTGATGTAATATCACTGTTACAGACTCTCGTCCTCACGTTACAATGAACTCGAACAACTGACACGAACTTAAACGACGATTACAAACCAAGCCGTAACCTAGGACTATAAATACACGACAACTTCGCCTGGCATGTTCAGGCGAAGTTATCCATAACTTCGCTTGACTAACAAGTTCGCCTGTTAAGCGAACTTGTCAGTAACTTCGCTTAAACATACAAAACATAATTAAACATTACAGACTCGATTACAGACACTAGACTATGAACTACTGACATTATACACCAACACATATCAGTTAACATCAAAAAGTATCATAATCAAACACATACACACAACATCCATTGAGACTTTGAAAAGATATTCAGTTTGTCAGGTCCCTAATTTCAGCTGGATCTTACTCAAATCATGTCATAACTCACACAAATAGATGTGTCGACAAGGGAGTTAATGACGGGTTGCTATATTTTGAAAGATTACCGTTTGTTAAAGGCGGAATCAATAACAAACGATGTGGTTGCTAAACAGTAATCAAAGGTAACTAACACACACAAGATTCACTCAAAATATTTCCATTTATATAATGTTCATCATACAAAGGGTAATCGATTTAGGGTTTTTTGAAGGAAAGTTTATCCATACTATTCTAGGACCGCCGTCACTTTCGAGAGATATTCTTCCTTACCGAAAAGTGTAAAGGCTCAAATCCGTCGGAGGCGTGCCCTAAATTATTCTATTTGTAGGTCTGCCATCCTTGGACAGCTGTCATTCCTTCTAGAAAACCCCAAACATAAATACATATTCAAATTACATATTCAGAATTATTCTAAGTGTAAAACAGGTCTTCCGGATAGGATTTGCAACAATATTCATTTTCCGAGTAGGCTGTGTGCTCTGCCATCCTTCAGGACTTGGTAACATAGAAGTGTGCCCGAGATTAGTTTCCGGGTAGACTTAACTTGAAGAGTATTTTACCAAGTAAGATACTCACCGGGTAGACTTCAATCTTCTTGACTTTGCCAGACTTTGCCCGACAATCCCTTACGAGCAACCTTGTTCTTCAATGGTCCATTCAAATCATTGCTAGAGAATAACTTATTAGCAAAGTATGCTAGGTAGCACTGTTACTTGCATGAGTTGAACCTTGCCCGATGTTACTTAGAAATATTCCATTAAAACATCAAGCCTACTTGGACCACAATTATTAATGAATACCTTGCCCGATCTTCCAATCACTTGGCTTCATGAGCTTGGTTAGCCAAAAGCTTACTCGGGAGTGAACTTTACTTGGCTCTGAAGAACAGACTTGCTGGATAAAGTGAACCTTGCCCGGATTAGTATAAACTAGTGAACCTAGCCCGGTAATACACTAATTTGCAATCCTTGCTCGGATATCCACTAAAGAAGACTTCTTAAAGATAACCTTTCCCTATAGACAAAATATCATGACTGGCTAAGTAAAAGCTTGCTCGGAGGTCTAAGGTGTGCTCGGATCCATACTTAGCGAATTCTGGGGAGGTTGAGAAGATTCTAATCTTCCATATGTCTCTTAGAACAAATCTTTGACTCAACAATCTCCCCCTTAGGTCAATTGTTTGACTCAACATAGTTTGCTCAACAAGCACACATCATGAATCAGACTTCATTTGAGTTGATCATACCCAGGGCGTTCAGAAGAAAGTTGAACCTGGTTCTATCAAGTGGTTTTGTGAATAGGTCAGCCAAATTATCACTTGTATCAACTCTTTTAACTTCAATTAAACCTTTTTCACTACAATCCCTTAGAAGTGATGTCTGATTTCAATGTGCTTAGTCTTGGAATGTTGTACATGATTCTTAACAATAAAAGGTGCAGCAGTGTTATCAATGTAAATAGGGGTGTTTAAGAAATTCAGACCATAATCCAGCATATGATTTTGAATCCAGAGGAATTGTGTACAACAAGCAGATGCAGCTATATACTCAGCTACTGCATTTGAGATTGACACTGTGGTCTGCCTCTTGCATTGCCATGACACCAATCTATCACCCAAAAATTGACACCCTCCTGAAGTGGATTTCCTACTCATATTGCACCCATCATAGTCACTATCTGTGTAGGCAATCAGATCAAATGGCTGGTTCTTTGGATACCAAATTCCCAAATCAGGTCTTCCCTTCAAATATCTAAAGATTCTATTGACTGTATTCATGTGAGAACCCTTAGGACTTGACTGGAATCTTGCACAAACACACACAGCAAACATGATATCAGGCCTTGCAGCAGTCAGATACATCAGTGATCCAATTTTTGCTCTGCATTCATGCTCATCCACTGGCTCTCCCTTTTCATCAACTATCATCTTTTCTTTTGGATCCATAGGAGTTGAAGCTGTCTTACGATCATTACACTTGAATTTGTCTAGTATGTCTTGCACATACTTAGATTGGTAGATGAAAATCCCATCAGCCATCTGTTGGAATTGCAATCCAAGGAAAAAAATTAATTTCTCCCATTGAGCTCATACTGTACTTGGACTTCATTACCTCTTCAAACTCTATACACATCTATTCATTGGTTGACCCAAATATGATGTCATCCACATAAACTTGTAACAATAGCAAATCACTTCCTTTCTTTTTGTAAAAGAGGGTCTTGTCAATAGCTCCCATTTGGAAACCATTTTCAAGTAGGTGATTTGACAACTCATCATACCAAGCTCTAGGAGCTTGATGAAGTCCATACAGGGCTTTGTTTAGCTTATACACCCCTGTTAGGATAAATAGGGTCCTCAAAACCTAGTGGTTGAGAAATATACACCTCCTCTTCTATCTTTCCATTTAGGAATGCAGATTTGACATCAAGTTGGAATACCCTTATATTCTTTGAGGCAGCATAAGCTAAGAAAATTCTTATTGCTTCAAGTCTTGCAACTAGTGCAAAGACTTCCTGAAAGTCAATCCCTTCTTCTGGTATGCATCCCAATGAAACAAGACTAGCTTTGTTCTTAATAACAATACCTCTTTCATTTTATTTCTGAAAACCCATTTGGCTCCAATTGCATATCTATTTCTTGGCCTGTCTACTAGTTCCCTAACTTGCAAATCTCTGAATTGAGCCAACTCCTCTTGCATTGCTTCTACCCAACTCTTGTCCTTTAGTGCTTGAACAATGTTCTTTGGTTCTATTTTGGATAGAAAGCAGGAGTACAAACAAATGTTTGCAAATTCAGAATGACTTCTTGTAACTCTTTCATATATATCTCCAATGGTGTTTTCAGCAGGATGATTCTTTTCAACATAGGAGGTTTGAACTATCATATCTGTAGACACAGTAGTGTCAAGATTTGATTCACTGAGATCTGGTTCTTCAATGACCAAATCAGTTGTTGCATTATCAACTTCAGGTGCTTCATAATTGTTCTGTCCTGAGGTAGATGTACCATTGTTTCCCAAATTTAATCTGTCAAATAAATCTTGAAACCTTTCCCCTGTGGCAGTTTCATCTTCACCAGTTTGGTTTCTTGGATCTTCCCCATTTTGAACTTCATCATCTTGCACTATTTGATTGTCCTGATTATTATTTGCTTGAACTTGTTCTGGACTTTGATTGTTCTCTTGATCATTGTCTTGAACTTGCTCAACATTTGCACTTGAGGGATCCTTTATGCATGTATATTCATTTTCTTTACTTGCAACCTTTTCCACAATTTTTCCAAATCCAATGTTTTCTGATTTGACTCTTCATACACACTGGTTTTGTAAAATGAATCATCAAAGTCTTTAGGATATATCATGAAAGACTTGATCAATTTCTCAAGGTCAAACAACCATGCTGCACCATCAACTGTGTTGAACTGATTTTCATTAAAGACTACATCAGATGATTCAATCACACTTACATGATCTTTCACATATACTCTGTAGGCCTTTGAGTGTGTAGAGTAGCCAACAAAGAAGCAATCCAAGGATTTAGCTTGAAATTTGATTAAATAATCATTGGTGTTCAAGAGTGAACATTTGCACCCAAATGGCTTGAGAAACTTGATGTAGGGCTTTCTTTTAAAGAAGATTTCATAAGGAGTCTTGTTTTGACTTTTGTTAAGAAGTACCATGTTTTGAACATAGCAGGTTGTGTTAATGGCTTCTGCCCAAAAGGTAACAGGTAGATTAGCATATGCTAGGATGGTTCTTACAGCTTCAATGAGTGTTCTGTTTCTTCTTTCTGCAACACCATTTTGTTCAGGAGTTCTAGGAGCTGAGAATTGTTGAAGTATTCCTTTTGTATTACAGAATTTTTCTATAACTCCATTCTTGAACTCAGTACCATTGTCACTTCTCATTACTTTAACCATTTCATTCAGCTGATTCACAATCCTGGTTACACAGTTCATAATTAATTCAGCAGCCTCATCTTTTGTACTTAGGAAATAAACCTAAGTGTATCTTGAGAAATCATCAATGATCACAAGACAGTATCTCTTCTTCCTAATGCTTGGTACACTCACAGGACCAAAGAGATCCATGTGAAGCATCTCAAGCACTTGATCAATTGAGTTGACGAGTTTAGTCTTGTGAGAAGACTTGTGCTGCTTTTCCTTTTGACATGAGATACATTTTTCAACCAACCTGAACTCTCTAACAGGTAAACCAATGACATGCTCACCCTTACTAGTTTGTTCATATTCTTGAGATTGACATGACACAACTTTCTTTGCAACAATTTTGACTCATTTTTAGTGTCTTTAGAAACAAAACATGTACCACCCCTTGAAACAGCTTCTTTCATGTTAATTTCATATAAATTGCCATTCCTTGGGGCCATCATCATGATCATATCAGGTGGGATCACAAATTCATGTCTTAAGATGAAACAGTGTGAGTCATCAAAACCAACTTTATAACCCTTATCACACATCTGTGATATGCTTAAAAGGTTACACTGTAGTCCCTCCACATAGAAGACATTGTCAAATGAGACTTTACAATTTTTCAGGATACCTTTTCCAACAATTTTACCTCCATTCTCATCACTACCAAATGCCACTGGACCTTCAAACTTCCCTTCATAGTTAACAAGTCACTTTTTTTCACAATTCATGTGCCTAGAACATCCACTATCCATATACCATACTTCATTCAGTGGGGTGGACTGTTCCTGCACATATCAAAGAAAGTTATTAGTTAGATGATGATCTGCTAGCTATTTCAACTTGCAAACCATCAGAATCAGTAACAATGGATGCATTAGTTGTGAGAGGAATGGGTTTAGAATCTTCATGGGTAATTTCATTGTTATCTGAGTTGTCTGTTTCATAGCCACATTCTCTAGAAGTCTTCACAAATGGTGTTGTGTTTTGGTAGTTATTTACCATATAGTCCTTTGTGTCAGAGTAATCTCTCGCATCAGTATTCTTCTCCTCCTGAACTTCAACCTTAGGTTTCCAAAGAAATCCTTGAGGTTCAAATCTATGCTTCAAAAGAAACTTTTCATCACCAGTTAGTTTAGTTGGTTTCTTTCTTGGAAAGACACCTTTGTTTCTTATCTTTTAATTGCTTGGTGATCCTTGAGTATCATCAGACTTAACTGATTTTGTTTCTTGTTTGGGGATAATTCTCAAGGGTTAAAAGTTCTTCTTGACAACAGTTTCAGATTTCCTGGGAGATGTACTTCTTTTGACTGGTTCAGCCACATGTTTCTTTGGTTTCACATCAACCTTCTCTGCAGCTTTCTTATCAGTTTCACTTATTATATCTTTTCCACACACTTTTCCTTTTCCCAAGTATTCATCATACTTCTGTTTATAAAGCATAAATTTTTGACCAAACTTTGTCTCATTGGGAATATGAAAAGGCTTAAAGTTGAATCTTTCATTTCAATAATCAGTGTGGTGGCCATATTCATCACATTTCTTACACCACACCTTTCTTTTGAAACTTTCTGTGACATTCGTGACAAAACAAGGTATACCTTATTCATTACATAGCGAGTAAACGATAAATCGGTTAATTCGTAGTGCTTAAACGAGTAACCGACCGATACTAATTATGACCCGTATATATACTGAGGGGTCATATACGAGTTATATATATATATTATAGTGGCTAACATATTGATATTTAGGCCCCAGTACGTTTAAAACCATTTAAACGAAAAAGGTTTCGTTTATTGATATGCTATGAGTTTAAACGCAATCGTTAACATCAAAACGAGCATTGTAGCATCCGTTAAGCCAAAAAATATTTATAAAACACTTACATGACATGTTCTAGGCAATCCGTGAAAATATTATGGATTTTTAAAACGAGTCAGTACGTTTTTCTTATTTTACAAAAATGGGCTGAAAAACACTCGTTTTCGCGCTATTTTTCGCACTCGAACTAGTTTTCTTGCAAAAAACCGAACCCGAATTAAATTTTGGACTGATTTTTACGCGTGGCATGAAAAACGAGGCACGAATGGGCCAAAAAGAGGCCCAATGGGCCCCATTCATGAGCCGGCCGCAAATAAGGGTATATCCCTTTTGTTTCTAGCTTGTTGTATAAGTTAAAAAAATTGGATATTTTAACACGCAAACCAACCAAGATCAAGATCAGCTGATTTCTTGCATCTTTCAGCCAAAACCTCCAAGGTAACAATCAAAACTCATGAGATTTTTACTTAATTAACAAAGTTTAACCATGAAAAATTAAGTCTTGATTAGTTTTAAACATGTTTAACCATCCAAAAACCCTAAAAATCACCTAAAATCATTTTTTGATGTCAAACATGTTTACAAGTTAGTACCATGTGTATTTTTGGCCAAAAACACGGATTAGAACATGAATATGTCGTTTTTACGGTTCGAAAGTTCGGTTTGAAACCAAAACCGAAACCCTAATTAACAAGGCTGTTATATGGATGATTTATGCTTGGTTTGATGTTATATGATATGTAGATACACTGACTTTGTGATCCAAGACCTGGAGAGTTGTTTAAACCATCAAAACTCATCGAAAACCGACAAGGTAAACCCGTAACACTCGTTTAGGGGCTGTTTAGTACTAGGTTGTGACGTTCTTGTTGTTAGCTTGCTAAAATTTTCAGGAAAATTAGGGATCATTTAAATGAGTCCCTGTTCAAATTTGGTAATTTTTCGATAAACAGAGAATATTTGGCGAATTTATTACCGTTTATTGGCGTTTATTCGGAAAAATAGTTAAACATCATCAAAAATTATGAAATTTGGTTTGGAACCCATAAATGTTATGTGAATATCACTAGAAAAGTTTGAGGACATTTGGAGATGTTTAGGTATTTTTTGTGCAATTGTGTTGTAATCGAGTTTTAACAGCCGAAAAACACGCAAAAAAGCATTTTGGCCAAAGAGTTAGGTTCTGGAGATTTTCAGGAGCTATGTGATGATATTGAGACCACTTGGCAAAATTATCGGATTTTTCAGATGTTGTTTGGTATAAACGGGATATTTATTACTTAATTATAACACATTTAATGAATTTTTATAAATAGATAATTAATCATAAAATTTCTGAAAGTATTTTTATAAAGTTATCCATATTTTAATGTATTTATACAAAAATTTCCATAATTTATATATAAGTGCATAATTAGTTATGAATAATCAAATATTTAAACTATATTTGTTTTAACGAAACCGGCAGTTTTGTGTTTAACGGACTGACTGGTATGTTAAAATGTCAAAAGTGGTCAAATATCATAGTTTTAGGTGAATTTGATAAAAATGAACTTTTTACGAGAATTCCGGACAATTCGGATGAATTGTACACGCTTCGTATAATCAAAACCGTAAGAAAACGGAAACGAAACTTGTGATCAATCCAGATACCGAAACCTTAAAATTCATTTATAAATCAAATCATTTTATCAATCAATATGTTTACATAAATTTATATGATCTTACCTATTTTCGAAATGCATAAACGATCAACTTGGCTAGGCTCGGGAAACGGTGAAACTGAGCCAAATCCAGTTTTAAACATTTCATAGTATACAACGTCACAATCTAAGACTATGGTCATGTTTTGGGCCTAACAGCTATAACCAGACTAGTTATACAGCCCGATTTGGTTTAAACACTATACTAGTATTAACAGTACGATACCAATTATAGGATACGAGTTATAATCGAGGCATAACACTTATTGACGTATATTACCTGCTCGAACTACAATGAGGTGAGTTTCACGACCCCACTTTCTAAATTGTTTTACGAACTTTTGGGGTGGAAAGCATGTTTACATATACTTATATACTTGAAAACGTGTGGTGATGTGAATTATCTAAGTACTAACACTTGAAAGTCCCCACAAACACAAGTGATTAACTTCGTGCCAGTGATGTGTGGATAGTACTATCGGTTTGACAAACCCAACTGAAGGCGCCGGTGGGGTATGCCGGATATACTTGTTTACGCAGTTGCACAATGTCATTTATACTGATAACATTCTGCTATGTGGTGTTAGACATAGTACATACTTGGGGCAAAGTGGCTGTTTAATGCCAACGGGAGTACATGGGCAAGGGTGGCCATGCACTGTGAGCTGTCTCGGTTTCACTTGTGGCTTAGTATAATACATCATACACATACTTATATACATACGTACTGTGAACTTTACGGACTCGTATACTGATTTTGTTCGAACTCGTGAAACTTGAAACTCACCAACTAGACGTAGTTGACCCGGTTTAACATGCTTTTCAGGTAAGCCGAAGTTAGAATGATTTGCTTACGTGCTTGGTGTTAGAAGGAAAGTTGAATAGCTGCGAATAGATGCAAATACGTACTAATGAATAAGGAACCGAGAACTGGTTATGTGTTTTTCATCTAGTTTGTAAACATAGTACCTACCAATGTAATATGATGTAAATTAGTTGTTGAATTTCTTTATAAACAATGTGGTTGATACCAGTGTTATCTGTTACATTCCCGTATTACGCTTCCGTAACTACCTAGTCGGGGTGTGACACTTTCATGAGCACTCCCTTTCTTAAATCTCTCACTTGGTCTAGGTGGTTTAACTCCAAGTGTTTTCTAAGTTTCAATCCATCAAAATCAATTGAAAAGAGGACAAACTCTTCAATCTTGATATCTTGTCTACCAGTCTTGTGCTTAACAAAAATGATTTTCTTCATACTCATAGGCTCTTCATCTAGATTTCCCTTATGCCTTAACACCCTTTTCTCATATTCTTCCATAGTTTCAACCTCTCCTATGTCAAACACTTCATGACTAGAGAAAAATGGGTAAACTGGAATGAAGTTGTCACCAACAACTGCTTTAGTGACCTTTTTCTTGTTGTTGTCACTTATCCTTTTCAAAATAGCCTTGCTTGGTCGACTTACTGCATTATAGCTCACCTTTGTCCTTTCACATATGTCAAATTATACATGTTATATCTTCATTCTTTCATTTTGTTTCTTTATCTTTGGTGTCATAGGTGGAAACAATGGAAGTTTGTCTATTGAGTCTGGTTTCTTCAGTCTTCTGTTTTTCTCTGCAGCCTGAATCTCTTCCTCTATGATCTGATCACTTAAATCACTTAAGTCATCTACATTCAGATCATCAGAATCAAAGTCATCCTCAGAGACTTGCACTCCGATTGACTTGTCATCTCTAAATTTTTTCTTTACAACAAACTCTCCCTCTTTACTCACTTCAACCCTCTTGTAGATATCAATGAACTCTTCTTTGTCTTGAAAGACATCTCTAAACTGTTGAAGATATCCTTCTCTCTTTTCTTTGTAAACTTTTAACAAATAATAGTTGTTGAATGGTGGTGGAACAACTTTGTATTTATCTTCCTCTTTCACTTGGTACAAGATACCAAAAATGTTTCCTGTAGAAACCAAGTTCTTCAGAAATTCATTCTCAACTTGTAACTTGGTATTCTTCACCTTCTCTTCAACAATCATTTTCTTTAAACCATCAATCTCAGTCGCATACCTTGACTTAGTCCTATAATTGCTCACACAATCATCTTCAAGACTTTTTATCATTTCTTCATTGATTAAATCACTTGCTTGATACCCATTAATGATGTTTTGTTTTCTAAAGCATTCAATCTCCAACTTACCTACCTTCATATTCAATGAATCTATTGTTTCAAGTAAATCAGTTGTAGGGAGGGAAAGTACCTGTAAAGAAGAAGATTCAGCCTCATTTTCAATCTTTGCCATCATAGCAACATTAGCCTTTGTGATGTAATCTTCATGATCAATCCAATCAAAATTCCCTTCATGTTGTGCAGCATTAGATACATTCCCTTGATTTTTGGGATGATTTTGATTGTTTCTGTTGGGGTTATTTGGAGCAGTTTGAGGGTATTGGTTTCTTTGGTAGTTTTGATTCTAAGGCACAACTTGTTGATTATTCATTTGGGGCTGTTGATAGCTGTTGAAGTTGTTGGGATTGTTGTTGTTTCTTGGTTGGTTTTGTGGGTATTGCAACTGATTTCTTGGTTGTTGGTTCAGAAATTGATTCACTTGAAAATTTCTAGGTTGGTTTCATTCTCTAGCAAAGTGTCCAAGTTGTTGGCAATTGTAACAGATTGCCTTGGACTTATCAAAGCGAATCCTCTCATTTGGACCAGATACTAGAGATCTTCTAGTCCTGTTAAATAGCCTCTTGCTTCTTAGTGCTAGCATTGCAGCCTGCCACTTCAAGTCCATGTCTTCAAGGTCATCAGCATCAATCTTCTCCAAATCATCTTGAATGACACTTGTGTGGATCATATTTTTGGATACAAATGCATTTTATGACTCAATGAACATAGAGAATAATGCTTGAGTTTCACTCCCATGACCTTTGTTTCCACCAGAATAAGGTAGATGTCCACTTGCCATGGAGGTAGAATCATTGTCATCTATGAGTTGAACATTAAACCTTGACTGGTTTCCATGGTTACTTGTACTACCACCAACAAATGCTTTAGGTGTATCAACACCATGTTCATTTGGTTCTTCTATGATAGGAATCTTTTGTTCGTTTTTGGTGGACAAGCTTCCCATAGGTGCAATAAGGGCATTGGACACCTGGAAACATGGCTTCTCTTCCATTATTATTTTGTTCTCAATCATCTCTATCTCAGCAGCCTGAAGAAAGAAAATTACATCATCCAACTTAAGTTGATCAAAAATTGGTTTTTGAAGGATGAATTTGCTGGCCGTATACCACTCCTTTGGCATTGAATTCAGTAACTTAGTGGTCAAATAAAAGTCTGTCATCACATAATCAGTGGTTCTCAGGTCATTCACAATTTCTAGAAATCTATCAAGAAATGATTTCACTTTCTCCATCCTTGTACTTGAATCTCTCAACCTGTTGCTTGAGTCTTTGTTTCTTGATATTTTTCAACACACTGTTACCTTCAAACATCTCAAGGATTGCATCATACATAGTCTTAGTTGTTGTGTGATGTGCAACCTTGGTTAAGATTTCCTAAGACAGTCCCATCTTGATCATAGCTAAGGCCGTGTCGTCCACCTTCCTCATTCTATCACACACAGCAAGGTTAGGATTTGCACCATCTTCAGCTAAATATGGACCATTTTTGATTGAGTTCCACATGTCAACATAGTTATAGCACACATCAGCCTTGAACAATACCTTCCACTTGGTGAAGTTTTCTTGTCCGTACAATCTAGGAATTTTGTTAGTGGAAACTTCTTGCTCTTCAAAACCAGACATTTTTGGTATTTTTGAAAAATGATTTTAAAAAGAAACAGAGAAAGGCTAAAAACAGAGTAAAACTTGAGATTTTAAAATAATCAAATCTGAAAATCAAATCTTCAGATCTGATGTATCTGGTTCGATTGGAGCAAGATTAAATAATAAAAATTTAAACTTTAATTAAAATAAGTAAAAGAAGACACCGGAAAATTGCAGATCTAGACGAAAAATGAAGAACAAAGGTGCTCACATCAGTATTCAATGGAACATTTCTCTGCTTACGTCATTCTTCATCTTCAATAAATCAGCAAACATCAATAAATCTTCACCCAAACAACAACAAACAAGATCTGATACCACTTTTCGGTCCTAGAAATGGATCACTCACACTCACAATAATGTCAAAACCCACACAATAAATGTGTCGACAAGAAGGTTAATGACGTTTGCTATTTTGGGTAAGAACAAATGTTTGTTAACGACTGAATCAGAAACAAACAAGGTTGTTGCTTAAAGAGTAATAAATGTAACAAACACAAACAATAACTTAAAAGATTTTCATTTTAAAGAAAATATTCATACAAATGTAAATCGATTAGGGTTTCTTGTAAGGAATGTATTATCCGTACTAATCCTATGACAGCCGTCACACTCAATATCAGAAAATATTCTCTTAGGTCTGAAAAGTGTAACCTGTCTCTTGTGTGGAGGCGTGCCCTAAATTATTCTATTTATAGGCCTTCCACCACCTGACAGCTGTCATTCCTTCTAGAAACCCAAATGATTGGTACATAATCAAATTACATATTCAAAAATATACTAAGTATAAAAACAGGTCTTCCGGGTAGACTTTATGTCAGTTGTCTTCACCGAGTAGGCTTTGTGCCTTTTGTCGTTTACGAGTAGACCTGGTAACTTTGAAGTGTGCTGGTGAACAGTTCTCCGGGTAGACTTTACTTATAGTATTTTCGAAAGAAAATATTCACCTAGCAAACTTCAATCTTCTTGACCATAGCAAACTTTGCTCGTTATGGTCCTACGAGCAAACTGTTCTTCATGAATCCCTTCAACTCTTTGTTAAGTAATAACTTATTAAGCAAACCAAAATATGCTGGTAACATTGTTTGAACTGTCCTGGTAGCACTGTATCTTGCTCGGAGTTGAACCTTGCTGGAGAAAGCACTTAGAATATTTCTTGATCACTTTTAACAAGCATGCTCGGACTACTGTTTATTAAATAAACCTTGCTAGATCTTCCAATTACTTGGCTTCAAGAGCTTGGTTTAGTCAAAGGTTTTCTAGTAAGCAAACTATGTTTGACGTGAAGAACACCCTTGCTAGATGAAGTGAACCCTGCTCGGATCATCACTTAAGAAGACTTCAAGAAGATAACCTTGCCCGATAGGCAAAAAACCTTGCTAGGATAAGTAAAACCCTGCTCGGATGTCCAAGTGTGCTCGGTTTCCATACTTAGCCGTTTCTGAGGAGTGTTGAGAAGATTCCAATCTCTCTTAATCTTTAGTAGGTCATGTCAAGTCAAATGTTTGACTCAACAAAATCTGAATACATCGCCGCCTCCTTGGCAGCTCAAGAAGCTGCATGGATTAGAAAGTTCATTGTCAACCTAAGGGTAGTCCGTACCATTCAGGACCCTCTAGAAATACTGTGACAACGAGGGTGCGATTGATCAAATTAAGGAACCCCACGCACATCAAAAGACTAGGCACATTGAGCGGAGATTCAACTACAAATGGGATGAAGTTGAAAAGGGAATGATATGTATTTACAAAGTTCACTCTGATCAAAACATTGCGGATTCACTCACGAAGCTTCTAGAAAGGCCAAAGCATGAAGGTCATACTTGCCCTTTAGGAATTCGATATTCTAGTGATTGGATTTGATCAAATTTTGTATTTGGATATCAGAACAATTGTTATTTTAACTCAATCATGTGGTTTTGGTTATGATTATGTTTTTGAGTTATGTTCCATTTTAGCATGTTTAAATCCATGAATAAGTTAATTATTCTAAATGTCCGTAGTCGATCACATTTGTGGGAACAAATGTGAAGGTAAGACTATTATGAACTTGGATTGGTAGATATTCATGAGGTATGAATATAGCAAGGGTTTTCTGCAAAGGTTCATAGACTTTTATGGGATAAATATTGGACTGACCCACCCTCAATTTTACTGCATGGAATCCTTGTTAATTTTGGTCATAAGTAAATTTGAGTAAAAGTGAACATCATTGTATCCTCCGACCCGAGATACATATTAGGTCTTGCTATCCACTGACTATTATACTTTGACTTTGTTCTCGCTACTCTGAAATATGTCAGCACATAAGGCTAAGCTCAAGTAGGTGATGGTGAGAGACATATGTAGTCAATAGGGGATTTGTCCCTCTTATTCGTTGAAAGTTAAATGTCTAAGGCCTGATAAATTAAATCAACGGTGAATGATCACTCTGTGTCTCTGGATTTAACATGACATTAGTGGCAAAAGGATAAATGATAGTTTCACCTAAATCATTTCAAGTGAGAGACTTGAAGGGGATGTTGTTATGAAAGATGGCACTTCATCATACGTATTAGGGGTAGTAAACCGTTGTTAGGCGGTATTTGCTACTTGAATCAATCTTCTATGTCTCTTGTGCAAGTGGGAGATTGTTGGAATCGATATGCCCAAGACACAGATTTGAGTTGATGTGGCTAGTACGTTATGATCCAAGTCGAGTCATACCCAATAACAAGCTAGAAAAACGCCAAGATACTTATTATTAGATATGATCTAACTAATACTTATCAACACTTATGATATTTGAAAATGAGTTTTCTAAATATTTGCAATCGTGTATTAAGTAAATTATGTGGATAATTTATGTATTTGAGAGATGGTTTTTATTTGGAAAAATAACTAAATATGTATAAGGGAAATAATAACAAAAGGTTCTGAGTTTTTGAGGGGATGCTTGTTTTTGGCCGACCCCCCTTTCTCTCCTCCTTTTGTTTTCCTAATACATGCAAACATTGTGATAGGAGATCATAATTCTTGTTTGTATCACCAATACATCTTCTCTCTCACACATAACTTTCTCTTCTTTCTCTCTGCTTCGGCTGAGAACAAGAGGATTGCAAAGTGTAAGAATCCTAGCAACTTGGTGTTTGTTGAAGTCTTGGTCGGGTATACAAGCTTGGCGTCTTCTCCTTTGAAGATTCGTCATTCTCATACATCATCCCTTTCAAATTCTGGAAATTTTAAGGTATGTAATCTAACACCCTATAGTTGCATTTGATAGCATGATAATCGTATTTGGATCCTGGTTTGGAATAAAGCATAAAACGGGTTTATGTGTATTCGGTAAACAAGATTTAAAACTTATTTCCACTGCGTTTTTTCTTATAAAAGGGTTTATTTGGACTTTGATAGTCTTCTAAAAACCCAACAAGGGCGACTGGCGGTGAGATACATCAGGGATCTGATCATTGATCGATAGAATGTTTGATCGATGGATTTCCCTTCAGGATCAGATAAAATAAGTGGTCTTTCCTCCATAGGAGTCGCCGCACTCTTAGACTCTTGGAATTCGAATTTTGCCAACATGTCCTCGACACATATCCCTTGATGTAGCAAAATTCCTGTCGAACTCTGACGAACCTGTAATCCCAGAAATTTCGTCATCTTCCTCAACAAACACATCTCGAATCTCTTCTACATTACTTATTCAAATTTAGAACATAGAGCGGTAGTGGTGGAGCCGAAAATGATATCGTCCACGTAAATCTGAACCAAGATCATATCTTTCCCAACAGTTTTAAAGAATAAAGTCTGATCGATGGTCCCTCACCTGTACCCATGCCCGGGTTGATGATCCGTCAAAGTTGCAAACCATGCCCGAGGAGCTTGATGAAGACCATAGAGAACTTTGTCTAACTTGTATACGTGAGTAGGATGCTTTGAATCAATAAAACCTGGTGGCTGATCCACATAAATCTCCTCCTTTACTTCTCCCTACAGAAACGCCGTCCTAACATCGATTTGATAAACCGTGAACCCCATGTAGGAAGCATATGCCAAGAAAATTCGAATGGCCTCAAGAAGAGCCACAAGATCATACACTTCAGTGTATTCAAAACCTTCAACCTTACGAAAACCACGAACCGCTAGCCGTGCTTTGCTCCGAAAAATAACCCCAATGCCACCTTGCTTGTTACGAACAACCCATCGTGTAAAGCCTTCTTCCCAACAGGCACTCAACTAATCTCAAAACCTTGAGTTTCTTAAACTGATTTAATTTTTCATGCATAGCTTCCACCCAACTTGGTTCTTATAATGCCATTTCAATGGACTTAGGTTTGATCTGAGAGATGAAACAAGAATATAGACTACTTTTGATGTGTTATGTTTCACTTTTGGTTGAGACGCCTGATTCAAAGGGACCTATGCCATTTTCAATTGGATGATGTCGTTAAATTCTTGTCGAAACAAAGTGATCGGGAACACAACTAGTAGCCAGTAGATTTGTTGGATCTTCAAGGATTTCATAGAGGGGGTTCTTCCTGTCACACCCCGAAAACCTTAATTTAAATAGTGGAAGACTTAACTTAAGTCGTTCGGGTTATGATAGATGCCGATAGCCAATAACAATAGAACAATTAATAATAAAAGCTTTGTCTTTTATTAAAGAAAATATCTTGTTACATTATCAGAGTTTCATACACGTGCCAATGCACGGTTTACTAAAACATTATTCCAACATTATTCAAACACGACTCACCCTTCTTTCCAAGTCTCCTCGAAACCTTCACTTACCTGAAAAGCATATTAAAATATCGGTCAACACAATGTGTTGGTGAGTTTCCCTTTATTATAAAGTAGTCCATATATATATATATATATATATATATATATGAATCGAAAACAACATCCATATAATAATCTATTGTCATTATATCCAATATCAATTCGTGTGTAATCGTCACTATACCCTGAATTATATTAAAACATCCTATGTATAATGGTTTACCGCCATTATAACACAAATCCGTGTGTAATGATTTACCGTCATTACATAATTAAAAAACAATAGACATTTTACTTCTTAAACAAATTGTGTTGTTGTAGACGAGCAAAAAATACAATGTTACATATGACTATCATAGTTGATAACCTGAAACATACCAGACTCAAAATACGCCCACTTCTAACCCAACGCGATGGAAGTGGGGGGCGTCACCCCGATAGATCTACCCATATTTCTGTGCCCTTACTAATTCAGTTAACAGTTATCTAGCCAACTAGACTCTTCCCGCGTTTGAAACAGTTTGCAAAATAAAATGCCTTTACAATGTCAATGAAATCCATATGAAATGAAGAATATGCTTTCCCCCCAAAACACAATTAAATATCAATATAAAAACAATTCCAGTTAAAAACGAAGGGGGTTTGACAGAGAAACTCACGGTTCCTAGCTTTTTGTTCCAAAATTCTGTGTCCAATATTAGTACACGTTTTGTTAATAAAAACTTGATTTTAGTTTTTATATAGAACCCTTTTTAGCTTATTAATCCAAATTTAGTGTCCACATAAGCAAATAAACGAGTACACGATTTTCCGTTAACTATTATTTAATTAACTACATCAATTAATAAACAATTAAATATATAAATATAATAAAATTTTTAAGTTTCAGTTGCTGGAAAGTTTTAAGAAAATATTAATATTTTATTTTTCATAATCGTTGTCGGTTTTATGTTTAAAACGAACCGTTTTGGTTTTAAGTGCAAAATGTAACTTACATATTATGGAAAATTAGTTATTGCGGATATATTAGTCAATTTTTTTAAGTTAAATTGTGAAAATATATTATTTTTTATTTTTTGTAATATTTTCTTAAAATAGCAACTTTTTAACGTTTTCGTGTCGGTTTCGCGACACGAACCGTTTAGGACTAAGTTCTATCATCTTGTCCTTTTCCTATATATCAACTTATGTTATATATATGAGTATTTTATAACTTTAGGGGTTGTTCTAAAACAGTCCCTAAGAGTTGTGTCGGTTTTGTTTAAATAGCCGATTTTTCGATCGTTAACATTACCGACAAGTCAAATAAGTTGAACAGGTCTACACTAATCATCTTATGAACTAATCACACATATAGTGACACATAATTCACCATAAATTGTAGTTTTGACCATATAAATCCACAAGAAACGTTTAATCGAGTTTTAAGTTCCTAGTTCATATTCTAGGTTTTATTAACAATGATACTAATTAAGCTTGTTATTTTTATATATGCAAATATTATTAAATACTTTAAAAGTCCAGATATTTAACCTATTTTGTAAGTTCATATCAAGCAAAAATCTTACTTTTCAATAAAGAGTTCTTATTCCATTTTAGAAGAATCTAATTTCATGATTCAAGTATGTTTCTTTTCAATAAAGTTAAGTATGAACTTTTTGAAGATTCTATTATTTATAATTAATCACTTTTACATTATTCCCATCTTTATCAATCTCTAATCAATCATTCAAATCACAAGATCATGAATTTTCTAAGTGTTGTTCCACCAAAGTTTCCTATTATAGTAACTTTTAATATTTGATAATTCTGATTGATTTAATTCTTCCACTTTGATTAATGTACAATTCTAATTTTAATCCATTCAATTAGTTTGATAGGGTTTCATGCATCCTATGTGTTCTATTCCCATTTGATTCTTTTAATTCACCATTCAACAAAGTTTCTATATCTAGTAAGTTGTTTGCTAATTCAATTAATGTATTAGCTAATCAATCCTTTGATCAAGCATCCTATCTTAGTTTTGAGTTGCAGTTATTCACATATTGATCACATTTATCACAAGTATCACATCAAGATCCAAATTTCAACGTTTCTTAAATTAAAGTTTCCCTATTTAGCAACTTTAACAATCTTTGTTAATATTCAAGTTTCAACTATTAGTTCCAACATATAACCTATGTTACATTCAATTAAGTAATTCCATATGTTGAGTCAAAGATGTGACCAAAATGAAGTATATGGAAGATTGGAATCTTCTCAACCTCCTCAGAATTCGCTAAGTATGGATCCGGGCACACCTTAGACCTCCGTGCAAGCTTTTACTTAGCCGGGTACAATATTTTGTCTATCGGGCAAGGTTATCTTCAAGAAGTCTTCTTTAGTGGATATTCGAGCAGGGTTTGCAAATTAGTACATTACCGGGCAAGGTTCACTAGTTTATGTAAATCCGGGCAAGGTTCACTTTATCAAGCAAGTCTGTTCTTCATAGCCAAGTAAAGTTCACTCCCGAGTAAGCTTTGGCTAACCAAGTTCATGAAGCCAGGTGATTGGAAGACCGGGCAAGGTATTCATTAATAATAGAGGTCCGAACAAGCTTGATGTATAAATGGAATATCTCTAAGTAACATCGGGAAAGGTTCAACTCAAGCAAGGAACAGCACTCCCGAGTACACTTTGCTAATAAGTTATTTTATAGCAAGGAGTTGAAATGGACCATTGAAGAACAAGGTTGCTCGTAAGAGTTTGTCGGGCAAAGTCTGGCAAAGTCAAGAAGACTGAAGTCTACCCGGTGAGTATTTTACTTGGTAAAATACTCTTCAACTAAAGTCTACCCGGAAACTGATCCCGGGCACACTTCTATCTTACCAAGTTGTGAAGGATGGTAGAGTACATAGCATACTCGGAAAATGAAGATTAATGCAAAGCCTACTCGGAAGACTTGTTTTACACTTAGAATATTTCTGATTATGTAATTTGAATATGTATTTACGTTTGGGGTTTCTAGAAGGAATGACAGCTGTCCTAGGGTGGCAGGCCTATAAATAAAATTTTTTTGGGCACCTCGCCTAAGGCAGATATACACATTAATTCAGAAAGAATATTGTGTGTGACGGCTGTCTTAGTATAGTACGAATAAACCTTCCTTCAAGAAACCCTAAATCGATTATCCAATTTGTATGATGAATATTATATGAATGGAAATCTTTTGAGTGAATCTTGTTTGTGTTGATTACCTTTGAATATTGATTAAGCAACCGTATATTTGTTATTGATTCCGCCTTTAACAAACGATCATCTTTCTAAATATAGCAACCCGTCATTAACTCCCTTGTCGACACATTTATTTGTGTGAGTTATGACATGATTAAGTAAGATCCAGCTGAAATTGGGGACCAGACAAGTGGTATCAGAGCATGTTGCTGCTATTTTTTGGAAAGATTGTTGTTGATTGAAGATTTGAAGAAGAATGACGTAAGCAGACCACTGTTACATTGAAAAGTGACGTCAGCAGCTCTGTTTTTCATTTTTCTTCCAGATCTACAATCATTTCGTGTTTTCTCTTCCTTATTTTGATTAATGTTTTAATCTTTATATATAAATCTTGTTCTTATCGCATCAGAAACCTCAAACCTGAACAACGATTTTCAGATCTGATTATTTTTTAACCTTGTTTTTACAAAGCAACTACTTTTGATTTCTCAAAATGTCTGGTTAAGAGGAACAAGAAGTGTCTACTAACAAGATTCCTAGACTGTATGGACAGGAAAATTTCACAAAATGTAAGGTCTTGTTTGAAGCAGCCGTTTGTTACAATGATGTTGATATGTGGAACTCCATCAAGAATGATTCACAAGGGGAAGTTGAAGATTGTGCAAATCCAGCAGCAACTGCTGCTGTGAGAGAAATGATGAGAAAGGTAGATGACAAGGCTTTAGCTATGTTGAATCTAGGTATGTCTTGGGAAATACTTACCAAGTTTGCACATCATCCCAATGCCAAGGCAATGTATGATGCAATACTTGAAATGTTTGAAGGAAATGTTGAGCTCAAAAACATCAAGAAGCAGAGACTGAAGCAGCAGCTGGAAAGATTTAACTATAAAGATAGAGAAAGGTTGAAGTCTATCTTTGAAAGGTTTTTGGGAATAGTGAATGATCTCAGAACCACTGACTATGTCATGACTGACCTTGACTTGAATACAAATTTGCTCAACTCAATGCCAAAGGAATGGTACACTGATTGCAACTTCATCATTACAAAACACAACTACAATGATTTGAAATTGGATGATGTAGTGTGCTTTCTTCAAGCTGCAGAGATAGAGATGATAAAGAATGAAATGATTAAGGAGGAAAGACCCTGCTTCAATGTTTCAAATGCATTGATTGCACCTATGGGTAATTTGACTACCAAGAATCAACAGCAGATTCCTATCATTGAAGAACTTGTTGAACCTAATTCTGATACTCCAAAATCATTTGTTGGTGGTAGCACAAGTAATCATGGAAACCAGCAAAGATTTGTAACATCCTGAATGTTATAATGATAAATAAAGAAAGTTACGTTTAGTGATTTCACGTTATTAATTAAATTAATATCGAGTAAAGAACGGATCATGGACTTAGATTAATTAAGATGGGTTAAATGAGAATGGGCCTTAGGTCCATGGGCTTTAAGGGATATAAATATCCCCTAAACCACCATAAAACCCTAAACCTCATTTTCATTCCATCTTAATCTCTACACACTCAAAAACACACACATCCTCACCTCACACGGCCGTGAGAGAGAGCGGGATCCGAGACCAAAATCAAGCCAACCATTATTAGATCTTCGATATACGAGCTAGATACGAGATAACCACGCAAACCGAACACATAAAGGTAAGATTTCGATCTTAAAGTTAATGTTTTATAGACGGTTTGCCATGAAACTTGAAACGATAATAGATTGGATTTAAATGAAGCTAAAGTAGCGAACTTGATGCTAGGACGAACCTAATAAACCCATAAACATGTACGGTTCGTTTAAGATAAACCGTAGATCTTGTATTGAACGTCCTTAAGCTTAAAGGTCCAAGCTTTATAGTATATACGGGATATATATACGAACGAAAATGGTTAGGGAACGTTAGTGGGTGATGTCGAACCATAACAAGGGTATTAAAATCGCCAAAATGCTTGATAAAAACCAAACCCGTAGCTGAACTGAATAACTTCGCCTGCAAAGCTTAACTTCGCCTGCAAGCAAGTTCGCCTAAAGCCAAGTTCGCCTAACTGTAACTTCGCCTAATGATAAGTTCGCCCATGATAACTTCGCCTAAAGCTAAGTTCGCCGAGCCTTAACTTCGCCTGGTGATAAGTTCGCTCAAGGCTTAACTTCGCTTAATGTTAAGTTCGCTTAACACTAAGTTCGCTTACAGTAAGTTCGCTTAATGTTAAGTTCTCTTAACACTAAGTTCGCCTACAGTAAGTTCGCTTAATGTTAAGTTCGCTTATTGTTAAGTTCGCTTAATGATAAGTTCGTTGGAGTTAGCAAATTAGAAAATAAATTAAAAACCTAATGAAAAATGTGTTAAGACAGCTCGACCCCAGCCAGGGGCTCTGCCCCTTGGACCCTGCTAGGGGCTGCCGCCCCTAGACCCCGCTGCCAGAGGCGCTGCCCCCGGACCCCCGTTCGTTGTGGGTTATACAAAGATAGAAATACAACATGAGTAGTAGTAGTTAATTGATACATGTAAATATTATACAGTTAGCCGTGCACAGCTCAAGAAGGGAATAACGATTAACGGAGAGCGTTACAGGATTCAGGTGAGTTTCTAGCCCCATTTATGTGTTATGTTTTCGGGGCTGTGTGCATACTCAATATGTTGTTAATACGCTTATCCTAAAAGATAAGTGTATGCCTTATGTGAATAATGTGAAATGTATGAATGATTGCTTGATGGTGCGTGAACGATCTTCGGATATTGCACGTACTGTCAGGTTGTAACGCTATGTATAAGGTAAGTATGATATGTATGCTTATGTGTATGAATGTGATAAAGTTAATAAAAGAAGGAAATGATGGTTGTATGGTTACGAAGAGGGTACCGGACCCTAATAATACTCGAGGTATGATGTATGGTTGTATGGTAACGAAGAGGGAATCGAACCCTACTAATATTCGAGAACTAGGGAACCGAACCCTACTAATATTCGAGGAAAGAGGGTACTGAGCCCTAATAATACTCGAGGAAAGAGGGTACCGCGCCCTAATAATACTCGAGGAAGGAGGGTACCAAGCCCTAACAATACTCGAGGAAGGAGGGTACCGAGCCCTAATAATACTCGAGGAATGTAGGGTGTAATGCTCTTTATAACGTAAGATATGAAAGCAAGTTAATACAAAAGAAAGCATGAAAGTATGAAAGTATGAATGAAAGAATATAAGTTTGTGGGTATTGTATAATGTATGATTAACTAGAACTCACTCAGCGTAGCTGACTTTTAGTATGCACGCAGGTAAGTAGGATGAGGCAGCTCGCTTGAGGAGACACGTGGCACTGAATAAGAGGCTGGCATCGGAAGACTCAAGACGTTTAAGTTTAACGTTTTGTTTATTTTGAAAGACAAGATGTTGTTTTAAGACAAGATGTCTTTTATTATGAAATGTTTTATGAAAGTTTTTATATTCCGCGAATGTTTTAATTAACTCTGATATTAGAACTGCGTTTATGAGTAAATCCAACACGAAAGTAGGGCTACCTGTAACGGGGCCTTACAAGATTCATAGTGCAGCTGATTGATGACACTGATTCTGCCTCTATGGCAAGTGGGAATGTTCCTCACACTAGTGGTGGAAATGGTCAAAGCTATGATACACATGCATTTCTTTCAATGTTCACTGAGTCATTTAATGCATTTGTTGCAAAGAATTTAATTCACAGAAGTGTAGTACAAGATGATCTTGAGCGATAGATGCTGATGATTTGGAGGACATGGATTTGAAGTGGCAAGCAGCCATGTTGGCTCTTAGAAGCAAGAGGCTTTACAACAAGACTGGTAAGTCACTCCTATCAGGACCAAATGAAAGAATTGGTTTTGACAAGTCAAAGGCCATTTGCCATAATTGCCAACAGCCTGGTCATTTTGCAAAAGAATGTAACAAGCCAAGAAATTTCCAAGTAAACCAATTTCAGAACCAACCAAGAAATCAGCAGCCTCAGTATCTACAGCAGCCTCAATATCAACAGAGACCAAACACCAACAACTTCAACAACAACTTTAACAACAATCCCAACAACAACTATAATCCCAACTTCAACAACTTCCAACCTCAAATGAACAATCATGATCAAGGAGTGTCTCAGAATCAAGGTTTTCAGAGAAACAACAACCAAAACCTTCAAAATGTTCCAAACAACACTGTTCCAGCCAACCAAAATGTGACATTCGTGACAAACGAGGTATATTATATTCACTATGTAACAAGTAAACGATAAATCGGTTAATTCGTGGTGCTTAAACGAGTAACCGACCGATACTAATTATGACCCGTATACATACTGAGGGGTCATATATGAGTTATAGATATATTACAGAGGCTAACATATTGATATTTAGGCCCCAGTACGTATAAAACTCTTTAAACGAAAAAGGTTTCGTTTATCGATACGCTATAAGCTTAAACGCAATCGTTAATATCAAAACGAGCATTGTAGCATCCGTTAAGCCGAAAAAGATTTATAAAACACTTATATAACATGTTCTAAGAAATCCGTGAAAATATTTTGGAATTTTACAACGAGTCAGTACGTTTTTCTTAATTTATAAAAAGAATCTAAAAAACACTCGTTTTCGCGCTAGTTTTCGCACTCGAACTAGTTTTCTTGCGAAAAAACAAAACCGAATTAAATTTTTGAAAGAAATTTATGCGTGGCACGAATACCGAGGAACCATTGGGCCAAATAGGAGGCCCAATGGGCCCTTATGGGTTCCGGTCCCAACTTTGGGGTGGGACCCCTTTTGATTAGCTTGTTAAATAAGCTAAGGTAAGAGATATTTTTCCATTCCAAAGTCCAATCAACTCAATATTCAGCTGATCATGCTCATCTCTTGACCAAAACCCTAGAGGTAAACTCTTAATTCATGAAGATTTCAAGCTTGTTTAGTAAGATTTAAACATAGAAAATTAGTTCTTGATTAGTATTAAACATGTTTAACCATAAAAATCAAGTAAAATCATGTTTTGATGTTAAACATGTCTACAAAGCAGAAACATATTGATTTTTGGTCAAAAACACGGATTAGAACATGAATACGACGTTTTTACGGTTTGAAAGTTCGGTTTGATACCAAAACCGAAACCCTAGTTAACAAGGCTGTTCAATGGACGATTTATGCTTGGTTTGATGTTATATGATATTTAGATACACTGAGTTTGCAACCCAAGGCCCGGAGATTCGTTTAAGATATCAAAAACCACCGAAAACCGACAAGGTAATACCATATTACTCGTTTAGGGGCGGTTTAGTATTAGGTTGTGACGTGCTTGTTGTTAGCCTGTGAAAATTTTCAGGGACATTAGGGATCATATAAATGAGTCCCTGTTCAAATTTGGTAATTTTCGATAAACGGAGAATATTTGGTGAATTTATTTCTGTTTATGAGCGTTTATTTGGGAAAAATAGCAAAACATATTGAAAAATTATTATATTTGGTTTTGCAGATTAATATGTGATGGTAAGATCACTGGTAAATTTTTGGGATCATTGGAAATTCCTAATTATGGTTTGTGCAATTAGGATTTAACCGAATTTTAACAGCCGAAAAATGCACAAAAAGGCATTTTTTCAAAAGATTTAGGTTCTGGAGATTTTGCAGGGCCTATGTAATAACATTGAGGCCATTTTAAAAAATTATCGGATTTTTTGGAGGTCGTTTGATATAAATGGGCCATTTATTACACGATTATAACCTATTAAATGAATTTTTATAAATAAATAATTAATAATAAAATTTCTGAAAATATTTTTATAAAATTCTCCATATTTTAATGTATTTTTACAAAAATTTACATAATTTATATATAAGTACATATTTAGTTATGATTAATCAAAGATTTAAATTATTATTGTTTTAACGAAACCGGCAGTTTGATGTTTAACGGACTGACTGGTACGTCAAAATATCAAAAGTGGTCAAATATTATATTTTTTGATGAAATTGATAAAAACGAACTTTTTACGAGAATTCCGGATAATTTGGGTGGATTGTACGCGTCTTGTCTAATCAAACCCGTGTGAAATCGGAAACGAACCCTGCGATCACTCCAGCTACCGAAACCTTAAAATTGTTTTATAAATTAAATCATTTTATCAATAAATATGTTTACTTAAGTTTTCATGATCTTACCTATTCCCGAAACGCGTAAACGATCAACTTGGCTAGGCTCGGAAAACGGTGAAACTGAGCCAAATCTGATTTTAAGTATTTCACAGTATACAACGTCACAATCTAAGACTATGGTCATGTTTTGGGCCTAACAGCTATAACCAGACTAGTTATACAGCCCGATTTGATTTAAACACTGTACTAGTATTAACAGTACGATACCGATTATAGGATACAAGCTATAATCGAGGCATAACACTTATCGACGTATATTACCTGCTCGAACTACAATAAGGTGAGTTTCACGACCCCACTTTCTAAACTGTTTGATGAACTTTTGGGGTGGAAAGCATGTTTACATATACTTATATAATTGAAAACGTGTGATGATGTGAATTATCTAAGTACTAACACTTGAAAGTCCCCACAAACACAAGTGATTAACTTCATGCCGGTGACGTGTGGATAGTACTATCGGTTTGACAAACCCAACTGACAGAGCCGGTGGGGTATGCCGGAACATGTTAACCCAGTTGCACATTGTCATTTAAACTTATTACATACTGCTATGTGGTGTTAGACATAGTACATACTTGGGGTAAAGTGGCTGTTAAATGCCAACAGGAGTGCATGGGCAAGGGTGGCCATGTGTTTTAGCTTGTTTCGGTTTCACTTGTGGCTTAGTATAATACATCATATACATACATGTATACATACACACTATAAACTTTACGAACTCGTATACTGATTTCGTTGATACTCGTGAAACTTGAAACTCACCAACTAGACGTAGTTGACCCATTCTAACAAGCTTTTCAGGTAAGCCGAAGTTGGAATGATTTGCTTACGTGCCTGGTGTTAGAAGTAAAGTTGAATAGCTGTGAATAGATGCAAATACGTACTAATGAATAAGGATCCGAGAACTGTTATGTGTTTTTCATCTAGTTTGTATACATAGTACCTACCAATGTAATATGATGTAAATTAGTTTGTGAATTTCTTTATAAATAATGTTGTTGATACCAGTATTTTCTGTTTCATTCCCGTTTTACGCTTCCGCAACTACCTAGTCGGGGTGTGACAGAAGTTGGTATCAGAGCCATTGGTTAAAAAGAATTAGGTTGTCCCTTAGGATACCCTAAGATAACCTTAGGCTCGATTTGTTCTGGGAATAAAATAATATTAAATAATATATACAGGCAATTCTCATGATGAACTTGAATGGACAAGTGGGTTATTATGGTCCGGAACGTAATAACGGACTTGTTTGTACGAGGGAATCCGAGAAGAAGTCGATGAACAACCCAATAGGTAAAAACAGCAACATATGTGTATAAAATATAATAATAATAAATAAATATATATGTATATAAACGATTATTTGTGCTTATGTGTATAAATACCTACGTGTGTTTTATTATGATTAATATAATCGAAGGATGTATTTTTATTACTAACCATTGTGCGGGACCAGCATTACCTGAAGAGGAGGAGGAACAGGAGGAGGAGATGAGCGAGAGTTTTGGAGACACGGTGGTTCCCCACGAGGTACCCGTAGATCAACCCGACTTATCGGGTTACCGTTGTGACACCTATCCCCCTAGGGAATCCCTAGGAATGTTGTGGGACAGGGAGCTACTAGTGCTTATCATTCACCGATTAGGGCACCCAGATCCCCTACTCTACCCGTACAGCATACACCAGTACCCCCACCCACTATTAGAAACCGTCAGACCGCTCGTATTTCAGTGCGGCCACCTGAGCACACCTCTCCCCCACCTCGATCTACATACTACAGGGGAGAAACATCACGTGTCCAGGTCACTGAAATACCCATTCCCATCTGGGTCTACCCGCCACGGTACCAGAGCCACCTCTTATGTCTGATTCAGCATGGTTGGGTTTAGTGACTGATCAAGTTTTAGAACAATCACATTCGATAAATAACCTTAATCAGCATAGACATGATATGCAAGATCACATGTGGAACATGCAGCAAGAAATCAGAAATGTGCAAAGATCTAGTGCTCACAGCCACGGGCGTCAGGATCGGGCAATGATACTGCTAGGAGCATGTTTAACGGTTAATGCAGCCCTAGTGGCTGCTGTTGTTTGGTTGTGGCTTCATGTTACAAAGAATGGATAGGACATAGTAGTATAGCCATATGTATATAGTCTTTTGATATCCCAAGCAGCATTTTGTTGCAGTGTGTTGGGCTGACTTGGGAGTTGTTTGTGGTTTTGTACTATTTCAAGCACTGGCCCTTATCGGGTTAAGTCTATATATCACTTAATGACAAGTTTTGATACGCATATACAAGCGCTGGCCTATACCAGGTTAAGCCTATGCGCTAATTTTGGATGCATATGTACAGTAATGATTATAATTAATACAAATGTGTTTTCTTTGGCATAGTTGTGTGTTGTGAAATTGTAATATCGTAAAGTTGTGCTGGTTATAGTGAAACGATATTACTAATTATATAATTGATTATTTTATAGAATGGCCCTGAAGAAAGCAAACCCTTTGTCTGAGGCGGAAGTGGCCGCAATTATTGCTCGTCAACTACAAGCAGTGATACCAACAATTGTAGCACAAGTCACTGCAGGCATACGTGCTAACAATACTGTTAATCAACCTACGAGCACCACCACGGCCACTACTAATATGCCTTCGTCGGACACTAATGTAGCCCCGGGTGTTACTACCCCGGTGATTACTGATAATGTTATAAACACTAATAATACTCGCCCGACTGTTAATGTTGTTGGGAACCCTGAAACCGTTTGAACCCAAATAATGTCACGAATCCAAACCCCGTACCGGTTATCAACCCAACTGTTAATAATAACACTCAATCAAATACGGGTAATGATCGTAATAATCCCAAACCCCCACGTCAGGAGTACGCATACAAACAATTTACATCATGTAAACCGATTGATTTTAAGGGTATTGAAGGACCTAGCGGGCTGGTCAAATGGATAGAAAAGACCGAATCAGTAATTAATATCAGTGAGTGTCCACCGAACCGCGTGGTCAAATTTGCTACCAGTATGTTTCTAGACCAAGCGCTGATGTGGTGGAATACGGTAGTCCAAATAAGGGGACAAGATGCTATTAATCGTATGTCATGGACTGAATTAAAAACCCTCATGCTAGAGCAGTTTTGTCCTAAAAGTGAGATTCAAAGGTTGGAACACGAGTTATCGAATCTGGAAATGAAAGGAGCGGACCATGTGGGATACACGAATCATTTTAACGAACTGTCCCGCTTAGTTCCGTGGTTAGTTACACCGGAAGCGAAGCGAATTGAACGTTATATCTGGGGACTGACCCCTGCTGTGAGAAGTATAGTGAATTCAGTAGCCCACCCAACATTAGAAAGTGCTGTATCTCAAACGGGTGTCGTTACTTTTGATCTGATGAGAAGTGGAGTGATAAGGATGCCAGGTGAAACAACAAGTTTAAAACGAACTGATTATGGGACAAGGATGCAAGGAAACCCTCAAAACAAACGGGCCCGTCCGAATACTCGAAATTATGCCATGACCAGTTCGAACGTGAAACAAGAAGCTTATAAAGGGACACTACCGAAATGTGGAAAATGTAATCTTCATAATATGGGTGATTGTAAACCGGTAGTTTGTTACAAGTGTGGAAAAACTGGACATTATGCCCCCAGTTGTAGAACCCCCGCCAACAATGCAAACCGACCACAACAACCAACCCAACTACCTCGACCTCAACCAACCCGATCCCAATTCAATCAACAAACCCCACCTACCACGAACCTCCGTGCCTGCTATGAATGTGGTAGTATGGAACATTTTCGGAGATACTGCTTCAATCTGAACCAGGGTGCTGCGAGAAGGCAAAACCAAGCACAAGCATCAACCACAAATGCAGCTAGGGGACGCGCGTTCGTAATAGGATCGGGGGAAGCGCGTCATGACCCGAACGTGGTGACAGGTACATTCTTAGTTTCGGGTCAGTATGCTTCAGTCTTGTTTGATACGGGCGCCGATAGAAGTTTCGTATCTGTTAACTTCTTACCTTTAGAAAATATGCCGGTTAGTGAACTAACAAAACCATATACTATAGAACTCGCTAACGGTAAGTCTAAACTTGGTAACCGAATAGTCCGAAACTGTTCCCTCATCCTAAACGACCACCCATTTCTTATCGACCTACTTCCAGTGGAATTAGGAAGTTTCGATGTTATAGTCGGTATGGACTGGCTATCTAAGTATAAAGCTGAAATTGTCTGTAAGGATAAGACTGTTAGGATACCTCTTCTGAATGATGAGGCTATGACTGTTCAAGGTGAGAAATCTGGTACTATGTTGCCTCTCGTATCCCAACTTAAGGCATTGAGATATTTACGCCAAGGTTGTACTTTATACTTGGCGAGTGTAACAGTTAGGGAACCCGAGGAAAAACGAATGAAAGACATCCCAGTGGTACACGAGTATTCAGATGTATTCTCCGATGAGTTGCTTGGTTTACCACCGACCCGACAAGTGGAATTCCGTATTGATTTGATACCGGGAGCAGCCCCCATTGTTAAGGCACCTTACCGACTTGCACCTTCTGAAATGCAAGAACTATCCAACCAATTGCAAGAATTGTTAGACAGGGGTTTTATCCGACCTAGCTACTCACCGTGGGGTGCACCAGTGTTATTTGTAAAGAAGAAAGATGGGAGTTTTCAAATGTGTATTGATTACCAGGAATTGAATAAAGTGACTATAAAGAATAGATACCCCTTACCTCGAATTGATGACTTGTTTGATCAGCTCCAGGGTGCGAAGTATTTTTCGAAAATTGATCTTAGATCTGGTTATCATCAAGTAAGAATTCAGGAAGAAGACGTACCAAAAACAGCTTTCCGAACTCGGTATGGTCACTATGAATTTTTGGTTATGCTGTTTGGGTTGACAAATGCACCTGCAGTGTTTATGGACCTCATGAACCGAGTTTGCAAACCTTACCTTGACAAGTTCGTGATAGTGTTTATCGATGACATTTTGATATATTCGAGAAGTAAGGAGGAACACGAACAACATTTGCGGGAAGTCTTAGAATTATTGAGGCAAGATTAGTTATACGCAAAGTTGTCCAAATGTGAATTTTGGCTACAAGAAGTACAGTTTTTGGGGCACATTGTGAACCATCAAGGGATCCAAGAAGACCCAAGTAAAATTGAGGCCATTAAAAATTGGCAAGTGCTTAAGTCACCAAGAGAAATTCGCCAATTCTTAGGACTAGCCGGGTATTATAGAAGATTCATTGAAAACTTTTCAAGTATTGCCCAACCTCTAACCCTCCTAACTCAAAAAGATCGAGCGTATGAATGGGGAGAAGAACAAGAAATGGCCTTCCAAACGTTAAAACAGAAGTTATGTGAGGCTCCAATATTAAGCCTTCCAGATGGAACTGATGAATTGGTGGTATATTGTGACGCGTCTCGTAAAGGTTTAGGATGCGTACTGATGCAAGGAAAGAAAGTAATAGCATATGCCTCCCGACAATTAAAGATACACGAGAAGAACTATACAACCCACGATTTGGAATTGGGAGCGGTTATTTTTGCATTGAAGATCTGGAGACACTACTTGTACGACACAAAATGTACTATCTATACTGATCACAAAAGCCTACAACACATATTTAATCAAAAAGAGCTAAACATGAGACAAAGGAGATGGGTAGAACTGTTAAATGATTATGATTGTGAGATTAAATACCATCCGGGTAAGGCCAAAGTAGTAGCTGATGCTTTAAGCCGAAAAGACAGAGTCAAACCATTAAGGGTACGAGCACTCGGAATGATTGTTCAAAGTAGCCTAACCGAACAAGTTCGTGTTGCACAAGATGAGGCTTTGAATGCAGATCAGCTAGAAAAAGAAGAACTACATGCGAATGAAAGGAATTTTGAGAAGAAAATTGATGAAGTATATTATTACAAAAACCGGGTCTGGATTCCAACACTTCATAAACTCCGAAAGTTGATTCTTGATGAAGCACATAAGTCCAAATATTCTATTCATCCAGGTACTGATAAGATGTATAAGGATGTTAAAGAATTTTACTGGTGGACTGGCATGAAAATGGATATAGCCGTGTATGTAAGTAAATGTGCATCATGTGCAAGAGTTAAAGCCAAATATCAAAAACCTTCGAAAATGTTACAACAACCCGAAATCCCACAATGGAAATGGGAACAAATTACCATGGACTTTGTGACGCACCTTCCTAAAACCTCCCGAGGACACAATGCTATCTGGGTAATTGTTGACCGATTAACCAAATCCGCACACTTTATTCCCATCCGTAACAACTACACCACCGAAAAACTCGCTCAAATTTACATCGATGAAATTGTATCCCGACACGGAGTATCTCTTTCGATTATTTCAGATCGAGACAGTCACTTTACTTCACATTCTAGCAAGCAGTACAAGAATCTTTGGGAACTCGAATAGATTTGAGTACCGCCTACCATCCCCAAACCGACGGCCAATCTGAGCGAACCATTCAAACCTTAGAAGATCTACTTCGTGCTTGTGTACTTGATTTCAAAGGAAACTGGGATCAACATCTCTCACTTATTGAGTTTTCCTATAATAATAGCTACCACAGTAGTATAAAAGTTGCACCTTATGAAGCTCTATACGGGCGAAAATGTAGATCACCACTATGTTGGACGGAAGCGGGTGATACCCAAATTTCAAGGTCAGATTTAATTCAGGAAACCACCGATAAGATTCACCAGATTAAGCAAAAATTGAAAGCTGCCCGCGACCGACAAAAGAGTTATACTGATGTTCGCAGAAAACCGTTATCTTTTGAAATAGGTGATAAGGTGTTTTTAAAAGTATCACCGTGGAAAGGTGTTATAAGATTTAGAAAGACTGGTAAACTAGCCCCGATATACATCGGACCTTTCGAGATTATTGCAAAAATTGGTCCCGTAGCTTACCGATTAAAACTACCCTTAGAATTGAGCACTATTCACGACGTGTTTCATGTATCGAATCTGAAAAAGTGTTTGACTGATAAAACGACAATAGTACCACTGGAAGAAGTTCAGATTAATGAAAAGCTCAACTTCGTAGAGGAACCGGTAGAAATTGTGGACGGAAAAACCAAACAGTTACGACACAACAAAATATCTCTAGTAAAAGTTCGGTGGAATTCAAAACAAGGACCCGAATATACTTGGGAACGAAAGGACGAATTCCGAAAGAAATACCCACACTTGTTCCCTAAAAAGAAAACCGATGACATATTAAATTTCGAGGACGAAATTTCTTAACGGGGGGGGGGGGGGGGGGATGTGACATTCGTGACAAAACGAGGTATATTATATTCACTATGTAGCAAGTAAATGATAAATTGGTTAATTCGTAGTGCTTAAACGAGTAACCGACCGATACTAATTATGACCCGTATACATACTGAGGGGTCATATACGAGTTATAGATATATTATAGAGGCTAACATATTGATATTTAGGCCCCAGTATGTTTAAAACTCTTTAAACGAAAAAGGTTTCGTTTATCGATACGCTATAAGCTTAAACGCAATCGTTAATATCAAAACGAGCATTGTAGCATCCGTTAAGCCGAAAAAGATTTATAAAACACTTATATGACATGTTCTAAGCAATCCGTGAAAATATTTTGGAATTTTACAACGAGTCAGTACGTTTTTCTTTTTTTACAAAAAGAAGCTGAAAAACACTCGTTTTCGCGCTGGTTTTCGCACTCGAACTAGTTTTCTTGCGAAAAACCAAACCCGAATTAAATTTTTGACCGACATTTATGCGTGGCACGAATACCGTGGAACCATTGGGCCAAATAGGAGGCCCAATGGGCCCTTATGGGTTCCGGTCCCAACTTTGGGGGGGGACCCCTTTTGATTAGCTTGTTAAATAAGCTAAGGTAAGAGATATTTTTCCATTCCAAAGTCCAACCAACTCAATATTCAGCTGATCATGCTCATCTCTTGACCAAAACCCTACAGGTAAACTCTTAATTCATGAAGATTTCAAGCTTGTTTAGTAAGATTTAAACATAGAAAATTAGTTCTTGATTAGTATTAAACATGTTTAACCATCCAAAAACCATAAAAATCAGATAAAATCATGTTTTGATGTTAAACATGTCTACAAAGCAGAAACATATTGATTTTTGGTCAAAAACATGGATTAGAACATGAATACGACGTTTTTACGGTTTGAAAGTTCGGTTTGATACCAAAACCGAAACCCTAGTTAACAAGGCTGTTCAATGGATGATTTATGCTTGGTTTGATGTTATATGATATGTAGATACACTGAGTTTGCAACCCAAGACCCGGAGAGTCGTTTAAGCTATCAAAAACCACCGAAAACCGACAAGGTAATACCGTATTACTCGTTTAGAGGCTGTTTAGTATTAGGTTGTGACGTGCTTGTTGTTAGCTTGTGAAAATTTTCAGGGACATTAGGGATCATATAAATGAGTCCCTGTTCAAATTTGGTAATTTTCGATAAACGGAGAATATTTGGTGAATTTATTTCCGTTTATGAGCGTTTATTTGGGAAAAATAGCTAAACATATTGAAAAATTATGAAATTTGGTTTTGCAGATTAATATCTGATGGTAAGATCACTGGTAAATTTTGGGGATCATTGGAAATTCCTATGTATGGTTTGTGCAATTATGATTTAACCGAATTTTAACAGCCGAAAAACGCACAAAAAGGCATTTTGTCAATATATTTAGGTTCTTGAGATTTTTTAGGGGCTATATAATAACATTGAGGCCATTTGTAAAAATTATCGTATTTTTCGGAGGTCGTTTGATATAAACGGGCCATTTATTACACGATTATAACCTATTAAATGAATTTTTATAAATAAATAATTAATCATAAAATTTCTGAAAATATTTTTAATTAAATTCTCCATATTTTAATGTATTTTTACAAAAAATTACATAATTTATATATATGTACATATTTAGTTATAATTAATCAAAGATTTAAATTATTATTGTTTTAACGAAACCGGCAGTTTGATGTTTAACGAACTGACTGGTACGTCAAAATATCAAAAGTGGTCAAATATTATATTTTTTGATGAAATTGATAAAAACGAACTTTTTACGAGAATTCCGGACAATTTGGGTGGATTGTACGCGTGTTGTGTAATCAAACCCGTGTGAAAACGGAAACGAACCCTGCGATCAATCCAGATACCGAAACCTTAAAATTCTTTTATAAATTAAATCATTTTATCAATAAATATGTTTACTTAAGTTTTTATGATCTTACCTATTCCCGAAACACGTAAACGATCAATTTGGCTATGCTCGGAAAACGGTGAAACTGAGCCAAATCTGATTTTAAGTGTTTCACAGTATACAACTTCACAATCTAAGACTATGGTCATGTTTTGGGCCTAACAGCTATAACCAAACTAGTTATACAGCCCGATTTGGTTTAAACACTGTACTAGTATTAACAGTACGATACCGATTATAGGATACAAGCTATAATCGAGGCATAACACTAATTGACGTATATTACCTGCTCGAACTACAATAAGGTGAGTTTCACGACCCCACTTTCTAAACTGTTTGATGAACTTTTGGGGTGGAAAGCATGTTTACATATACTTATATACTTGAAAACGTGTGATGATGTGAATTATCTAAATACTAACACTTGAAAGTCCCCACAAACACAAGTGATTAACTTCGTGTCGGTGACGTGTGGATAGTACTATCGGTTTGACAAACCCAACTAACAGAGTCGGTGGGGTATGCCGGAACATGTTAACCCAGTTGCACATTGTCATTTAAACTTATTACATACTGCTATGTGGTGTTAGACATAGTACATACTTGGGGCAAAGTGGCTGTTAAATGCCAACGAGAGTGCATGGGCAGGGGTGGCCATGTGTTTTAGCTCGTTTCGGTTTCACTTGTGACTTAGTATAATACATCATACACATACATGTATACATACACACTATAAACTTTACGAACTCGTATACTGATTTCGTTGATACTCGTGAAACTTGAAACTCACCAACTAGATGTAGTTGACCCGTTTTAACATGCTTTTCAGGTAAGCCGAAGTTGGAATGATTTGCTTACGTGCCTGGTGTTAGAAGGAAAGTTGAATAGCTGTGAATAGATGCAAATACGTACTAATGAATAAGGAACCGAGAACTGGTTATGTGTTTTTCATCTAGTTTGTAAACATAGTACCTACCAATGTAATATGATGTAAATTAGTTTGTGAATTTCTTTATAAACAATGTTGTTGATACCAGTATTATCTGTTACATTCCCGTTTTACGCTTCCGCAACTACCTAGTCGGGGTGTCACACAAAACCAGAGCAGAAATCAAGGAAATGTTGCTGTAACAACACAGCACGAAGGTAACTTTGATTGGAGCAATCATGAAGAAGATATTGAAGATGATATCAAGAGGGTAAATGTTGCATTCATGGCTATAATTGAGAAAGATGCTGGATCAACTTCTCAGGTACATTCTGCTCCTACTATTGATTTAACTGAAGTTATCAATGATTTGAAAATGAAAGTAGGCAAGCTGGAAAGTGAGTGTTTTAAGAAACAAATTATTATCAATGCATATGAGGCAAGTGAACTGGTGAGTGAAGAAAGGATGAAAAGTTTGAAAGAAGATTGTGTAAACAATTATAGAGCTCAGAAAAGATTCACAACTGAAATAGATGGGTTGAAGAAAATGATTATAGAAGAGAAGGTGCTAAACACAAAACCGCAAGCTGACAATGAATTCTTAAAGAACTTGGTCTCCACTGGAAATATATGTGGAATTCTAAACCAACTAAAGGATGAAGACAAGTACAAAGCAGTACCACCACCTTTCAACAACAACTTTATGCCAAAAGTTGATAAAGAGAAAAGAAATGCATATCTACAACAATTTAAAGATGTCTTTCAAGACAAAGAAGAACTTGTGGATTTGTACAAGAATGTTGAGTTGAGTGAAGAAGGAGAGTTTGTTGTTAAGAAAGAGTTGAAAGAAGAAAAGTCAATTGGAGTTCAAGTCTCTGAAGATGACCTTGAGTCAATTTATTTGAATCAAGATGACTTGAGTGATTTAAGTGATCAAAGTACTGAAGAGGAAATTAAAGCTGCTGAAAGAGGAAGAAAATTCAAGAAGCCAGAATCCATTGACAAACTTCCAAGGTATCTGTCACCTAAAAAATGAAGAAACAGAATGAAAGAACAAAGAGAGAACATGTGTCCTTTGACATATGTGAAAGGAATAAGGTAAATTGCAATGTTGTAAGGCCTCCAAGCCAAGAAGTATTGGAAAAGATAAAGCAGAACCACTGAATATGCAAAAAATTGTGTTTGTAAAGAGCAAGACTGAGAGACAAGACATCAAGATTGAGGAATTTGTCCCTTTCTCAATCAACTTTGATAGTCTAAAGAATAAGAAGACCATTGGAGTCAAAGAACCAAGACCAAGTGAAAGATTCAGGAAAGAAAAGGAACATGAGAAATATAAAGGAAAGGTTTGGTGCAAGAAGTGTGATGAGTATGGTCATCATACAGACTCTTGTAATGAAAGACTCAAATTCAAGCCTTTTCATGTCCCAGATGAAACAACGTATGGACAAGACTCTGTGGCCTACAAAATGAAGTATGAAAAATACTTGTGTATGGGAAAGGTTTGTAAAGAGGAAGTTCTGAAGAATGAGAGCCAAAAGCATTCAATGAAAGCCAAGAAACATGTGGATGAGCCTGTTAAAAGGGGTAAATCTCCTGTGAAACATGTGAAATATGTTAAAAAGGGCTCTCAACCCTTGAGAATAATCCCTAAAAAGGATACTCAATCTGTCAAATCTGATAGTTCTTAAGGATCATCAAGCAGTGAGAAGACAAGAAGAAATCCTAGAAAGAAACCAACAGAACTCACCGGTGATGAAAAGTTTCTGAGAAAACATGGATTTGAACCCGAAGAATTTCTTTGGAAACCTAAAGCTGAAACTAAGGTTGATACAGTAGCTTATGTAAGAGACTACTCTGAAAAGAAAGACTATGTGGCAAAGGAGTGTGACACTGCATCAGAAGACTGTCTAAGCTCAACCTCATTTGTTAAAACCCCAAGAGAGTGTAGTTATGAAACAGACAATTCAGACAATATAGAACTCGCTCATGAAGATCCTGAACCAACAACATTCACTTCCCAGGCTGTGTCTGAAACTGAATCTGATGAGCTGCAAGTTGATAAGGCTTGCACTTCATCACTCAACTAATCAAACTTTTTCTTAAGTGCAGGAACAGTCCACTCCTCTGAATGACATTTGGTACATGGATAGTGGTTGTTCTAGGCACATGACTTGTGACAAGAGGTCTCTTGTCAATTATGAAGAAAAGTTTGAAGGTCCTGTAGCATTTGGGAGTGATGAAAATGGTGGAAAGATTGTTGAAAAGGAATCTTGACAAATGGAAAAGTCTCATTTGACAATGTATTTCATGTTGAAGGTCTTCAGTACAATCTACTGAGTATATCACAAATGTGTGATAAGGGATACAAAGTCAGTTTTGATGATTCACACTCTTTCATTCTAAAACCTGAGTTTGTAATTCCACCTGAAATGATTATGATGATGGCACCAAGAAATGGCAACTTGTATGAATTGAATATGAAAGAAGCTGTTTCAAGAGGAGGTGCATGTTTTGTTTCCAAAGCCACTGAAAATGAATCAAAATTGTGGCATAGGAAACTGTGTTATGTGAACTTAAAGAACATGAATAGACTTGTCAAAGGTGAGCATGTCATAGGCTTACCTATAAGAGAGTTCAAGTTGGAAGATCATTGTAGTTCATGCCAAAAGGGAAAGCAACACAAATATACTCATAAGCCAAAGCTCATCAACTCAATTAATCAAGTACTTGAATTACTTCACATGGATCTCTTTGGTCCTGTGAGTGTGCCAAGTATAGGGAAGAAAAGATATTGTCTAGTGATCATTGATGACTACTCAAGATATACTTGGGTTTATTTCCTAAGTACCAAGGATGAGACTGTAGAGTTGATTAAAGGTTGTGTAACAATGATTGATAACAAGTTGAATAAGAAAGTTAAAATGATGAGAAGTGACAATGGTACTAAGTTCAAGAATGGAGTTATGCAAGAATTTTGTGCAGAAAAGGGAATACTACAACAATTCTCAACTCCTAGAACTCCTGAACAAAATGGTGTTGCAGAAAGAAGGAATAGAACTTTGATTGAAGCTGCAAGAACCATGTTAGCTGATGCCAATTTACCTGTCACCTTTTGGGCTGAAGCCATAAATACAGCCTGCTATGTTCAGAACAGGGTGCTTGTCAACAAAAGGCATAAATAAACTCCATATGAAATATTTCACAACCGGAAGCCTTATATCAAGTTTTTCAAGCCCTTTGGATGCAAATGTTTTCTTCTGAACATAAGGGACTATTTGAACAAGTTTCAAACAAAATCCCTAGATTGTTTTTTTGTTGGATATTCTACACACTCAAAAGAATACATAGTATATGTAAAAGACAATTTGAGTGTTATAGAATCATCTGACATCATCTTTAATGAGAATCAATTCAATACAGTTGATGGTGCAGCATGGCTGTTTGATCATGAGAAGTTGATAAGGTCCTTCAAGATTTATCCTGAAGACTTTGATGAATCTTTCTACAAGACCAGTGAAATTGAAGAGAAAAAGAAGAAATCATTGGACTTGGAAGAATTATGGAAGAAGGTTGCTAGAAAAGAAAATGAGTATACTTTTGTGAAGAATTCCTCATGTGACATTGGTAAACAAGATCAAGAAAACAATCACAATCCTGAACATGATCATACTGAGAACAATCAAAACAATCAAGATGTACAGAATGATCAAGTTCAGAATGAGGAAGAAACAAGCAACCAAGCGAGTGAAGAAGTAGCTGCATCTACTGCAAGATTTCAAGATCTATTTCAAAGACTGAATTTAGAAAACAATGGTGCATCTACTTCAGGACAACATAATGATGAAGCACCAGAATTTCATGATGTAGAAACTGATTTGATCATTGAAGAACCAGATCTCAATGAAACAAATGTTGACACAAATTTGTCTACAGATATGATTGTACAAATTCCTTATGTGGAAAAGAATCATCCTTCTGAAAACATCATTGGAGATTTGCATGAAAGAGTTACAAGAAGTCATTCTGAAATTGTAAACATCTGTCTTTACTCCTATTTTCTATCCCAAATAGAGCTAAAGAACATTGCTCAAGCACTAAAAGACAATAGTTGGGTGGAAGCTGTGCAAGAGGAACTGGCACAGTTCAGAGACCTACATGTGTGGGATCTTGTTGAGAGGCCAATAGACAGATATGCAATAGGAACCAAATGGGTTTTTAGAAACAAAAGGGATGAATGGGGTTTGGTGATTAAGAATAAAGCTAGACTTGTGGCACTGGGATGTCTTCAAGAAGAAGGAATAGACTTTGAGGAAGTCTTTGCACCTGTTGCAAGACTTGAAGCTATCAGGATCCTTCTTGCATATGCTCCCTCAAAAAACATTAAAGTGTTCCAGCTTGATGTTAAGTCTGCATTTCTAAATGGAAAGATTGATGAAGAGGTGTATGTAGCTCAACCTCCAGGTTTTGAGGTTCCAATATATCCAAACAGGGTGTATAAGCTAAACAAAGCCCTTTATGGATTGCATCAGGCTCCTAGAGCATGGTATGATGAGCTGTCAAATCATCTTCTTGAAAATGGTTTTAAAATAGGATCCGTTGACAAGACACTCTTCTACAAAAGAAAGGTATCAGGCTTACTTCTGTTACAAGTGTACGTGGATGACATCATCTTTGGATCTACAAATGAACAAATGTGCATGGAGTTTGAAGGGGTAATGAAGTCCAAATACAGCATGAGCTCTATGGGAGAAATGAACTTCTTTCTTGGATTACAAGTTCAACAGAAAGCTAAAGGGATCTTCATTCACCAAAATAAATATGTGCAGGACATATTGAACAAGTTCAACTGTCATGAGTACAAGACAGCTTCAACTCCAATGGACACCAAAGAAAAGATGATTGCAGATGAAAAGGGGGAGCCTGTGGATGAACATGAATATAGAGCCAAAATTGGATCTCCGATGTATCTAACCACAACAAGACCAGATATCATGTTTGCTGTATGTGTGTGTGCAAGATTCCAGTCAAGTCCTAAAGTCTCTCACATGAATGCTGTTAAAAGAATATTCAGATATTTGAAGGGAAGACCTGATTTAGGGATTTGGTATCCAAAGAACCAATCTTTTGATCTGATTGCCTATACAGACAGTGATTATGATGGCTGTAACATGAGCAAAAAGTCAACTTCAGGAGGATGTCAGTTTTTGGGAGAAAGGCTAGTGTCATGGCAATGAAAAAAGCAAACTACTGTTTCAATCTCTACTTCAGAAGCTGAATATGTTGCTGCATCTGCTTGCTGTGCACAAGTTCTATGGATTCAAAATCAGATGTTGGACTATGGTTTGAATTTTCTGAACACCTCTATTCTTATTGATAATACTGCTGCATATTTTACTATTAAGAATCCAGTTCAACATTCTAAAACTAAGCACATTGAAATCAGACATCATTTCATCAGATATTGCAGTGAAAAAGGTTTGATTGACATGCAAAGAGTTGATACAAGTGACAATTTGGCTGACCTATTTACAAAACCACTTGATAGAACCAGGTTCAACTTTCTTCTTCTGAAAGCCCTGGGAATGATCAACTCTGATGAAATCTGATTAAGGATGTGTGCTTGGTTGTGTACCTCTATGTGCTAACTGATTATTTTATTTAGAGATTTCACAAATTGAATGTTATGTGAATATGCTTGGGTATGATATTGATTATGCTACTTGATATGTTAACTGTTATGTGCTTTAACTGACTTTGTGTGCAAAGTTTAACATGATTGATTTGTTTAAAATGTGTGCATGTTTATCAGTTGATGTGCATTTGTGATGGTAGGATAAGTGTTCTTGTTATGAATTACCTGTTAATGTAAGCTTATCTGATATCAGTGCTTTATTGCTTGAATATGTGCTTTATCTGATATTCTTATGTTATTAAGATAGGTTAGACTTTGAATGTCAGTACTGTCTACTTTCTTGATGATATCAAGTTTGATTAAGATTTGAATATGTTACAACTGTTTATGTCAAAATGTGTTTCATGTCAAAATTAAGTGATAAAATGAATTCTCTAGTGAATTTTGCTTAAATACTCTATTTTGGTCAAAACATGAGCAAGTTGATTAATGGTGTAGAGATATGATAAGATTATTCAGTTCAAGCTTTAAAGAAGCTTAAAAGAAGGAGTTTTAAAGAAAAGTCTCAAGTAGTTGTTTTTGCTGAAAACTATGTCATTTGCCCAGTTGGAAGGACATGCACTTGTGTATGTTTGGTCCTTAAATCTCTACAGATTCAAAGGTTAGCCATTGACCTAAAAACTAAATGCATTTGGGGCAATAATGACTTGTTTCTTATTCCTTCACTTAAAACTAAGTCTGAAAAGGCTTGTGAATATGAAGAAATGCCCAAAAGGAACTTGAAAGGGAACCTGAGAGGCCAACTGGTGAAACTGTTGAAGAAATGATGGCTAACATCACCAGAATCAGGATGGAAAGAGCCTAAAGATTTGAGCAAGTGTATACAAGAAAGAGAAAGTTTGATGAACAGAATAGAAATGATGAGAGGAGAACCAAGAGGAAATGGGATGAGAAGAACAAATATTTTGTTGAAACTCCAGAGGATGATGCAAGCCCAATCACGGCAGTCTCATTGCAAACACTGCAACCAGGAGAACAGATTCCAGGTGTTCCTGATGTGCCTGCTAGAACTGAGCAAAATCCAGATCATCCACCCTTAGATGAGCCAAAGATAGATGCAGTTAATGTATCAACTAAAGAGGATGATGAAACTGATGATTCTGATGAGAACAATGATGATCAAGGGAAGGGAGGTGAAGCTGTCAATATTGAATCTCCACAAGTTGAAATGACTGATGAGCAGAGAGTCAACATTGAGTTAAGTATGAGAGAAGCTAAAAGAAGTTATCCATTGGTTGTAAAGTTGAGAAGGTATGGCATAAGTTTTGAAACTTTGGCTGATCTTGATAATGATCAGTTGCAAAAGAGACTTGACAAGGAGAGAGATGGTTTCAAGAAAAAGATGGAAGAAAAGAACAGGGATAGTCAGACGTTCAGAGAATATCTCAGAAGGCACAATTATTCAAAGAAAGATCTGTCTCACTTTAACTTTGACCAGCTTCAAGATCAGTATAACAGTGAAAGAGAAAAAATGATTGAAAAGTGTGTAAGAAAAAATGAGAAACTTGAAAAGATTGAAACTTTGAAGAAGAAGTATGGAGGTATGTGTGGTTACCTACTGGAAAGAGGATTAAAGCCTGAAATTGTTAAAAACCTGTCAAGAGAATCAGTGGTAGACCAGTACAATAAATTGAAAAGAAAAGAAAAACTGAAGAGGGCACAAGTTGATAAGTCTACCAAACAATCTGAACTATCTGATGAACCACAGGCTAAGAAAAGAAGAATTCAGACCTTGAGGGAGAAAATGAAAGAACAAGTCAGAACATATGAAATTCCAATTCCTCAAGAAGTCAAACCTGAACCAGAAGATGAACCCATTGTCCCTTGGGAAAATGAAGAGATGATAAATATTCTAATAAGGATTATGATTAATCAAAGGGGAATGAGTGAAGCAGATTTTAATGCCTTGGAAAAACAAGATTTGAAAGAACTTTTCTATATACAAAAGGCCGAGTGGGAGAAAGCTATAAGGGAAGGAGAAAACCCTAGAAGTTTTGTGGATGGAAAATTTGTACCTGCTGGATTGTCAAACAGACCTGATATGGCAAAAATGTTGCTTGATCTTAAAGAACTAGCAGGACAAGACATTGTTGATCTTGCCAACCTTCCACCAGAAATGGTAGAGGCAATCTACATTAAAGTTTTCAACTTAAGGCCTGGAAAACCAATGAAGTCTATACCTTTTAGGCCTCCAACTTCAAGAAGATATCCACAAGGGGGAAGAAGTGAATCAAGTAGGTCTGTACAACAAAGAACAACAAGACCACAGTCAAGTGTTGATCTTCCAAGAGAAATCTACTTTGATTCTGTTACTGAGTCCTTGAAGGTGATTATGGAAAGTAGGCAATTGAGAGAAATTGTTGTAAGAAGTGACTTTCGTGAATATACTGAAGAACAACTGGAAAGGATGGACACTCTAAACTTGTATGATTACAGAAACACAAACAGAATGGCAGGAAGGCAGATGAATGATTTATCAATGTTTTTGAAAGATGAAGCTGACAAAGGATTCAAGTTCTTAAAGGAAAAGAGAAGCTGGAGATTGATTCAACTTCACAGGTTAAAAAGGACAGAAAAATTGAGAAGAACGGACATTGCTGAAAGAGACTATATGATGAATGTCAGAGATAAGAATCCATTGTCAAATATGAATACATGCATAAGTCTTGGAAGAAGAATGATACGCCCCAACTACACAATACAAAGGAATGGCATTATAGCTGAGATTGTGTATAAAGAAAATGCTGGTCATTATGTACTGAGAAACTCTGATGGAAAAATGCTGGGGATTATTAAGAAAGATGAAGACTTGACCTGCCTGCATAATGAAGATCTGATGGATATAAGGGATTTGGTTATACCAGAAAGTCATACTCACTACCGAATCCTTAATAACTTTAAAATGAAAACTGCATCAGAAATAGTCAACCGAAGACAGGTTGCCCATAATGCAAGGAAAAGACAAGATCAATAGAATATGCTTTGTGATGTAATGTCTTCGGACAGCTTTTGATTATGTAATGTGTTATGTTATTTGAATATGTAATTTGACTTTTAATTTGATGTGTATTTTGACTAAGTGTAAGTAACATTAGAAATGTTTTGGGTCAGCTGAGGTGTTCCAATCTACAGGGAGATTGTTGAGTCAAAGATGTGACCAAAATGAAGTATATGGAAGATTGGAATCTTCTCAACCTCCTCAGAATTCGCTAAGTATGGATCCGGGCACCACTAAGACCTCCGTGCAAGCTTTTACTTAGCCGGGTATGATATTTTGTCTATCGGGCAAGGTTATCTTCAAGAAGTCTTCTTTAGTGGATATTCGAGCAGGGTTTTGAAAATTAGTGCATTGCCGGGCAAGGTTCACTAGTATATGTAAATCCGGGCAAGGTTCACTTTATCAAGCAAGTCTGTTCTTCATAGCCAAGTAAAGTTCACTCCCGAGTAAGCTTTTGGCTAACCAAGTTCATGAAGCCAGGTGATTGGAAGACCGGGCATGGTATTCATTAATAATAGTGGTCCGAACAAGCTTGATGTATAAATGGAATATCTCTAAGTAACATCGGGCAAGGTTCAACTCAAGCAAGGAACAGTACTCCTGAGTACACTTTTCTAATAAGTTATTTTATAGCAAAGAGTTGAAATGGACCATTGAAGAACAAGGTTGCTCGTAAGAGTTTGCCGGGCAAAGTCTGGCAAAGTCAAGAAGACTGATGTCTACCTGGTGAGTATTTTACTTGGTAAACTACTCTTCAAGTAAAGTCTACTCGGAAACTGATCCTGGGCACACTTCTATGTTACCAAGTTGTGAAGGATGGCAGGGTACATAGCATACTCGGAAAATGAAGATTAATGCAAAACCTACCCGGAAGACTTGTTTTACACTTAGAATATTTCTGGTTATGTAATTTGAATATGTATTTACGTTTGGGGTTTCTAGAAGGAATAACAGCTGTCCTAGGGTGGCAGGCCTATAAATAGAATGTTTTAGGGCACGCCGCCTAAGGGAGACAGACACATTAATTAAGAAAGAATATTTTGTGTGACGGCTGTCTTAGTATAGTACGGATAAACCTTCGTTCAAGAAACCCTAAATCGATTATACAATTTGTATGATGAATATTATATGAATGGAAATCTTTTGAATGAATCTTGTTTGTGTTGGTTAAAAGAATAACTTATTAAGCAAACCAAAGCGTGCTAGGAACACTGTTTGACTTGTGCTATGAGCACTGTAGCTTGCTAGGAGTTTAACCTTGCTAGAGAAAGTCCTTAGAATATTTCTTGATCAACTTTCCTCAAGCATGCTCGGACTACTGTTTATTAATCAAACCTTGCTAGATCTTCCAAAATACTTGGCTTCATCATGTTGGGGTAGTCAAGAGTTTGCTAGTAAGCAAACCATGCTTGACTTGAAGAACTCCTTTGCTAGACAAAATGAATCCTACTCCGATTATCACTTAAGAAGACTTCAAGAAGATAACCTTTCCCGAAAGGCAAAATACCTTGCTAGGACAAGTAAAACCTTGCTAGGAGGTCCAAGTGTGCTCAGTATCCATACTTAGCCATATTTGAGGAGTGTTGAGAAGATTCCAATCTCCTTTAAGTCATCTCATGTCAAATATTTGACCCGACAATCTACCCCTAGATTGGAACACCTCAGCTATACCAAAACACTCTATGTTTACATACATTTAATCAAAAATAAACATCAAATCAAAGTCAAATTACATAACAAAGTCAAAATATTACAAAGTTCAAATTATCTCCGTAGACATTACAAAGCAAAACCTAAGCTAAAATAGATCTTTATCATTTTCTGGAGCTTGAGGCTGCTTGTCTTCTATCCACTCTTACTGATCCTACCTTTTTCTTGAAGATAAACAATTTATGTTGATGAGGATGATTCTCAGTAAGTGTCCATTTCATTATGTCTTTTAAATCCTCATCATATAGAAAGGTCAGATCTTCATCAGTCTTGATAATACCCAAGATAAGTTCATCAGAGTTGCGAAGAATGTAGGAGTCTTCATTGTTGTTGTAGTCAATTTGGGTAATCCTACCATTCTTCTAGATTTCATGGTTGGGCCTTGTCATTTTCCTTCTCATACTGATGCAAGTGTTCAAATTTGTAAGTGGGTTTTTGTTCTTGACTCTTGAGAGGTAGCCAAATTCAGCATGCTTTATGTCACTTAACCTCTTGCCTCTCTTTGTCTTTTCATAATTTGTTAACTTCCACTTCTTCCTCTTATCCAACAAAGGGAATCACATCACTGCTTCACTTCTGAGATACTTTGACAGCTCATTTTGTTGACTACCTGCAAGTTTGTTCCTGTTGTGGTAGTTATACAACTCTAGATTTGCCATCTTTTCAAGTTGTTCTTTCTTATAGTATGCAAAATCATCTTTACAAATAATCTCTCTCAATTCTCTGCTTTTCATTATCACCTTCAATGTATGAGAGACAGAGGCATAGGAGAGCTTTATTGGTAGGTCCACATCAGTTGGTGGCCTTTCTTGTCTTTGTGGTTCAACTCTTCTTGGCTCATTTCTGGTTGTAGAGCTTTGTCCTCTTGAAGTTGAGGGCCTTGATGGAATAGACTTCATAGGTTTAGTGGCCCCTAATATTTCAAATTTCTTCTTATACATGGAGATTCACCATCTCCACTGGCATATTCATCAGATCCAGAAGATTTTCACCTCCATCTCTGAATAATCTTCCAATCATATTCATCACATTTTCATGCCCAAGTTGGCCGGCTGGTACAAACCTTACTCCACAGGTCCAGCTACAAAACTTTTGGGGTTCCTTTCCTCTGTTAATAATTTCTCCCATTCAGCATTTTCTTCATAAAACAATTGTTTCAATTGTGCTTTTCCCAGCATATCAAAAGTATTTTCTTTCATACTATTATTTTTCATTATTCCTTTCAGGGTCTTGATCATCTCCTCATCTTCCCATGGATCTTTGTATTCTACAGCATCTGGTTTAGGAGATTTTGAGGCTTCAACTCTTTCCAGATCATCTTTTTCAATTTCAGACATGTATAGATCCAATTTGTCTGTTCTGCTCATACCTTCAAGTTCACTGAGTCTCCCCTAGCCTCCATCATCCTTTCCAGCAAAAAAAGTTGTTCATTCTCCCATTTTCTTTTCTTTTCCTCGTTTCTTTTCTTGGCTAATGTAATAATTCTTGGTCTTCTGGTAGGCATCTCAGTTTCAGCACTCATAGAAAATTTCTTGAAATATTGTTCAAATTTTTCCGTAGACAGACTATCAACCATATCTTGAGCCATCCCCATAAATTTAGTAACCAATTATATAATATAATTCGGCATGGAAAAATACGGTCCCAGAAAATTCTCTTTTCTTTCCAATAACAAGAAAGTAAAAATCTATCTACCGATCACCACATAAACTATTCACAACAACTGGTTTTTAACTAATGACAATAAATAATTTTAAAACTTATTTATAATACTTTATAAAAAAGAATCTTGACTTTAGATGTGCATTGGTATCCTAGTCCGAGCACTTGATCTTCGACTTCCCGAAATATTGGGCTTCTCCTGAGGCATTTAAACATAATAGTTAGTGTTTAACAACATATAAATCATATACATAAAAACTTACTAAACGTGAGTTTGCAAACTGCCAAATTTCTGAAGTAGCCTACACACATATTGGTGTAGCTTACGCCCAAACCTATGCGTTTGGCCCGCTTTGATTCCTTAGTTCACTATGGCAAATACATTAATGCATACCTTTATTTCGAGTCATAAACTCATTAAAAAGTTGTTTAAATCAACGAGATTAGTGTCTTCAAATGCCTACACTTAAAGGTTCAATCCTTCTTAATTAATTGCAAACGGTTCAAGATCATCGTCTTTTCTATACTATTGAACGGGTCAAAAATCCACAAATAAGCAACATAATATTTAATATAACACACCAACTAAACTAGCATGACTATTTATCCACCATCTTGACCCATTGTGATTTGGACAGTCTTGTATACACTTTTGACCATTTACAACATTATTAAACAAGTTGGTATTAGAGCCTTGGTTTAAGGGATTCAAGTGTTTTGGAAATGCTTGAACTTAAACCTTGAGCTCTTTATAATAGACGTGTGTTCGGTCATAGAGTTTATCGAAGCATAAATGTATGTGAGTGGTACCATTATTAAAAGTTTACTAGCTTACTAATATCATAATTTTTGTAGTAAGCTAATATGTACTTACTTCTTCCTTAAAGAAATGAATTAGATTATGATTGTCTAAAAAGGATTAATTGCACTTTCGAAGGTACGCATTTACATTAAAGGATATATATATATATATATATACATTATGTAAGCTTCTATGTAATTACTAAATTGAATATTTTTCAACAAATTGCTGATAAATGAATAATAATTTATGGATGAGAAGTTATGGTTATATGATACATATGTAACTAAACCAAAACTCAAATACTTTGAATGTGATATGGTAATAACATGAATGTCTATATATAGTTTGTGTACTACACACTTGTCCGGTGTAGTAGTTAACATACAGTACTACGGTGTTATGGGAAGGTAGATAAAAAGATAATGTGAAGTCGTTTGACTTTCACAAGGAGTTATGTGAAGTCGTTGGACTTTCACAAAGGAGTATATGAAATCGTTTGATTTCATAAAGGAGTTATGCGAGGTATTTCGACTTTCACAAAGGAGTTTATGAAATCGTTTGATATCATAAAGGAGTTATGTGAGGTCTTTCAACTTTCACAAAGGAGTTTATGAGATCGTTTGATTTCATAAAGGAGTTATGCGAGGTCTTTGGACTTTCACAAAAGAGTTTAATCGTTTGATTCATAACGGTGATATGGTGAAGTCTTTGGATTTGTGCAAAGAATTATATGAAATTTTGATTTCATATACGAGTTATGTGAAGTCTTAGACTTTCTTTATAAAAAAAATCGTTTGATTTCATAGTGGAGTTATGTGAAGTCTTTTAGCTTTCACAACAAAGTATATGAAATAAGTTGATTTCATAGATGTGTATTGTGAAGTCTTCGATAATAAAGAGTTAGAAAAAAAAAGTTTTTGATTTTCAGGAAAAAAAAATTGTTGATATTAAATTTACTGAACATGATACGAATGTCTTCAAATATGACCTATAATGGAAAATTGTAAATATGAAAGAGATGATGTATCTCATAAAGGGTAAATTAATGAGTTTGGTACTAGAATTACAAAACATGATGAGGATTTACTAGATATAAATCGTAATGAGAAATTACAAAATATAAAGGTGTATTCAATTGTCTTAGGCCTTATTAGTATAATCGCATTAAATTTGGATAAAATATTTTATAAGATCTGCAATCTATAAAGTTTGGTAGTTAAACATATATTTCTTTTTATTTTTGATGTCATGTGCCTCATCGTGAAGATAATTCAAATGAAAGAGGTTAACTAGTCTTAGAGAGTTTAAAAGGAAAATGAAAGAATTTATGGTAAGACTTGCGCATTATGTGTGTGCTAAATATGTTCAAGTGGATTTATAGGTGGAATTGGGAGGCGATAATGGATCCGAAGGTTAACTACTTCATAAAGCAGAAGAATCACGTAAATTATGATCAAATAGAGGCAATTTACATTTGTGTCTATATATATGTTGTAAGGTGTATGTAACTAAAGTGAAAGGTTTATATTACCATAATATGTAATATAAATGGTAAAATCTCCAAATATGTTAGTTATTAAAAAAATGAAATTTGTGATTTGAAACATGATACGATGATAACAAGATTACACTGTTATATTGTGTTGGAGATTACATTTCGCGAGTGAAATCTTGAACACATGGTGTGAGTGTAATCTTGAAATAATCATGTCATGTGGATGTGAATCTCACATGAGAACTATGAATCTCAAAGTCATTAAAGTTATACAAGAGTAATATTAAGAGATCTGTATGGTGTAAATTAAGTGAAAGGAACTCTAACTCATTGTGGATCTTAAATGTGCATTTGTACAATTGAGAGGTAATTGACAAGTAGCACCGGGTATAAATTTCATAGGAACATAATGACCCTTATTATTTGTCAAATTCGATTTCGAAATTTACATGGTAGATATGGTGGTATACAATGTGTTTGGTTATGCATGTATAGTTACACAAATAATATGTGATAAAAAAAAGAAGAAAAAGAAGAAGGAATGATATATTATGATGGTGTTTAAAGATCTCTTGACTTAAAATACATATGAATATATATATTTTGACCTAAAACAGAATATCTTTGGGATATGATCAATACTGACTTTATGAATAAATATTAGCATATAAATTATTTATTTGAGCTATTATGAACATTGTATGATTTCATGAAGTTAAGCTGATCTATGGTGAAGTGATAAACGAACCCATTGAGTTGTTAAGAATATTATAAAATATGTATGTTACTGAATTCTTGATAAGGTGCTTATGATTCATCATATAGCATAAAAAGTAGGTGTTTACCATGTTTGGGCAAAATGAAAATTTATGTAAAACATGGTAAAATATACGCATAAAGTGGTATAACAGAATATGAGGCATGATTATAAAAAATATATTATTGTGTTTAACTTTGATAAAGATGTTGTTACTAAAATCGATTTAAAGTATCAATTAAAACAATGAATCACAAGTTTATGATAGCACAAAAAAGATAAGAAGAAGAAGAAGAAGAAGAAGAAGAAGAAGAAGAAGAAGAAGAAGAAGAAGAAGAAGAAGAAGAAGAAGAAGAAGAAGAAGAAGATGATGGTGATGATGGTGATGATGATCATGATGATAATAATAATAATAATAATAATAATAATAATAATAATAATAATAATAATAATAATAATAATAATAATAATTACAACTCCAGATTAATACAAGGGCATGTTGTTACTAATAATTCAACACAACCGTCGTATGTTGTCTTTGTATAGGGTGCTCGTGCAAACGGGCATGAAGGATTTCAAGACAGAGATCTAGGATGGTGACTAATATGAAAGGTGTATTAAGGTGCAAATCTTACATTAAGAGCTTGGTGTTATTATTGAACCAACACAACTATTAAGATTGCTCACAGGAATGGTGTAATTGGGTTTCCAAGGTTAAGGTTAGTAACTCATAACATTTCCTATGAATCTATGCGTAAAGGATTTGTGGCTGACGAGGGAATTGAAGACTTAAGCATATAAGCTAATCTATTTAATTGTGAGAAAAATATTTGACAAACTTGTTGCATACAATCTTTGTAAAAATTTACAAAAAAATCACTAGGTTGTAGTGCCACTAATGTTGAATTTTCATCAAATACGAAGTTTGCATTTAATTAATGATCAAATTGATTATATGATGAGTAGGAGGCAGTGTTCTTGATTATTTGCCCTTAGAGATTATGTAATAATATTTTACTATATTGTATATTAAAGCTAAGATACTAATGGATTAAATAACTTCATTTTAGAGAGAGAATCATTAAAACCTAAGGATGTATAGTAGTTTGATGTCATCAAAAGAACTTACATTGTTGTGTATATTGATGTTTGAAAGGGACATTTATATGGCTTACTTATAAGATTAATGATCAAACTGTGCGCTAATACTAAAGGTTGTGATACGAGATGGACATTTAGACATGTCTAGATGATTACCGAAGATTATAGAATTGTGAAATTAGAATAAATTATGATTGATATGATTACATCTGGAAACAAATATATATATATCAATATATATAGAAAGCATATCCTATATATCAATATACATCTGGAAACAAAAATCACTAGGTTGTAGTGCCACTAAGGTTGAATTTTCATCAAATACGAACTTTGCATTTAATTAAAAGATCAAATTGATTATATGATGAGTAGGTGGCGGTGTTATTGATTCTTTGCCCTTAGAGATTATGTAAAAATATTTTACTATATTGAATATTAAAGCTAAGATATTAATGGATTAAATAACTTCATTTTAGAGAGAGAGAATCATTAAAACCTAAGGATGTATAGTAGTTTGAGGTCATCATAAGAACTTACATTGTTAAGTATATTAATGTTTGAAAGGGACATTTATATGGCTTACTTATAAGATTAATGATCAAACTGTGCGCTAATACTAAAGGTTGTGATACGAGATAGACATTTAGACATGTGTGGATGATTACCGAAGATTATAGAATAGAGAAATTAGCATAAATTATGATTGATATGATTACATCTGGAAACAAATATATATATCAATTTATATTGAAAGCATGTCCTATATGAAATTGGTTACACAAGGGTTAGAATCATCTAAGATTAAAGGATGAAGCGTGACTAAAACATGAGATGGGTACTTTCACCAATAAGGTATGTGACTCAACGCTTAAATGGGTGACGATAATGTTGATAATAAAGAGGAAAATAGCGATTATGACTAATCGTTATGGAATTTAAATCAACGTTGTCTATAATGTTATTGTGAAATTGTTGTAGAAATTATATGTAAAAAAAATTAACGAATTTAAAACACCTATATAGATACAACGAATGTTTACGAGAATGTTGTCATGAATTTATGAAAAAATTTATAGTTATGTTGTTAACACATATAGTTGTTTTTGTGTAGTGATGAATTGTTGTTGAGGCTTAATTAAAGGTTGATGATAGAGAAATTGATTCACAAGAATCACATATAAAAGTTTTTTTTAACTGTTTGCTAAATATTTAACTATTATGGAACGCTAAAAAATGTTAAGTACATTTTTTGAAGGTTTAACGAAGTTGACAAATTATACAAGCATTGAAAGCGATGTGGACAAGTTGGTTGCGTTACACCCAAACCCGACACCGGTTGAAGGAAGTGAATATTAACTTGACGGGTGTCTTACGGAAGGTTTGACTCACCAATAGTTTAAATGGATCCTCATGTGTGAAATTCTTTTGGGATAATAATCCGGGTATGTATACCTTACATAAGTATGAGTATGTTATGTGTTGGCAAATTGTGCTGTATTGAGATTAGAGTCCTAACATAAGATACGAATTAAGACATGGGCTTAAAACGGTTTCGAGGACGAAACCTTTATAAGGGGGTTAGATTTGTAACATCCAAAACTTTGTATCTTTCCAGAATTTAGGTAGTAAAAACTATGATGTATAATTAAATACATCATATAACTTGAAGGACCATTTAGTCATTAAAAGAAAGTGCATTTTGGGTAAGTAAAAAGGGGGTTATTGCTGGTCAAAATCAGATGGTTTTGTGACTGTCGGTATGTGCGATTGACATAGAGAAGTCCATAAAATGTTTTAGTCTTTCATACAACCAATTGCATGTCTTAGTTGAAGACAGAGCAATATTTAGGCATGAGTTTTTGATGCAAGGTATGTATTTCTACCCAAATTTTATGGTGATGAATGATGGGTTTGATTAATGTTGTTGAAATAGAGATTTTTAAGATAAAACTCTTGTTAAAAAGTTGAAATCACATGTGTTGGTGATTTCAAGATAGTACTTCAAATCGTAATCGAGGATTTATATTACTTAACTACTTAATAAAATATATACAATGGATGATTGGTAATCAACCATGAATGAGTTTTTATATGCCCATTTTTTTTATTATAATGTCTCAGTCAAAAACCAATTCCAAAGCTGATGGAAAATAATAAATATAGTTGTTGTCACTGTTTTACAAAAAAACATATTAAATCACATAAAAATCATGTTAATGTGCATGCTACGCGCTTTAAAAGCCCTTTCGATATAATACGTTTCACATTTCAACATGAAAAGACAATTCGGGTCTTAAATGGGTCAAAACAGTAGCTTAAAGTGGCAACTCAGTTTCAACAGTAGGCTGATTGAGATCATTTTTGAACCTGACTTGTTTTACAAAAATTTATATAAAATCAACCATTGACCCGATTAAGACGATTCTTTTTTTGTTGGAAACCTTGTTGAGTCTAGTTTCTCCATAATTTTATAACATCAACAGATATGGTAATTTAGTGGGTTAAATATGTTCGTGAGTACAGCTGCACATATTTGGGCTATACAAACATATAGTTTAATAAAATGTTAATTAATGTCAAATGTCCGTATATCTTTGGTTTAAGCTTCACATAATTGTTTAAAATGGTTTATTATACCTATTTAAGAGTATTTGAACTATGGAAATTATTCTAGCATGATATTATACAAGTTTTGTGATGACGGGTCAAAAATGGTTGAAATATGTGTATATATTTGATTGTGTTTGATCTTATGAATGTTTTGAGTAATTAATGAATGGATACCAATGTTGTGTCTTATCTTTCCTAAAGTTTGATGTTGAATTTCGATAATCTAGGTGTGTTAAAGCTTGGAAATTAACGGATCAAGGATTGAAGATAAACTAACAAGAACCCTACGGGCAAAGGTAAGTGGACTTACCATGCCTTAGTAAACTTTGTATTCTTTGATGTTATGGTATGGTTTTTGTGTATAAAGACCTTATGCAGGTACTCTAAGTGGTTGTTAAAGAGAGAATTCGATAGTGTTTTATATGAGATGGTGGAATTGAATATAAATAATTATATTGTTATTAAATTTGATAACTAGGGTTGACGAGGTATGCCTACGTTGTGATCGAAGAAGGTAACACCGACTTGGTTTGTTACATTGAACATGGTTTGTTCTATGTTTCTTGATATGCATCATCCTACGCCGACCGCATAGTTTTTCAAGATCGTGCAGTCTACACCGGGTTCCTTTTCTTTATGGGTTATTCCATGTTAACCAGCCTAGTTTAAATTACATAATATGTATGATTATACTGATTCTTATAATATATATAATGGCATGCAGGTAAAGCTCTGGGGCAGTGAAGTTCGTGTTCAAGTTCTCAGATCGGGTTGGATGAATATATTTTTGTAGATGTCTAGCATGTACTTTTTTTATAATCTCGGGTTTCCTAGAATATCGACAAATATTTTGTATGGTTTTTATCAAATAATGAACTAATGGTTAGAAGATGAATCATAAAAGGTTAAATATTTTTATATATCAAGGCATTTTACAAAATTAAAAGAAATGTCAGGACCATATTTCGCTAAGTGACTTGATTTTTCAATCAAAAACTTACATTTTCCTCTATATCTCTTCATTAATTCATTAAACTTTTCAGTTTGTTTGACATCTCTAGCTAATCTCTCCTTCTCCTTTCTCTCTCTCTATTGTTTTCCTATTTAAATTGTAATGTCTTTCCAAATCATGGAAAATAATTTTATTCAAATCCTTTTCATTTAGTCCTATCTCTCTCAAGTAATCTCTATACTTCATGGAATATTTATTTTTCTTTATTAACTTCTTCCCGATTTCATAATCCTCCTTATCAATCAACTTTTGCAACTCCTCATTAGATAAAGGAGCCAAATTTTCAAATACATATCCAAGTCTTATCAGACTTATCACCAAAGGGTTACTTCCTCTTGCCTCATTCAGACTTTGTTGTATATTTACCCTTTGTTCATCAGTTAGTTCAATTTGAGGGGATACAATATCAACTTTTTCAATCTTATCACCTTGACCATCATCATTGTCATCATCAGTATCATCCTCAGCACTTTCATCAACTTTAGTATCATCATCTTGTTCAGTTGAGTCATCAAGTGCTTCTGTTCTAGGTTCATGAAGATCAGGTTCAGCATCAGGCATAACCATCTGTATAGGAACAGCCATCAAAGGACTTTCATGTTCCTTAGGACTTTCAACTATATATTCTGGTTCATCATTTTTTTAGCCCTTTTCTTATCCACCTCATCATCACTATGATCACGTCCATCATATATACACCTCTTCCTTGTATATTTCATTCAAAATTTCGGATTATCTTCTTCCTCTTTTCTCTCATCTTCCACAACAAGTTTCTTTGCATATTCTTTCCATTTATTGCTAAGTTATACAGTAATTGATTCCCTAGCTTCATCTACTACCAAATGTTTATCTGTTTCATCAGTAATATTTAAAGTAGTGGTTGGTGCTTCAGGTTGAGGTTCATTATGAGGTTGATTAAATTTACTTAAGACCATTGCTAAAGTGGTGTCCACCTCTTCAACCCTTTTTAATTTTATAAATACTTCAATTACTTCATGCTCCACATCTCCTTCTTGATCAAGAGTTTTGGCAATACTGGCTTGTTCAATCAACGTTTCTTTCTCAGCCAACTCTTCCTCTGTCATGGTTTGGGCAATAAATTCCCTCTCCATTTTTTCTTTCACAATATTTTCATGCCTTTTGGCAGCCAGTACATCCTCATCTTCTTCCTCCTCAACATTCACATCCTGTGTACCAACAGGCTCATCATTAGACTCAGCTATGGCTTTTCCCTTCTCTTTTCTTTTCCTTTCTTCTTCAGATTGAGATGGGAAATTTTCAATATTGTCCATAAGCTCTTCCATCACCTTATCATGCTCAACCTTCATGGAACTTTCTTCATTAGTTTCTTGTTCAATTAGGACCAGTTCCTCAGTTACGACATCCTCATCCTTCACATCAGTTAACACATCAGTGGCAATGGCATCAGTCAAAACATAGTAGCAATAGCATCAGTTGCTATTGCTTCTATAGTCACTACATTATCAGTAGTTTGATTATTCATTTCAGCATCAGTCTCCTTCTTTTCTTCATTCACCTTTTCCACATTTAGAACTTTCTTCATTGTAACTACTTCATGGGCATCATATTCTTGCTCACCTCCATCCGTATCATCTCCTTCATAACCTTCATCATCAATACCTCTTACACCACTTTCATCATCATCACTATCATACATATTCAAAATGTTCTTTAACCCATCAGCCTCAACATTTACCTCAACATCTGCCATCTCTTCATCAACAACAGTGGCCACTGAGATATTCTCCCCTGTTTTGGTACAACTGAGGTCTTCTCAACCTCAGCCTCCAGGGCTTGAATTTTTAGTAAAGCTTGGGCCAACTGTTCTTTCAGCTCAACATTTTCCTTCAACACCTCTGCATTCTTTCTTTTCAAATCATAGTTTTTTCATATCACGCCCATATTCCTATGAAACTGTCACACCCAGTCTAGGGAAATGCGGAAGCGTAATACGGTAATGTAACAGATAACTCTGGTATCAAACACATTGTTTATAAAGAAATTCAACAAACTAATTTACATCATATTACATGGGTTGGTACTAAGTTTACAAACTAGATGAAAATCACATAACCAGTTCACGAGTTTCTTATTCATTACTACGTATTTGCGTCTATTCACAGCTATTCAACTTTTCTTCTAACACCAAGCATGTAAGCAACTCATTCCAACTTCGGTTTACCTGAAAAGCATGTTAAAACGGGTCAACTATGTCTAGTTGGTGAGTTTCAAGTTTCACGAGTACGAACAAAATCAGTATACGAGTTCGTAAAGTTCACAGTACGTATGTATATAGGCTTTTATGGTCAGTATAGATGCTAGATTTGGTGCCGTACAAGTAATGTCTCCAGATCATCAATGCAAAAATAACTGCTCTCAATTCCAAGTCATGGGTTGTGTAATTCTTCTTGTGTACCTTTAACTGTCGGGAGGCACACGCTATTACTTTCTTCCGTTGCATCAGTACACATCCCAAACCTTTACGAGACGCGTCACAATAGACAACCAATTCATCGGTTCCATTTGGGTGACTTAATATTGGAGCTTCACATAACTTTTGTTTTAACGTTTGGAAGGACATTTCCTGTTCTTCTCCCCAATCATACGTTCGATCTTTCTGAGTTAGGAATGTTAAAGGTTGAGCATTACTTGAAAAGTTTTCAATGAATCGTCGGTAATACCCGGGTCATCCGAAAATTGGCGAATTTCTTTCGGCGATTTAGGTACTTGCCAATTCTTAATGGCCTCAATTTTACCGGGGTCTACTTGGATTCCTTGTTGATTCACAATGTGTCTTAAAAATTGTACTTCTTGTAACCAGAATTCACATTTGGACAACTTGGCATATAACTTTTCTTGCCTCAATACCTCCAATATTACCCGCTGATGTTGTTCGTGTTATTCTTTACTTTTCGAATATATCAAAATGTCGTCGATAAACACTATTACGAATTTATCAAGGTAAGGTTTGCAAACCCGGTTCATTAGATCCATAAATACTACAGGCGCATTGGTCAACCCAAACGGCATAACCAAAAATTCATAGTGACCATACCGGGTTCGAAAAGCTGTTTTTGGTCCGTCTTCTTCTTGAATTCTTACTTGATGATAACCTGATCTGAGATCAATTTTTGAAAAATATTTCGCACCCTGAAGCTGATCAAAAAAATCATCAATTCGAGGTAAGGGGTATCTATTCTTTATAGTCACTTTATTCAATTCCCGGTAATCAATACACATCCGAAAATTTCCATCTTTCTTTTTCACAAATAACACTGGTGCTCCCCACAGCGAATAACTAGGTCAGATAAAACCCCTGTCCAGTAACTCTTGTAACTGGTTGGACAGTTCTTGCATTTCAGAAGGTGCAAGTCGGTAAGGTGCCTTAGCAATGGGTGCTGCTCCCGGTATCAAATCAATACGGAATTCAACTTGTCGGATCGGTGGTAAACCAGGCAAATCATCGGGAAATATGTCTGAATACTCGTGTACCACTGGGATGTCTTATATTCGATCTTCATCGGGTTCCCTAACTGTTACGCTCACCAAGTATAATGTACAACCTTGGCACAAATACTTTAATGCCTTAAGTTGGGATACGAGAGGCAACATAGTACAAGATTTCTCGCCTTGAACAACCATTGTCTTATCATTCGAAAGAGGTATCCTAACAGTCTTATCTTACAGACAATTTTAGCTTTATACTTAGATAGCCAGTCCATACCGACTATAACATCAAAACTTCCTGTTACTACTTGTGGGTCTTGTCGTGCTTCACCTGATCCATTTACGAGATCGCATCCTCTAGCCGGATAGGAAGTTGATGTTTGCCCTTGATTTTGTCGTTTTACTACATTGGGATTCAATTTAGGGCAGTGTCTACTAAAGTGTTTCGTACTACCGCACTTATAACATGTCTGGAGGCTAATTGAAGATGGGGTTTGTTGATTTGATTGTTGTCGAATTGGTTGGGGACTAGGTGTTTGTGGACAACGAGGTTGGGTTGTTTGAGACTGTCGGTTTGAAGTATTCATTATAGTTCTACAACTTGGGTATAATGCCCAATCATTGTACATCTTTGACATATGGTCGTTCGACATTCACCAGTATGATGCAAATTACATTTTCACATTTCGGCAACGACCCTTTGTATGTATCTTGTTTCGTGTTGGAACTGGTCATAGTATAATTCTGAGTTGTAGGACGGATTCTTTGATTCTGAGATTTCATTTGTGCTCTAGAGATATAACTAGTTCGTTTCAAACCGGACGATTCTCCTGATACACTTAATACACCGTTTCTTGTAAGGTCAAAAGTAACGACGCTGGCTAGTGACACGGCACTTTCTAAAGTTTGGTGGGCAGTGGAATTGACTATACTTCTCACGTTTGGGGTCGTCCCCAAATGTAGTGCTCAATGCGCTTGGGTTCCGGAATAATTGACCATGGTACTAAACGAGTCAATTTGTTGAAACGGTTAGTGTAACTTAAATGATCAGGGCCTCTCATTTCCAAATTCCAGAGTTCGTATTCCAACTTATGGATCTCATTTTTTGGGTACAAATGTTTTAATATAAGGGTTTTAAGTTCAGTCCATGTCATACTGTTAATCTCTTCTCGTTCCCGAGTTTGCACAATCATATTCCACCACATTAAGGCATGATTAATAAACATGCTAGTAGTATACTTAACTATACAATATGGTGGACAATTGCTTATGTTAATTACGGATTCAGCCTTTTCAATACGTCTTATCAATCCGTTTAGTTCCTCAGTACCACTGAATATTATAGGTCTACATGACATAAACTGTTCATACGAACATTCTCGACGCGGGGGATTCATGTTACCAGAAATATTAGTATATAGTGGGGGAGTTATATTCGTGACATTATTTGTATTCAACGAGGAAATAGTATTCGTAGCTGCATTAGTGTTCGGCGGAGGTGTAGTATATCGGTTGTATCGGTGCTCGACGGTTGGTTAACGGTTGTATTTTCAAGTATGCCAGCAGTGACTAGCGCTACAATAGTCGGTATCACTGCTTGTAGTTGGCGAGCAATCATTTCGGCCACCTCCACCTCAAATATAGTATTAGTTTTTTTTCGGGGCCATTCTATAACAATAATCATAAACACACAGCTATGCCAAAGAACACATTTGTATTACCCATAACTATTACTGTACGTATTTATTCCAAAATCAACGCATAGGCTTAACCTGTTATAGGCCAGCGCTTTAAATAGACATACTAAAATTTGTCACTATATAGAGACTTAACCCGGTAAGGGTGTCTGTAATAATAGTAGATTATTAACATCCTCCATGTCAGCGTAATATTCTACTACCAGTACTGCATGGGGTATCAAAAGACTATGTTAAAAAAAACCATACTACTTTTATATATATTTATCCATATGTATATAATAAAATAACCACACACAAACAACCATTTAGACCGCAATAATTGCTTGACAACCGCATAACTTGGTTGTCACTCTGTCCAAGAGCCGTCAATAATGAGTATCGGATCAATAAAGTTCATCACTACCTGTTGTATATCCAACATGTAATCATATAGCTCACGTCTTCTCTATATGTTGGTGATTATAGCTATTAAGTGCTTTAGTATCTGATTAGTCAATACAGCTAACCAGGCTGGATAGGATAAATGGGGAGGTTCTTGATTGGGTATAGGTATACTCCGTGTAGGGAAAGTTAACCAGGATACGGAAGGTTCTTCCCCTATGATAAGTTAATCTGGGTGGGGAAGGCATACTATCAGGTGGTGGTACTCTCGTACAGTCAGTTTGACTAGCTCTATGAGTGGATGCAGTCACCGGGGTATGATGTGATAGTGGTGTGGGAGATCTAGGAGTTCTAGTGGTAAGTATTGGTGAATCCTACCTCATGCTTAGGTGATGTTCTAGGGGAACAACTATTACATCTATAGCCTGATAAGTAAGGCCTATCAATGGCGCCTCATATGGAATCACCTCATTTCTCTCATTTCCATCTATTTCTACATATTTGTTATCCTCTGAGTCTTTTTCTGGTTCTTCCTTTTCAAGAGATAGTGTTGGTATTTGATCAGTTGCATCATATATGGTTCTCGACATCCCTACAAAGGTTACTATAATAATAATAATTCTTGATAACATTAATTATAATAATGTATAATATTAATTAAAGTTTAGTACTTACACGTATTCGCACACATTAGCATAGATAATCCTTTATATAGATATATAAATATTTAATATTATATTTTATACACATATGTTGCTGTTTTTACCTATTAGATTGTTCAACTACTCCTTCTCGAATTCCCTTGTACAAACAAGTCCGTTATTACGTTCCGGACCATAATAACCCACTTGTCCATTCAAGTTCATCACGAGAATCGCCTGTATATATTGTTTAATATTATTTTATTCCCAGAACTAATCGAGCCTAAGGTTATATTAGGGTATCCTAAGTGAAATCCTAATTCTTTATAACCAATGGCTCTGATACCAACTTCTATCACACCCCGACTAGGGAAATGCGGAAGCGTAATACGGTAATGTAATAGATAACTCTGGTATCAAACACATTGTTTATAAAGAAATTCAACAAACTAATTTACACCATATTGCATGGGTTGGTACTAAGTTTACAAACTAGATGAAAATCACATAACCAGTTAACGAGTTTCTTATTCATTACTACGTATTTGCATCTATTCACAGCTATTCAACTTTGCTTCTAACACCAAGCATGTAAGCAACTTATTCCAACTTCGGTTTACCTGAAAAGCATGTTAAAACGGGTCAACTACATCTAGTTGGTGAGTTTCAAGTTTCACGAGTATGAACAAAAACAGTATACGAGTTCGTAAAGTTCACAGTACGTATGTATATAAGTATATATATGCATGATGTTTTTATACTAAGCCACAAGTGAAACCAAGACAGCTCGCACGCATGGCCACCCTTGCCCATGTACTCCCGTTGGCATTTAACAGCCACTTTGCCCCAAGTATGTACTATGTCGAACACCACATAGCAGAATGTAATAAGTATAAATGACAATGTGCAACTGGGTTAACATGTCCCGGCATACCCCACCTGCCCTGTCAGTTGGGTTTGTCAAACCAATAGTACTATCCACACGTCACTGGCACGAAGTTAATCACTTGTGTTTGTGGGGACTTTCAAGTGTTAGTACGTAGATAAATCACATCATCACACGATTTCAAGTAAGAAAGTATACGTAAAAATGTTTTCCACCGCAAAATTTTGTAAAACAGCTTAGAAAGTGGGGGTCGTGAAACTCACCTTATCGTAGTTCAAGCTGGTGGTACGTATCAGTAACTAGAATGTCTCGATTATAGCTTGAATCCTATAACCGGTATAGTACCGTTAATACCAGTACAGTGTTTAAAAAATATTAGGTTGCATAACTAGCCTGGGTATAGCTGTTAGGCCCAGAACATGACCATAGTCTTAGATTGTGACGTTGTACACTATGAAATGTTCAAAACCAGATTTGGCTCAGTTTCACCGTTTTCCGAGCCTAGACAAGTTGATCGTTTATGCGTTTCGGGATTAGGTAAATTCACACAAACTTAAGTAAATATATTGATTGAATAAATGATTTGATTTGTGAAAGAATTTTGAAGTTTCAATATCTGGTTTGATCGTAGGGTTGGTTTCCGTTTTCACACGGGTTTGATTATACAAAACGCGTACAATCCACCCGAATTATCCGGAATTCTCGTAAAAAGTTCGTTTTTATCAAATCCTTATAAAAATATGATATTTGACCACTTTTGGCATTTTGACATACCAGTCAGTCCGTTAAACACACAACTGCCGGTTTCGTTAAAACAATTATAGTTTAAATGTTTAATTAATCATAACTAATTATGTCCTTATATATAAATTATGGGATTTTTTTATAAATAAATTAAAATATGAAGAATTTTATAAAAATATTTTCAGAAATTTTATGATTAATTATATATTTATAAAAATTCATTTAATGTGTTATAATTAAGCAATAAATAGCCCGCTTTTACCAAACGACATTCGAAAAATCCGATAATTTTTCCAAGTGGTATCAATATCATCACATAGACCCTTCAAAATCTCCAGAATCTAACTCTTTGACCAAAATGCATTTTTGCGCGTTTTTCGGCTATTAAAACTCGGTTAAAACACAATTGCACAAAAATTACTTAGACATCTCCAAATGTTCTCAAAATTTTCCAATGATCTTAACATAACATTTCTAGGTTCCAAACCAAATTTCTTAATTTTTCATGAAGTTTACTTATTTTTCCTGAATAAACGCTAATAAAAACGGTAATAAATTCGCCAAATATTCTCCGTTTATCGAAAATTACAAAATTTGAAAGAGACTCATTTAGATGATCCCTAATGTCCCTGCAAAGTTTCATAAGCTAAAAATAAGAATTTCACAATCGAAGCACAAACAACCCCTAAACGAGTAATACGGTATTACCTTGTCGGTTGGGTTGCAAACTCAGAGTATCTACATATCATATAACATCAAAACAAGCATAAATCATCCATGGAACAGCCTTGTTAACTAGGGTTTCATATTTGATTTCAAACCGAACTTTCAAACCGTAAAAACGTTATATTCATGTTCTAATCCGCGTTTTTGACCCAAAATCTATATGATACTGCTTTGTAGACATGTTTAACATCAAAAAATAATTTTACGTGATTTTTACGGTTTTTGGATGGTTAAACATGTTTAAAACTAATTAAGACTTAATTTTTCATGATTAAATTTTTTTAATCAAGCATGAAATCTTAAGAAATTTGATGTTTACCTTAAGGGTTTGGTATGGATGATGAAGATGATCAGCATGGAAATGAGTTGGTTGGAGTTTGGAATGAAAAAAATATATTTTACCTTAGCTTATTTAACAAGCTAATCAAAGGGGTTTCCCCCCAATCTTGCGTAAGGCAACAATAAGGGCCCATTGGGCCTCTTTTTGGCCCAATGGTGCCTCGGTTTTCGTGCCACGCGTAAACGTCTGTCCAAAATTTAATTCGGGTCCGGTTTTTCGCAAGAAAATTAATTCGGGTTTAAGAAATAGCGCGAAAACGAGTGTTTTTCTGCTTATTTTTGTAAAATAAGAAAAACTTACTGACTCGTTGTAAAAATCCAAAATATTTTCACGGATTGCTTAGAACATGTTATATAAGTGTTTTATAAATCTTGTTTGGCTTAAAGGATGCTATAATGCTCGTTTTGATGTTAACGATTGCGTTTAAACTTATAGCGTATCAATAAACAAAACGTTTTTCGTTTAAATGGTTTTAAACGTACTAGGGCCTAAATAACAATATGTTAGCCTCTATAATATATATATAACTCGTATATGACCCCTCAGTATATATATGGGTCATAATCAGAATCAGTCGGTTACTCGTTTAAGCACTACGAATTAACCGATTCATCGTTTACTTGTTACGTAGTGAATATAGTATACCTCGTTTTGTCACGAATGTCACATAAACAGCTAAGTACAAGAGGGAGGGATTTGTGGTGGTGAATCAGAGAATAATTCATGTAATGGTTGGATTGGATCAGTGGGTGGGTTTTGGGTACTTGTGGAGGGTATAGGGTTTATGGTTTATGGTTTGGGATTGTGGGTGGATTGGGTCAGTGGGTGGGCTTGGGCTTTCAATTATGTTTTGGCTGGCTAAGGGCAAAGGGTAGATGTTTTGTCCTAAATGAGTTTTGGAATGGGTTATTGTGAATGTGAGTTGGTTGGGTTTGTCTAATGTCTGGGAGTATGTTGGGTATTGAATTGGTATGGGTGGAAAGTTTACTAAGTGTGTAGGAAGTGCTTGTGGAATATAGGGTTCATGTATTGTGTGGCTTGGGTCTTGGATAAAGGTTTGTGTTTGGGTTAAGGGTTGGGTTAAGGTTTGGTCTTGGGTTCAAGGTGGGCTTTGGGTATGGGTGGGTGGTGTTTCGATGGGTAGGGATTGGGTAGTTTGGTCCTGTGGTGGTGGTGAGGAAGGTGGTGTGGCTGATGGTGTGGGTAATCATGTGGTTGGTGGTGTAGGTAGTGGTTGATTCTCCCCGTGAACTTGTGCATCAGCAGCAACATTTTCTCCAACTCCGCCTTCATCTCTATTTCCTCCATCATCACCACTAGAATCATCCGTATCAACATCAATATCCTCCTCATCTTCCTCCTCTGAGGTTAACTCAGGAACCGACATTATATCAGCATCATGATCAACCAACCAAGGTAGCATATCAACCTCAGCATTTGGATTAAATTTGCTTTTGCTTTCCAAATTAGCAATCCTTTGGTAGACATTAGGATTCTGAAGCACATGTGTTGTTCCCAGAGTAGGCAAATCTTGCAATTCATGATTAAAAATAATTTGGAGGAATTTGGGATAGGCTAACAACTTCTCTTTGTTAGGCTTCCTCAACATACTTGCCATCCCTTCAAAGATCATCCATGAGAAGTTGAATGGAAGATCATATACAACAGCAACTGTTGCATTTGCTAAGTCCCGACTCATGAGAGTCCATGATCCCTTCCTAGGGGCTAAGCCATTAATGATGTGGTGAATCAAAAACCTATACAGGATTGGGAAATGCCTTTTTGGAACTGTCCTTCTTTGATGTTTCCTTGAATAACCCATCGTTTGTGTAAAAATCTTCAATAGATGATCGGTGAAACTATACAGGATTGGGAACATGCCTTTTTGGAACTATCCTTCTTTGATTTTTCCTTGAATAACCCATCGTTTGTGTAAAAATCTTCAATAGCTGATCGGTGGTGAAGTTTATTGGGTATGGTCATCATCATGTAATTGTAGGCATGTATGGATCAGTCTTTCAGTAATCCTGATCTCATGAGTGGCCATGGTAGCTTCCAGATGCCTAGCTTTTATGTCATCATGTAATGTGGCTGAGCGCCAGAAATCTAACAGATGATTTCAGTATAGAACATGGCAATCTGTTAATGCAAATCGTATATTTGATCCTTGAAGCCATCTTATCATGTAAGCCACCTCCTCATTATCTGGAGTTACTTGTAATAGAGCACACATGTTATGCTTGTGCTCAAAAAGATATGTTGGTTCATCATCCGCCATATCTGTTCAAACAAAAACACATTCAAAGCACAGATTAGTCATAAAGTTCATATCTTTGAATAGTTTTAGATTATAATTTGAAGAAGATAAGAAGAAATTTCTTTAAGAACCTGAGCTTCGACAAATTAATAACCTACACAAGAAACAGAGAGTTAGTAAATATGAAGATTAAATGCCCATTGTCACATAATCATTGTCGGATAACACTTAATTGATGCTTACCAAGTCAGATTGTGTGGGCTGGTTAATTAGGGTTTGGAATTTGATTTTATTTGATAAAGTCGGTTGGGATTTTGAAACGAGAGCAAAAGTGGAAGGAGAGAGAGATGAAAATGTTAGAAATTTCTCTAAATCCCTCTCTTATACCCTTTTGAAAGTGGATTTTAAATATTTTTTGTCTTTTAGTGATTAAATAGCTGTCAAACATTTAAAATGTTTTAAGGAAATATCTCTCTTTACAAAACCTTGCTCGATAAATTTTTCCCACTTAAAACCTTGCTCGTTAAAGCATATTTTAGTAAACCTTACTCGGAAATCCCACTTTTCAAATCTTGCTCGTTCCAGATTTATTTCAGAAATTATAAAGTATTTAGAAATAAAGCTAAGTAAATAAGATGAAGGAAGCTTACTCGAAATACAAGATTGCTCAAGAAATAAATCACAAGACAAATAATCAAGTATAAATCATCAAATAGGCAACCTTGCTAGGAATCAATTAAGAATCCCAAAATAATATCTTACACCTATTTCTACATGTCAACCTTGCTCAAATTTCTGAATAACACAAACCTTACCCGAAATTTCATAAACAGTTAGCAAATATTCAATCAAGTATACTTTGAAGCAAAGTATGCTTGATATACTTCAAGAATACGAAGTGTGCTAGAAAAGAACTCTAAACACAAAGTGTACTCGAAAAGCAACGTTTTGAAATTATCAAGTATGTTAAGAAAAAACTTGAAAATTTCAAAGTGTGCCCGAAACATAAAGTGTGCCCGGAAAACTAGGTTTGCCCGAAAACACTTGTAATTTCAAAGAATCATATTCACAATCATGAACTATGCTAGACAAGGACTTGAACAATTAAAACATCAAAGTTTACCCGAAACAAGTATTCTAAGCACATTCACAAGTAACACATAATCATCAACTGTGCTTGAAAAAAGTTTACTCGATGATATATTCACTTAATCACTCACAAATCACAAAGCTTGCTAGAATGAATTCAAACAGTCAAACAAAACACTTAAGTGTGCTAGAAAGTCAAAAACATCAAAGCTTGTTGGAAGTAACATATTCAATCACAAAGCTTGCTAGACTGACCTAAACAACCTATAAAAAAGTAAAGTTTACTAGAAAGTTCAGAAGTCAACAAAGCTTGCTAGTTAACAGTGTAATCAAACATATCAAATACCTTGCTAGAAACAGTTATACTTTCAATCAAAACGATAAAGTATGCTCAAAAAGTATAAATTATATAAAAACTTGCTAGAAACATCATATTTAGACTTAATCAAATATCAAGCTTGCTAGGAAAGTTAAATTTCAAGTAAAACAGTAAACTCTACCCGAAAATTGTAAAAACTTAAAAGCACGCTCGAAAAAGATAAACTTAGACCAAAATGTCTAAGTTTGCTCGAAAAGGTTATAAATCATTAAACCTTACTCGAAAATACATATTCAAACCTTTTGAGGGTAAAATGCAATACTTTTTGTCTTAAACCAATTTTCAAGCATATTTATCTTTAAAGATCATTGTTTAAGAGCAAATGGTGCATTAAGAGATCAAATTTCAGTTATCATTCCTTTCAAATCACTTTCTTTCTTTTTATGAAAAGATCTTTCAACATGGGATTATATTGACTAAGTTGCTTTCTCAATACTTCATTCTCAGCATTATTATGACAATATAGACAGGTTAACATCAGTTTTAAACTTAGCATGAATTTAATTTCTTTGGTGATATGATTAAGGTTCAGTTAAGATGCATAATACTAAATGGATAACACATATTGCTTTCTGATGCTCCATATCTATTCTCAAGGCTTATTTGGCTTTCTCCAGATCACCCCTATTTGACTCTGACCCCCTGATATTTGGTAAAAACTTTTAATGACAGAACTTATGTTGATTTTTTTTAATCATAAGATTGTGAACATATAACAACATTGTGTTGTTTGATCAGTAAATTTTGTTCACTTGTGTTCTTTGTCATTCTCATATAAATACTTCATTTTCGGGACCAAATACCAACGGGCTCGTGTATGACTGGATATTCACTCTTCTGCCTATCATCCGGATAGATGTATCTTGGAACAAGCATAGACAACAATGTAGCTTCACATTAAGTTTTAGCAGTTTCTTTATGTTTATATCACCTTAGATTTTACACATCATGGGAAAGCAACCATGCATGTTAATGATTGTACTAAGTGTCTTTTTAGCCTATTAAATCCATATGATTGGCCAAATAGTCATTGTACTATCATTTCCCATTGTTATAGAAAACACATTTTAAAACTCAGTCACCCCAATCACTCTTAGTTTTCAGGTAAATGGTTATCCTATTTTTTCACAGGTGGTTAACAGGACCAAACATCTATGAAAGTACATGTCCTTCCAACTTAGAGTTATTGACATAATTTTAAGTGAAAGAATAACAAAATCTCATCACAAATGCCCCCGAATGCTTTCAGTCTTTAGATGAATGGAAATCCTGTGAATCTAGGAATAGATGATAGGACCAAACATATACAAGTATATGTCATTCCAACTTGAGCACCCGACATAATTTTAAGCAAAAGTAACTCTTTTTGAGTCTTTTCATTGAAAACCCCTTATAAGCTTCTATAAAGTTTTGAACTGAATAATCTTATCATATCTCTACACCATTAATCAATTTGCTCTGTTTTTGTCAGAAATGTTTTAAGCAAAATTCATTTGAAATTTTCATTTGATCATGCAATTTTGATACAAAAACATATTTTGACTCTAACAGAAAGTAACATAATTAAATCTTAATCATTAAAACAAGCAGACTTCACAAAATGCATAGTCTAACAAATCCTAACAACATCATATCAGATAAATCATATAATCAAGATATCAGATAAGCACACATTCAAAGAGATCAAATCAAGTACTTATCCAGACATCACACACATTCACTAATTACTATCCTAAGCATCAAAGATACCTATGTTCAACAGTTAGTCAATCAAAGCACACATCAGTAAACATCAAACAGTAGCATATTCAAACATACACAACAATCACTTAGCCCTTTATCAAAATAGTCAATTAGCACATAAATGCACACATCATTAATCAGACCTCATCTGAGTTGATCATTCCCAGGGCTTTCAAAAGAAAGTTGAACCTGGTTTTATCAAGTGGTTTTGTGAATAGGTCAGCCAAATTATCACTTGTATCAACTCTTTTCATCTCTATCAGACCTTTTTCATTACAATCCCTGATGAAATGATGTCTGATTTCAATGTGCTTGGTCTTAGAATGTTATACTTGATTCTTAACAATGAAATATGCAGTAGTATTATCAATGAAAATTGGAGTGTTCAAGAAATTTAGACCATAATCCAGCATTTTATTCTGAATCCATAGAACTTGTGCACAACAGGCAGATGCAGCAATGTACTTAGCTTCAGCAGTTGAGATGGACACTGTAGTTTGTTTCTTGCATAGCAAAGACACTAGCCTGTCTCCCAAAAATTGACATCCTTCAGAAGTTGACTTCCTGCTCATGTTGCATCCATCATAATCACTATCAGTGCAGACAATAAGATCAAAGGATTGGTTATTTGGATACTAAATTCCCAAATCAGGCTTTCCCTTCAAGTATCTAAAAATCCTCTTGGCTGCTGTCATGTGAGAAACCATAGGACTTGACTGAAATCTTGAACATACACATACAGCAAACATGATATCTGGTCTTGAAGCAGCTAGATACATCAAGGATCCAATTTGAGCTCTGTTTCATGCTCATCCACAGGCTCCCCCTTTTCATCTGCTATCATTTTCTCTTGAGTGTCCATGGGTGTTGAAGGAGTTTTGAAATCTTGACACTTGAACTTGTTTAAAATGTCCTGTACATACTTAGACTGGCATATAAAGATGCCATCAGTCTTTTGTTGAACTTGAAATCCAAGAAATAAGTTCATTTCTCCCACTGAGCTCATTGAGTACTTGGATTTCATCACTTCTTCAAATTCATGGCACATTTGTTCATTTGTTGAGTCAAAAATGATATCATCCACATAGACTTGTAATAGAAGCAAATCTCTTCCTTTTATCTTGTAAAAGGGAGTCTTGTCAATAGTTCCTCTTGAGAAACCATTTTCAAGTAAGTGGTTAGGTAACTCATCATACCAAGCTCTTGGAGCTGATGTGGTCCATACAAAGCTTTATTTAACTTATGCACTTTGTTAGGATAATCAGGATCCTCAAATCCTGGTGGTTGAGATACATACACTTCCTTTTCTATTTTTTCATTTACGAAAGCAGATTTGACATCTAACTGGAATACCCTTATATTCTTTGAGGCAGCATAGGCTAGGAAAATTCTTATTGCCTCAAGCCTAGCAACCGGGGGAAAAACCTCCTCAAAGTCTATCCTCTCTTCTCGTAGGCATCCCAATGCAACAAGTCTTGCTTTGTTCTTAATCATAATTTCTCTTTCATCCCTTTTGTTCCTGAAAATCCATTTAGTTCCAATGGCATATCTGTTTCTTGGCCTATCTACAAGTTCCCACACTAGTAGATCCCTGAATTGGGCCAACTCCTATTGCATTGCTTCTACCCAACAGTTGTCTTTCAATGCTTAAACAATGTTCTTGGGTTCAATTTGGGATAGAAAGCAGGAGTACAAACAAATGTTTGCAGTTTCGGAGGAACTTCTTGTAACCCTTTCATTGATATCTCCAATGATGTTCTTAGGTGGATGATTTCTTTCAACATCAGAGGATTGAACAATTGCATTAGTAGACAAATTGGAGTCCAAATTTGTATCATTGAGATCAGGTTCATCAATGACTAAATCAGTTTTTGCATCATGAAACTCTGGTGCTTCTACATTGTTCTGTTGTGAGGTAGATGCACCATTGTTTCCCATATTTAAGCTTTCAAACAAATCTTCAAATATTTCTCTTCTTGTAGCATATTCTTCACTTGTTTGGTTGCTTGGATCTTCCTCATTTAGAACTTGATCAAATTGCACTTCATGATTTTCGTGATCACCATTTACTTGAACTAGTTATGGATTTTGATTTTGTTCTTGATCATGATCTTGAACTTGTTCAATTTCAGCACTTGAGGGATCCTTTATGAATTTGTATTCACTTCTTTTTCCTGACCTTTGACCATAACTTTTCCAAGTCTAACTTTTTCTGATTATTCTCTTTAATATCACTTGTCTTGTAAAATGAATCATCAAAATCTTCAGGATAAATATTGAAAGACTTGATTAGTTACTCAAGATCAAACAGCCAGGTTGCACCATCAACTGTATTTAATTGATATTCATTGAAAATTACATCTGAAGATTCAATCACACTCAAATCAACTTTGACATATACTCTGTAAACTTTTGAGTGTGTAGAGTAACCAACAAAGAAGCAGTCCAAGGATTTTTCTTGAAATTTGATAAGATAATCCTTGGTGTTCAACAATGAACATTTGTAACCAAATGGCTTGAGAAACTTCATGTAGGGCTTCCTTTTAAACAAAATCTCATAAGGAGTCTTGTCTTGACTTTTGTTGAGAAGTACTCTGTTCTGAACATAGCAGGTTGTATTAATTGCCTCTGTCCAAAAAGTGACAGGTAGGAAGGCATCTGCTGGCATGGTTCTTGCAGCTTCTATGAGTGTTCTGTTTCTTCTTTCTGCAACACCATTTTGTTCAGGAGTTCTAGGAGGAGAGAATTGTTGAAGTATTCCTTTCTCATTGTAGAATTCTTCCATGACTCCATTCTTGAACTCTGTTCTATTATCACTTCTCATCACCTTCACCCTTGCATCCAACTGGTTCTTAATCCCGGTGACACAATTTTAATCAACTCAGCAGCCAAAAAGATCCATGTGAAGCATCTCAAGCACTTGATCAATGGTGTTAATGAGTTTTGTCTTGTGTGAAGACTTGTGCTGCTTGCCCTTTTGACATGAGATACAACTGTCATCCAACTTGTACTCCCTAGTAGGTAAACCAATAACATGCTCACCCTTGACTTGTTTGTTCATATTCTTCAAATTGACATGACAAAGTTTCATATGCCACAATTTGGATTCATTTTCAATGGCTTTTGATACAAAGCAATGTACCTCCCCTTGAAACAGCATCTTTCATATTTAGTTCATACAAATTGCAATTTCTTGGAGCCATCATCATAATCATATCTGGAGGGATTACAAAATCAGGTTTGAGAATAAAGCCTTGAGAGTCATCAAACCCAACCTTATAACCTTTATCACACATTTGAGAGATGCTCAAAAGGTTATACTATAATCCTTCCACATAAAAGACATTATCAAATGTGACCTTTCCATTAGTCAAGATCCCTTTTCCAACAATTTTTCCACCATTTTCAGCACTTCCAAAAGCTACTGGTCCCTCAAATTTCTCTTCATAATTAACAAGTGACCTTTTGTCACAAGTCATATGCCTGGAACACCCACTATCCATTTACCATACTTCATTAAGTGGAGTGGACTGTTCCTGCACAAATTAATGAGATTGATTAGTTTGGTGATGAACTGCAAGCTGAATCAACTTGCAAATCATCAGTTACAATAACAATTGTTGCATTGGTTGTGAGAGGAATAGGCTTAGGATCTTCATAAATAAGTTCACAATTATCAGATTCATTTGATTCATAGCCACTGTTAGTTTCTTCACATCATTATCAGTTGAGCTTTTCACATAAGGAATTATACTTTTGCAATCTTGCACCACATAATCTTTTGTACCAGAAAAATCTCTCACATCAATTTTCTTTGGCTCTTGAACTTCACCCATTGGTTTCCAAAGAAATCCATGAGGTTCAAACCCATGCTTGAGTAGAAACTTTTCATTACCATTCAATTCTTTTAGTTTCTTTCTTGAGTAAACACCCTTGTTCCGTTTCTTTTCATTGTTTGGTGATTTTTGAGGATCATCAGGCTTAACTGATCTTGAGTCTTGATTGAGAACAAATCTCAATGGCTGTAAGCTTCTTTTCACAGCAGTTTCAGTTTTGGTAGGAAGGATGTTTCTTTTGATTTGATCAATCACAGTCTTCTTTGGTTTCTCTTCATCCTTCCCATCCTTCTTCATACTGTTATCAACCTTTTGCTCATTCTTGTTCATTGTCTCCTTTTCACAAACCTTTCCTGTTCCCAAATATTCATCATACTTTTGTTTGTAGAGTTTAAAGTTTTGACCAAACTTTGTTTCATTGGGAACATGAAAGGGTTTGAAAGTGAACCTTTAATGACAAGAATCAGTATGGTGACCATATTCATCACACTTTTTACACCATACCTTTCCTTTGAAACTTTCATGAGTATTTCCCTTCTTGAATCTCTCACTTGATTAAGGTGGTTTGATCCCAATTGTTTTCCGAGTTTTTAGGCCATCAAAATCAATTGAGAAAGGCACAAACTCTTCAATTTGATGTCCTGTCTTTCAATCTTGCTTTTCACAAAGAATATTTTCTTTAAGTTCATAGGCTCTTCATCCAAGTTTCCCTTGTATCTTGACTGTCTTCTCTCATATTCTTCAACAGTCTCTACTTCCCCTATGCCAAATAGTTCTTGATTAAAGAATACAGGATACACTGGAATGAGTGGAACATTTTCACTTGTTTCTTCACCCTTTTTAACATTATTTGTCTTTTTCTTCCGAAACAATTCTTTCTTTGGTGGTTTAACAGCATTGTAGCTCACCTTTAACCTTTCACATATATCAAAGGACACATGCTCTCTTCTCATTCTTTCATGATTTTTGATCATTTTGGGAGTCATTTTAGGCAAATTGGGAAGTTTGTCAATTGACTCAGGTTTCCTTTGCCTTATGTTTCTTTCTGCAGCTTGGATGTCTTCATTTGAGATTTGATCACTAGAGTCCCTTAAATCATCCTTGTTCGGATCATCTTCATTGAAGTCATCTTTAGAAACTTGCACACCAATTAACTTATCATCTTTCTCCTCTTCTTTCACAACAAATTCTCCATCTACACTCACTTCAACCATCTTGTAATTGTCAAAGAATTCATCTTTATCTTGAAAAACATCTCTAAACTGTTGAAGATATGCATCTCTCTTTTCTTTGTCAACCTTTGATAAATAACTGTTGTTGAATGGTGGAGGAACAACTTTGTATTTATCTTCTTCTTTTATCTTGTTCAAAATACCACAAATTTTTCCAATAGATACTAAATTCTTTAGAAACTCATTTTCAACTTGTAATGTGGTATTCTTCACCTTTTCTTCAACAACCATTTTCTTTAGTCCTTCAATTTCAGTCACATATCTTGACTGAATTCTGAAACTGTTCATACAATCTTCTTCAAGGCTTTTGATCTTTTCTTCATAAGTTAAGTCACTTTCTTGATACACATTTATCACACTTTGTTTCTTTAAGCATTCACTCTCCAACTTTCCTACTTTCACATTCAATGCATTAATTGTTTCAAGTAATTCAAGTATGGAGTTTGAATGTACCTGTGAAGAAGAAGAAGAAGATCCATCTTAATTTTCAAATTTTTCCATATATGCAATATTGGTCTTTGTGATGTCATCTGCATCATCACTCCAATAAAAACCACATTCTTGTTGAGCAGCAAGTGCTACATTTGCTTGGTTTCTAGGCTGATTTTGATTGTTTCTACTGGTGTTGTTGGGAGCATTTGGAGGGTTTTGGTTGTTTCTTTGGTAGTTCTCGTTCTGAGGTACAACTTGATGATTGTTCATCTATGGTTGCTGGTAGTTGGTGTTAAAGTTGGGTTTTTTGGGTAAAGGGATTCACCCGGTTAAATGCATTCCACACAACCAAAAAAGTACAAGTAATATGACAGAGTGTCATATTAGTTCTCATGTATGACATGCCATACAAGAGTAAACAAAACCAAAACCACCAAACACCGGTAAACACAGCTAAAGCTTACACAAGAACCAAGTAAATAAACAAAACAAAAACAAATCAACCATTATCATCAATTTGGTGGGAAACTCCCCGCGGAAAGTGCCAATCCTCGAGAACCCGATTAACCCGTTCAGAATTCTTGAACTTTAGAGTCATAAGCTTTAGGCGCGTACCCCTAATGATTTTGATGGTGTTAAAGTTGGGTTGTTGTTGAAGTTGTTGTATCATGGCTGGTTTTGATGGTGTTGGTATTGATTTCTTGATTGTTGGTTCTGATATTGATTCCCTTGAAAGTTTCTGGGCTGATTGCATTCTTTAGCAAAGTGTCCTGGTTGTTGACAATTGTAGCAAATTGCCTTTGACTTTTCAAACCCAAGCCTATCATTTGGACCAGACACCAGAGACCTCCCAGTTCTATCATTTGGAGCAATGAGAGCATTTGTCATCTAAAAACAAGGCTTATCTTCTTTGATCATTTCATTCTCGATCATCTCTATTTCAGCAGCTTGCAAGAAGCAAATCACATCATCCAGTTTCAAAGTATCATAGTTGCGCTTTTGAATGATGAATTTAATAGCTGTATACCATTCTTTTGACAAGGATGATAACAGTTTCGTATTCATGTCAACATCAGTAACAACATAATATGTTTTTCTAATCTTATTCACAATGGCTAAGAATCTTTCAAGTACCGACTTTAGTCTCTCACCATCCTTATATTTGAACCTATCTAGCTGTTGCTTGAGTCTCTCTTTCTTGATTTTCTTTAGTTTAGAGTTTCCCTCAAACATCTCGAAGATAGCATCATACATTTCCTTTGCATTTCTGTGATGAGAAACCTTGGTCAGGATCTCCCTTGAAAGACCTAACTTCAACATAGCTAGAGCCCTATCATCCACTTTTCTCTTTCTAGATTCAATAGCTTGACCACCAGCACCAGTACAAGTTCCTTTAGGAGTATAAGGCCCATTCTTGATTGAGTTCCACATATCCACATCATTGTAGTAGACAGCAACTTCAAACAGAACTTTCCATTTAATTTAGTTTTCTTGTCCATACAACCTTGGGATTTTGTTAATGGAAACCTCATGCTCTTCAAAACCAGACATATTTTTGGTATTTTGTAAAGTAATTTTAATGAGAAATAAAATTTAAACATATTCAAAAATTAAATTAAAAAAAATCAATCATATCTGAGAGTGAACTCTTCAGATCTGATGTATCTGGTTCGATTGGAACAAGATCTAATGATAAGAATACAAACTTCAAGTAAAAACAAGTGAAAGAAAACACCAAATATTATAGATCTGGAAGAAAGAAGAGCAGAGCTGCTAACTTCAGGAATCAAGAAATAGTACTTAGCTCACGTCATTCTTCATCTTCAAATAATCAACAATAAGCAATGATTCTTCGCTCAAACAAGCTCTGATACCACTTGTCGGTCCCTTGTGATCACTCAATCACTCACTATTAGTGTCGCAACCCACACAATGATGTGTCGACAAGAGGGTTAACGACTTGCTATTTAGAGTAAGAATAAATGTATGTTAACGGCGGAATCACTAACACACAAGATTGTTTCTTAAAGATTGTAAAATGTAACAGACACAAACATTAACTCAAAAGATTTCCATTTATAGAAAGACTCATACAAATGCAAATCAATTAGGGTTTCTGTAAGGAATGTTAATATGTACAATTCTTAGGACAGCCATCACACTCAATTCAGGAATATTAAGTAGGTCTAAAAAGTGTAAAGTCTAATCTGCTATCCTTAGGAAGCGTGCCCTAGAATATTCTATTTATAGGCCTGCCTCCACCTGACAAGTGTCCTGACTCCTGGAAACCCAAATGATTGATACATATCCATAAAAACATATTACAAAACATTCTAAGTGTAAAAACATGTCTTCGGGTAGAATTTGTGTCTTTTGTCTTCTTCGAGCAGACCTAGTAACCTTGAAGTGTGCTGGTAAGCAGTTCTCCTGGTAGACTTTACTTAGAGTAATTTCCTTAGAAAATACTCACCTATCAGACTTCAATCTTCTTGACCATAGTGTCAAGTCCCTGATTTCAGGTTGATCTTACACAAATCAAGTCATAACTTACACAAATAATTGTGTTGACAAGGGAGTTAATGACGGGTTGCTATATTTAGAAAGATTACCGTTTGTTAAAGGCGGAATCAATAACAAACACGGTAGTTGCTTAACAATAATCAAAGGTAACTAACACACACAAGATTCACTTAAAAGATTTCCAATCATATAATATTCATCATACAAATGATAATCGATTTAGGGTTTCTTGAAGGGAAAGTTTATCCGTACGATTCCTAGGACAGCTGTCACACTCATAAATATTCCTTCTTATCCTAAAAGCGTGATTGCCTGAATCCGTCCTTAGGAGGCGTGCCCTATGTTATTCCTTTTATAGGCCTGACACCTCCTTTACAGCTGTCATTCAATCTAGAAACCCTAAATGCTAAAACATATTCAAATTACATATTCAAAGTTATTCTAAGTGTAAAACAAGTCTTCCGGGTAGGCTTTGTAGCAGTATTAACTTTCCGAGTAGACTGTGTGCTCTGCCTTCCTTCAGTACTTGGTAACATAGATGTGTGCCCTGGATTAGTTTCCGGGTAGACTTTACTTGAAGAGTATTTTACCAAGTAAAATACTCACCGGGTAGACTTCAATCTTCTTGACTTTATCAGACTTTGCCCGACAAACTCTTACGAGCAACCTTGTTCTTCAATGGTCCCTTCAACTCTAGACTAGAGAATAGCTTATTAACAAAGTGTGCCCGGTAGCACTGTTCCTTGCTTGAGTTGAACCTTGCCCGATGTTACTTAAGATAATTTATTAAACATCAAGCTTTCTTGGACCATTGTATTATTAAAGAATACCTTGCCCGGTCTTCCAATCACTTGGCTTCATGAGCTTGGTCAGCCAAAAGCTTACTCGGGAGGAAACTTTACTTGGCTATGAAGAACAGACTTGCTTGATAAAGTGATCCTAGCCCGGATTTGCATAAACTAGTGAACCTTACCCGGTAATACACTAATTTGCGAACCCTGCCCGGATATCCACTAAAGAAGAATTCTAGAATATAACCTTGCCCGTTAGACAAAATATCATGCCCGGCTAAGCAAAACCTTGCTCGGAAGTCTAAGGTGTTCCTGGATCCATACTTAGCGAATTCTGAGGAGGTTGAGAAGATTCCAATCTTCCATATATCTCTCTTATGTCAAATCTTTGACTCAACACATAGCAAACTTTGCTTGATATGGTCCTACGAGCAAATTGTTCTCATAAATCCTTTCAACTCTTAGTTAAAGAATAAATTATTAAGCCAACTGTGCTAGGAACACTATTTAACTTGTGCTATGAGCACTGTAGCTTGCTAGGAGTTGAACATTTCTAGAGAAAGTCCTTAGAATATTTCTTGACCAACTTTCCTCAAGCATGCTCGGACTACTGTTTATTAATCAAACCTTGCTAGATCTTCCAAAATACTTGGCTTCATCAGCTTGGTTTAGTCAAGAGTTTGCTAGTAAGCAAACCATGCTTGACTTGAAGAACACCTTTGCTAGACAAAGTGAACCCTGCTCGGATTATCACATAAGAAGACTTCAAGAAGATAACCTTGTCCTAAAGGCTAAATTCCTTGCTAGGACAAGTAAAACCTTGCTAGGAGGTTCAAGTGTGCTCGGTATCTATACTTAGCCATATTTGAGGAGTGTTGAAAAAATCCAATCTCCTTTAAGTCATATCATGTTAAATCTTTGACCCAACATATTTGAATGTCATGCAGTTGAGAGATGTCTCATGTCATGTGCCTGGAACAACCACTATCAACATACCAAGGTCTGATGATATTCTTCCATAGTTGTTCCTGCACGATGTGTACGATTAGTTATTTTTGGGTACCCAGTCCATAGTAGTGATGAGTAAGCCTTTTTTATCTATGAATGTTACCGGTTGCCATGACATGTTTTCCTAATTACTTAGGATCGAGCAGGAAGATGTTGATAACTTAGACACCGGAGATTTGGGCAACCATTTATAGTTGAGTTTTAAAACATTGTGACTTACATAAGGGGTTGACCTAGACTCCGGTTTGCAGACGAAAGATGCACCAGACTTTGGTTTCCAGAGCAATTTCGATCTAGATGCCGAATTTGGTCTCGGGACTAAAACCGAATTTCCAACACACTTTTTAAATGTGACAGGCTTAGTTTGATGGGAGTTCAGCCTGTTAGCCTTGTTTTGTTTCCAATCACCATCTGATCGAATTTCCTTGTAATACATTGATTTATTTGAATTACATTTATAGAAGGTATCTCGGGGCATATTCCTCTGATTATGACCGCAGTATGGGACATACGGAGGGTGTGGACAGTTTCTAGCAATGTGACCAGGAATGCCATAGTTAAAACATGTTTGCCTTTTGATATAGAAACCATTGTGGTCTACTCCCAGTCTTGACTTTTTGTGTGAGCCAGTTTTTCCCGCTTTGGACTTAACATTAGATTTATCACAATTATGAATACATGAACTTCCTTTTTTAACAAACTTAGGTGATAAAATTTCATGCAAACTTTTATTTTTCACGAATTTATTTGAAACCACACCACCAGTTTTAAAATTTTTAGAAGAATCAACCACACAATTGTCTTTGCTCTAAAAAATAGAGCCCACACAAAAATTCAAAACATGCAAATTTAACGAAACATTAGAATTAATTTCTTTATTATACAAAACAGATAAATCATCCTCCTCATCAGTCCAATCCTCAATAATTACTTCATCTGCACATGAAGCAAACACATTAGTATCGTTCAACCTTGAGGTTGACTCAGTAGCTTTGAAAGTACTATGAGTACTTTTGCCATTTGTAGTCGGCTTATCGTACTACATGAATGATTCCATTGCTTCCTCGTCTTCAGTAAGAGGAAGCCAAGTGTAATTGTCATTATATGGCAGAGGAACCACATTGTACCCAATACCTTCACCCTTGTTTTATTTCCATTTAAATTGTTTTTCAATCATGGACTCAACAACAACACTAGAGACATCGAATTTCTTAAAAATTGAATTCAACATTTTTAAATTTATTGGTTAACTTAGCAATCTCCAACTTAGAAGCTTCTAACTCGATGGTCAGTTCAACAATTTTCTGTTTAGCATATAAGTGCTGACAACATTTTATGCTAAAATCAGTTTGAGGTCCTTTTGTTGTGCCTCTAGTTTATCTTTTAAAGCTTTTTTGAGTTCCTTAAAGGTGAAATTTTCATGTTTTATTCCCTCCATTTCTCTAATCAGATTACTGTTGTGAGATTTATATAAGTCTACCTTATTAATGCGAGATTTAGAACACAATTCAGAACTTACCTCTGATGAACTGGAAGAGGTGGAGGCCATGAAAGCAAATTGAAGTTCCTTAACTTGCTCCTCTGCATCGTTCTCATCTTCAGTAACATCAATCCGAGCAAAGTTAGCAGTCTGATTGTTGATATTGAGTGTTGTCATCTGGTCATTCCAATAAAAATGCTGAGCCACCAATTCTTGCTCATTTTCTCTTGTCCCAACTGCATTTTCTCCTCTAACCCCACTAACCGAAACCAGTGCCCTTTCCATGTCTACCTCTTTAGCAGGATTCGTGCATTCATGAGCAAAATGACCTGGCTCATGACATTTATAACACCTTAGAGTTTCTTTATTGAATCCCACTTTCTTGTTAGCTGGCAGATTCGAGTTGTTTCTGCCTGTTCTCTTGGTGAAGTTCTTTACTCTAAACACTACCATGGCTATTTGCCAAGAGATATCCATTTATTCCATATCATCAGGATGAATTTAATCCAATTCAGCAATAAGAACTTGTTGAACTAGATCTCCAGCGAGAAAAGCATTGTAGCAGTTCATGAAACCTGCCATCAACTCAATGTTTTCTTGAGTCTCCTTATAGATGCAGGAACTTGACTAGGAGACTGACTGGAAGACCCAACAGCTGCTTGAGGTTTTGTTGTTGTAGCAGATTGTTGGAAGAACACAGGAGCAGGCTGTGGCGGAGCCTGAGTGAATTGACCTTGAGAGGACCTAAACATAGAGAAGTTGTTATAAGATTGTTGTGAATGAGCACACTGACCTTGAGGACACTTGAACATAGAAAAATCGTCTTGTGATATGAGAGCATTATTAGAGCCAACACTATAGCCAGCTGCATTATAGGAGTTAGCATGATTTATAGCATGTTGCTTATCATCCATGTCATAGGACTTAATGATAGCCATAACCTATGATAAAGTTAATCTAGCTAAATCTTTAGTCTTCTTGATCACTGCAACATTCATGCTCCGGCTTTGTGGCAGACTCTTGCTCAGTTAAGGATCTAGAAATCCTTTCCCTCTCCATTATATCAAGAATGGTATCAACATGCCTTTTGGTATCTTGTTCATCAGATTCATTCACATCCAACACATCATCAATTGACTTTTCTTTTTGAGTTTCTAGGGTTTGTAGTTGTTCTTCATTTTCAGTAATGGCTTTCCCCTTAGCCTTCCTCCTTTCTTCTTCAGAGTCCCTCACTTCATCAGGCTCACTGTGAAAATTATCATATCATCCACTAAACCCCTCATTTCCTCATCATCCTTATCAGCCTTGTTTGAGGTTTCAACATTATCATGTTCATCAGTTTGTACATTCTCCATATTCATATCCACATCCATCTCCTTCTCAACCTCCTTCTCATGAACCCTCTTCTTTGCAATTATATCCTCCATAGCATACTCTTGCTCTCCACCATCAGATTCATCTGCTACGTAATTAATGTCATCAATCAATATATCTTCACTATCATCGTCTTCCTCATGATCACTTCTTCCATATAAGTCACACAAATTTTTCAATACATTTTCCTCCACAACCTCATCGTCCCTCATAATATCAATACTAGAAACAGTGGCAACAGAAAGATTCTCCCCCCTGTTTTAGTACAACTGAGGTCTTCTCAACCTCAGCCTCCAGGGTTTGAATTTTGTTTACCATTAACTCATCATTTTCCTTCTTAAGATTCTCATTTTCCTTCTTCAAACCCATATTCTTGACTGCTTCATCCATATATCTGCTTAATAACATAGCACCAGGGGAAGGGGATCTGGTTGGTGGGTTAAAGAATGGACCGGTTGGGGTTGGAATAGTTCATGGGTTGGGATTTGGTCATGTTTTTGGCTTGGGATTTCGATAATGTTTTTGTTGGTGGAGGGTAGTGGGTTTATGTTTAGGATTGTAGGTAAGGGTTTGTAGGTATGTATTATTTCAAAGGTTGGTTGGTTGGGTTGGTCTAAGTTTTGTGAATGTGTTGGGATTGGGGTGGTGTATTTGGTAGGTTAAGTAGGTGGGTTGGGACATGTTGTGGGATGTATGGTTCATGGAAGGGTAGGTTTTGGGGTGGGATAATGGGTTGGTTTTGGTTTTGGTTTAGGTTTTGGTCTTGGATTTGAGGTGGGCTTTGGGAATGTGTTGGTGGGGATGGGTTTTTAGGTTCATTTTGTGGTGGAGGGGATGGTGTGTTGTTGGGGTGGGCTATTTGGTGTGTTGTTGGGTTGGGCCAATTCCTCCAACATCTCCATAATTACCTCCATCATTGTCATCATCAAAATCATCATTAAACTCATCATCCTCCTCTTCCTCCTCAGAGGTCACATTTGGTGACTCTGGTACTGGCATAATATACAGGCATTGTTCGACAACCATGGAAAAATGTCAAAGTTATCCTCAGGATTGAAGCGGCTTGTGGAGGCCAGCTTAGCAATCCTCTTATACACATTAAGATCCTGAAGTACATGTGTTGTACCCATGGTTGGTAGATCTTGCAGCTGCCTATTGAAGATAATCTGTAAGAATCGTGGGTATACCAAAAACTTCTCCTTCTTGGTTTCCTCATATTTGAAATAAGTCCTTCAAAAATCATCATAGAGAAATTGAATGGTTGTCTAAATATGACAGCCATAGTTGCATTTGCCAGATCACGGCTCATCAGGGTCCAAGAGCCATTTCGTGGTGCATAACCTTGAATAATATGATAAATAAGAAACATGTAAAGGTTAGGAAACATTCCATTCTGGAACTGGCCTTTGTTTACGTTACCCTGATAACCCATTGTCTCTTGAAAGATTGTCAACAAACTGTTAGTAGAGAAATAGATTGGGTTTTCAGCGGCATCATTTTATTGTAGACTTGCCCGAATAAACTGCTCAGTTATGATTATCTCCTGTCGGGCTACGGTAGCCTCCAACCGCCTACATTCGGCATCATTAAATAATAGAGCAGAGTGCCAGAAACCTAAGTGATGATTTTTGTAAATGACAGGGCACTCTGTCAATGAGAACCGCAAATTAGATAGTTGAAGCCATCTAATCATCAACGCCACTGGTTCATTATCAGGAGTCACTTGGAGTAGAGCACACATGTTGTGCTTCTTCTCGAAAGGATATGTCGGATCATCCGCCATATATGTACAAACACAAACAAGAAAACATATTCAAAGTAAAAATTAGTCATAAAGTTCATAACTTTGACACATTTTAGGTTAGAATTTGAAGAAGTAAAGAGAAAATGTCTTTAAGAACCTGTGCTTCGACAAATTGTAAACCTACACATAAAACAGAGAGTTAGTTAAGATGAAAATTAACTGCCCAATTCCATATAAAATTGTTGCTTACCGAGTCGGAATATGAGGGCTGGCTAATTAGGGTAGGGAAATTATTATAACGTTTGATATTCTGGAACGAGAGCAAGAGCAATAATGTAATAGTAGAAAGAGAGAGAAGTGAAAATGTGAAAAATATCTCTAAGTCCCTCTCTTATAACTTTTTGAAAGTGGGTTTTAAATGATTTTTATCTTATTGTAGGAAAAAGCTGTCATGTAGTTAAAATGTTCAAGTAAATATCTTCCCTTTTAAAACCTTGCTCGATAAATTATGTGTTGTAAACCTTACTCGAAAAGTTTATTCATTAAAGCTTGCTAGGGTAGAGTCCATTTTTCGAGGATTTCTCGTTCCAGAATTTGTTCAGACATTATAATGTAATTAAAATTGACCCTAAGTAAATGAAATGAAGGAAGCTTACTCGAAATACAAGATTGCTAGAGAAATAAATCACAAGTCAAATAATCTAGTATAAAGCAACAAATAGGCAACCTTGCTAGGAATCAATAAAGAATCCTAAAATATAACTTAGAGATATTTCTAATCGTCAACCTTGCTCGAATATCTTAATATCACAAACTTTACCCGAAAGTACTTAAAACAGTTAACAAATATTCATTTAGGTATACTTCAAAGAAAAGTATGCCCAAAAAACTTTAAGAGTGCAAAGTGTGCTAGAGAAGTGTTCTAAACACAAAGTGAACCCGAAAAGTAGAATTTGAAGTTACCAAGTATGGTAGGAGAACATTTGGAATGGTTTACCCATTTCCAAGTGTGCCTGAAACATAAAGTGTGCCCGGTAAACAAGGTTTGCCCGAAAACACTTGTAATTTCAAAGAATCACATTTACAACCACGAACTATGCTAGACAAAGACGTATAATAGTTAATACAATAAAGTTTGCCCGGAACATGTATTTAAAGCATATTCACAAGTATCACATAGTCATCAAGTGTTCTAGATAAAATTAACCTTTTAAACATTCAAGTTTACTCGAAAGTTGATAAATATCAAAGTGTACTCGATAATACATGAATAAACCATTTAAGCACTTATAATCACAAAGCTTTCTTGAATGAGTCAAAAATTCAAACAAACACCTGAGTGTGCTAGAACTTGTTAAAACATTTAAGCTTGCTAGATTATCATCGAAGACAACAAAGCTTGCTAAAATTGTTCAAAGAACAATCAAAGTTTTATAGAACAATATATTCAAGTATCAAGCTTGCTCGAATGAGGTCAACTTCATATAAAACAATGAATTCTACTCGAAAGTTTGTAAAACATAAAAGCATGCCCGAAAAGGATAAACTTAAACAAAATAATCTAAGTTTACTCGAAAAGGTTGAAAATCATCCAAACTTACTCGAAAGTACATATTCAAGCATATTCAATGTTAAATGCATCTCTTTTTGTCTTAAACCAATTTTCAAACAGTTTTATTTTAAAGGTTATTGTTTAAGAGCAATGGTGCATAATGAGATCAAATTTTAGTCTTGATTCCTTTCAAACCATTTTCTTTCTTTTTGTGAAAAGATCTCAACATGGGATCATATTAACTAAGTTACTTTTCAATACTTAATTCTCAGCATTGTCATGACAGATTAGGCAGGTTAATAGCAGGTCTAGACTTACCATGAATTTCATTGCCTTGGTGATATGATTAAGGTTCACTTAATTTGTATAAGACTAAAATGGATAACACGTATTGTGTTATGATGCTCCATATCTATTCTCAAGGCTTATTTTGCGTTCTCCAGATCACCCCGAATTGACTCCGACCCCCTGATATTTGGTTAAAAATATTTAACGGCAGAACATTTTAAAATTATTAGATATTTCTTTTCAAAACTTCAAACATCTGTGAGGTTGAACGTTGGACTTACATGTCACGCAGTTCGGATTTACAGGTCTTTCATTCGAGACATGACATGACTTACTTTTATGCCCACATATCTGTAGTTCTAAAATTAACCCTCATGTTTGGATATTCTTTCAAAATTTGTGAACATATATATCAACTTTATGGTTGAATAAATATTAAAGAATTTTGGTTCACATTTGTTCTTTGTCATTCTCAATAAGATAATTCATTTTGGTGACCAAATACCAGCAGGCTCGTGTATGACTGGATAATCACTTTTCTACCTATCATTTGGAAAGATGTATATTGGAAAATACATAGACAACGATGTAACTCCACATTAAGTTTAGCATATTCATAATGTTTATATCACCTCAGATTTTACACATCATGGAAAGCAACCATACATATTAATGACTGCACTAATTGTCTTTTTAGCATATTAAATCCATATGATTGGCAAAATAAACAATGTACTATCATTTCCCATAAGGTTGGATCAATTTTCATTGAAAACCATTTCTTAAGCTTCTATAAAGCTTGAACTGAATAATCTTATCATGTCTCAGCACCATATCAACTTGCTTTGTTTTGCCAAAAATGTTTTGAGAAAAATTCACTTGAAAATTTTCATTTGAGTATTTAATATGACACAAAAACACATTTTGACAAAAACATTTGTAACATATTCAAATCTTAATCATGAATGACATCATTAAAAGAAGCAAACTTCACACAATGCATAGTCTAACATATCCTAATAACATCATCATATCCGATTATATACACATTCAAGATATCAGATAAGAAAACATGCGCATAAGTCACTTCAAACACTTATCATGATATCACACACATTTACTGATCATTAACTTAAGCATCAAGGATAGCTAAGTTCCACATATAATCATTCACAGCACACATCAAATAATATCAAATGCACTTTCATAAAATTCAAATAAACAAAAAAAAAACAATTAGTCATCAAGACCTTCCTAAAGATTGTCAATTAGCACATAGATCACACATCATCAATCAGACTTCATTTGAGTTTATCATTCCTAGTGCTTTCAAAAGAAAATGGAATCTTATTTTATCAAGTGGCTTGGTGAATAGGTCAGCCACATTGTCACTTGTGTCAACTCTCTTCATCTCAATTAGACCCTTTTCATTACAATCCCTAATGAAATGATGTATGATTTCAATGTGCTTGGTCTTAGAGTGTTGAACTGATTCTTAACAATGAAAAATGCAGCAGTATTATCAATATAAATAGGAGTGTTCAAGAAATTCAGACCATAATCTAGCATTTGATACTGAACCCATAGAACTTGTGCATAACAGGCAGATGTAGCAATGTACTCAGCTTCAGCAGTTGAGATGGACACTTTAGTTTGTTTCATACACTGCCAAGACACTAGCTTGTCTCCCATAAATTGACATCCACCAGACGTTGACATTCTGCTTATATTGCATCCATCATAATCACTGTTAGTATATGCAATTAGATCAAAAGAATGGATCTTTGGGTACCATATCCCCAAATCTAGTTTTCCTTTCAAGTATCTAAAGATCCTCTTGACAGTAGTCATGTGAGAGACATTTGGACTTAATTGGAATCTTGCATAAACACATACAACAAACATAATTAATAGTCTACAAGCAGTTAGATACATCAAGGATCCAATTTTAGCTCTATATGCATGTTCATCAATAGCCTCTCCCTTTTAATCTGCTATCATTTTCTCATGTGTGTCCATTGGAGTTGAAGCAGTTTTGAGATCTTGACATTTGAACTTGTTCAAGATGTTCTGCACATACCTTGACTGGCATAAGAAGATACCGTCAGCTTTTTGTTGAACTTGCAATCCAAGAAAGAAGTTCATTTATCCCATTAAGCTTATTAAGTACTTGGATTTCATCACTTCTTCAAACTCCAGACACATTTGTTCATTGGTTGATCCAAAAATGATATCAACCACATAGACTTGAAGTAGGAGCAAATCTCTTCCTATTTTTTGGTAAAATAGTGTCATGTCAATGGCTCCCCTTTGGAAACCATTAGCAAGCATGTGGTTTGATAGCTCATCATACCATGCTCTAGGAGCTTGATGAAATCCATACTTGAAGTAGGAGCAAATCTCTTCCTAATTAATACAATGTCTTAGGTTAATTATGGTCCTTAAATCCTGGTGGTTGAGCCACATACACCTCCTCTTCTGTTTTTCCATTCATACTCTGTTGTTCTTTGATGCAGCATAAGCTAAAAAGATTCTTATTGCTTCAAGTCTTGCTATTGGAGCAAAGACTTCCTCAAAGTCAATCCCTTCTTCTTGTAAGCATCCCAATGCAATAAGTCTTGTTTTTTCTTAATAACATTTCCTCTTTCATCCCTCTTGTTCCTGAAAACCCACTTGTTCCAATGGCATATCTGTTTCTTGGCTTACCTACAAGTTCCCAAACTTGCAGATCTCTGAATTGAGCCAACTCCTCTTGCATTGCTTCTACCCAACAATTGTCTTTCAATGCTTGAACAATGTTCTTGGGTTCAATTTGGGATAGAAAGCAGGAGTACAAACAAATGTTTGTAGATTCAGATGCACTTCTCGTTACTCTTTCATTGATATCTCCAATGATGTTTTCAGGTGGATGATTTTTCTCAACATAAGAGGATTGTACAATCACATCATTAGACAAATTATAATCAAGATTTGAGTCATTAAGATTAGGTTCATCGGTGACCAAATCAATTGTTGCATCATGAAATTCAGGTGCTTCCTCATTGATCTGTTGTGAAGTGGATGCACCATTACTTCCAATATTTAGGCTTCGAAACAAATCCTCAAATCTTGCCTCTTTTGCAGCTTGGTTTTGATTTTGATCATTTTGGTTGCTAGGATCATCCTCATTCAAGATATGTTCATCTTGAACTTCTTGATTGTCTTGATTACCATGTTCTTGATCTTGTCCTGGATTATGACCTTGGTCTTGACCTTGAACTTGATCTTAAACTTGTTCATTTTCAGCATTTGAGGGATCCCTCATGAATTTATATTCATCTCTTTTTCCAGCAACCTTGGACCATAATTTGTCCATATCCATCTTCTTCTGATTACTCTCTTCAATCACACTTTTTTTGTGAAAAGTATCATCAAAGTCTTCAGGATAAATCTTTAAAGGATTAGATAAAATTTTCAAGATCAAACAGCCATAAAGCTCCATCAACTGTATTGAACTGATTTTCATTGAATATTATATTTGATGATTCAATCACACTCAAATGGTCTTTTACATAGACTCTTGTGAGAACCGAGCCCCGGTGCGGAAGCGTGAATAATCGGTATTAATGGTGGAGCTCGGATCCGGGTTAGGATCGAATCATAACGTGTATTCACTCTTGAATGATAATAATGGATGGATGGGGAGAGTTCGTTTCGATTAACAATAATCAATAAAGTAGGATAAACAATTGTATGCAATCGAAACACAATAGATAGATGTAGTAATATGATTTCATTAACCGAATGATTGTCATGAAGAACACACATACATACATTCATACATACAAAGGAACGGCCACCCGGGGAGAGCTCTTCCCCCGGGGCAAACTCTCCTAATACAATAATAAAACTCACAATGCACACATGACCTAAACAAATAACCTAAATCATCTATTTATACTAGTCTTGTGCCTTGGTCTTCACTCCACCACCACTTGGATAAGACGAAAGGAATAAAATATAATATAATATTTCACCCGTCAAATGCTTCAATTACTCGTTATAATATCTTGTTGTCTTTCTTTAATTTCTTCTTATAAACGAGTAACAATTCGATGTGTCGGTCTAAAATATAATACCCAACAATCTCCCCTTTAGACCGATGCCATCGAATCACTTTCACGATCACCTCATAACCCGATGCCTTTCATAGAAATTCTCCCCCTCACAATAAGCGTCTCCCATTTTTCATTTCAAACCATCTTCTCTTTATCTCTATTGGATATAGTTGTGTAGGCATAAGATCGAGGATTCAAACTTCAACTACGGGTTAATCCGAAACTGCAAAAGGAAATAAACTCAAAATTTTCTTCAAAATGAGTCTTTCACTTGATTCGACCAAAATTTGCAATGAAATTCCATGTAAATTTTCTCCCCCAATTTCGTTGCAATGTCATAAACGAATGTGTCTTTAAATCAAGTGCGGGTGAACATCTTCAATTCAAACAATCTTGACCATCCCTATCAAGAATTGTTGATAAATATTCAAAATAAAAGCATTAAAAGATACATTTTGTGGTTGAAAGTTGACATATGACATGGTCAACTCTTGAAATGATCTGGATAAATCAACCATCTTGTTCTTGTAAGCACCTCGTTGAGTTGTGAAATTTTTGAGGTTTTGCCCAATTTTTGCTCAAAAATCTTCAAAAATGACCAAAATACCCCTTGTTGACCCGACACAGCCAACGGCTGAGTTGACCGGAAAGGTCACTTTCAAACAGTCACTCATACTTGGGCGAACATTTTTCATTAAGAACAAATGGTCAAAAACTCAACGGATAAGCGAGTATACATTCATTTCTTCATTTTGGCCCGTTTGACTTAGAAAGTCAACTGCATCAATATTCAAAATTTCTTCAAAAAACTTGAAATATTTCACAAACACAAACTTTCTGTTCACTAGCACACAATGTGCTTGAGAGTAAAAAGATGCAGTGATTTCATGAAGGTTTACATTACTAGCACAAAGAATGCTAGTGAGCAAAAAGTATGCTCGAGCCTCCATACTTAGAAGATTTTCCATCAAAACTCATGATATGCTCGTGCACACAAGATGTGCTCGAGATAATTTGTGCTCGAGATGAATATTGATATGCACAATATAACACGATGTGCTCGAGACTTAAAACATCACATGCTCGACAAACACTTATGTACTCGAAACAAAAAATTAAGTTCTTGTGGTCAAAGTTATGTGCCTGAAGCCTTAAGAACTTATCTTTTTGTGCTTGGGCTTGAATCACTTAACATTTCGAGAATATAATCCTCGTATCTTCGGTTTTAGAACATGTAATAGCTATAAAAGAACTGAAATATCCTTGAACATAATCATCCCGTTAACAGCACCTTTTAACAACAATAAATCAGCAAATTTCAGTGCATTTTTGGCCCTTTTCAGTAGCAAAAACAGCAACGAATCAGCACATTTCAGCAACTAATAAGCAATTTCAGAGCATTTTAGCTCATTTAACAGCTGTTCAGCATGTTAAACAGCTCATTTAAACACAAATCAGCGTGTTTTCAGCAACGAATCAGCTGTTTCAGCACGTTTTTGGCCCGTTTCAGCAGCAAAATCAGCTCGTTAACAGCACTTAAACAGTGCGTTTCAGCACGTTTTTGTTCGTTACAGCAATTTTCAGCACGTTTTGACCCATTTTGACAGCAAATTAGCAACAAATCAACGTTTAAATAAGATTATATCAGCAAATTACAATGTTGCCCCTGCATCATTCTGCAACTAATATCGAATCTGCTGCAAACAATTACCAGCAATCGGTTCGAACACACACATTCATATCAGCAGCAAGTAAAATTGTATCAACAGCAAACTGAACTAGCAGTTGTACATAAAAAAAAATTCAGCAGCCTACTTAATTACTCGAGAATCTTCATATCAGCAAAAGTAAACCGACCGGCAGCAACAGTTCAGCAGCCTTTATCTTTTTCGTTAAATAAAAATCAGCAACATCAACTTGTTCGAACACTTTGTATCAACAATAAAAAATTCGTGATGTCCATCGGTCACTAAATACTCATGACTTGCAGCCCTTAACTATTATAATAACAGTTCGGGAATAGCAATAAGTTTGGCAGTAAACAACCCAAAATAATCCTGTAGAAAACTCATTTTAAATTGCTCGTGAAAGAGTGCAGCAGCTACAAATTGACCATTTTACCCCTTCAACTATATTATCACAGCTGCACCTGTTGTTGTATGACTTTGACTAGTTGTAACAATTCCTAATACACCCCTGCAATTCTGGTTGGAGAAATAAACTTTTTACAACTACAACTATTTGTGCACACAACATTTTGAACACGTAAGCATTTGTTCGTTAACAACCTGTAATTTCAACTGTTCAAAACTTGGTCTGCACATGATTCTGTAATGTATTTCTAAATGTTCGAGCACTAAGCTTCATAAAGAATCAGCCCGTGAACTAAATTGTATCGGTTCATATTTTTTTTTATCAGCAAAGTCCTTGTGGATTAACATTAAGATCAGCAGCAAACAGTTTGATCACATAAAACCGGTGACATGATTAACAACAATCTCAACTCCTATTTATGTTCGATGTGCAGCTATCTGTTTGATAATTATTAATTCATATCGGCAGTTGCAGCAGCATATTAACAATCGCAGCATTTATACATGACCATATCAGCAACATTTTTCTCGTGATGAGAATTATGCAGCAACATACCAACAGCGAACAACGCAGCTGCTCATGAATGATAAACCGTTAAGCTGCAATTGTTCGAACAAAAATTGTAACTACGGTAATCTCGAACACATATTTGATCAGTCCCTAACTGTTTGAGATTAATCTCACTAATCTATTCGAAACAAAATCTATCAACGGCATATACAATAACTTGTTTCAGGAAAATCTGAATCATCAACATATCGAACTAGCAATCTCGAACACTTAAACCATTTTCCCCAATTTTGGACATATAAACCCTAAAGTCTTAGATATGAAATCAAACCCTAGATTCACGAAATCTATCACCAAAAAACGAACCGAAATCAATAGATCTGGACGAAACCGAATACATAAACATGAAATTGATGTTGAATCTCCGAACTAATCATCGACCCAAACATCAATCCACATCTATAATCCTTCAATCATCAAAGTTCAATCAAATCCATGCAAAAACCCACAAAAACTTCAACAAACTTCAAGTTTAATGCCCATGGCGGATTCAAGAGCGAATTGAATCTAGCTCAGCGGTTAGTCTGAACGATTTGGTAACCCGCTCTGATACCAATTGTGAGAACCGAGCCCCGGTGTGGAAGCGTGAATAATCGGTATTAACGATGGAGCTCGGATCCGGGTTAGGATCGAATCATAACGCGTATTCACTCTTGAATGATAATAATGGACGGATGTGGAGAGTTCGTTTCGATTAACAATAATCAATAGAGTAGGATGAACAATTGTATGTAATGGAAACACAATAGATAGATGTAGTAATATGATTTCATTAGCTGAATGATTGTCATGAAGAACACTCATACATGCATTCATACATACAAAGGCACGGCCACCTGGGGAGAGCTCTTCCTAGGGGGGCAAACTCTTCTAATACAATAATAAAACTCACAATGCACACATGACCTAAAACATCTATTTATACTAGTCTTGTGCCTTGGTCTTCACTCCACCGCCACTTGGATAAGACCAAAGGAATAAAATATAATATAATATTTCCCCCGTCAAATGCTTCAATTACTCGTTATAATATCTTGTTGTCTTTCTTTAATTTCTTCTTATAAACGAGTAACGATTCGATGCGTCGGTCTAAAATATAATACCCAACAACTCTGTAGGCTTTTGAGTGTTTTGAATATCCAACAAATAAACAATCTAAGGATTTGGATTGAAACTTGTTAAGATAGTCCTTTGTGTTCAAAAGTGAGCATTTACAGCCAAATGGATTGAGAAACTTAAAGTAGGGATTTCTTATAAACAAAATCTCATAAGGAGTCTTGTCTTGAATTTTGTTAAGAAGGACTCTGTTTTGAACATAACAAGCAGTGTTGATTGCTTCTGCCCAAAAGGTAACAGGCAAGAAAGCATCTTCTAGCAAGGTCCTTGCAGCCTCAATAAGTCTTCTATTTCTTCTCTCTGCAACCCCATTTTGTTCAGGAGTTCTAGGGGCAGTGAATTATTGAAGAATTCCTTTTTCTTTGCAAAACTCATCCATGACCCCATTCTTGAACTCAGTACCATTGTCACTCATCAATACTTTCACCCTTACATCCAATTGATTCTCAACTCTTGTCACACATCCCTTGATTAATTCAATAGCCTCATCTTTGGTACTTAGGAAATAAACCCAAGTGTATCTTGATAAATCATCAATTATCACCAAACAATATCTCTTTTTGCCCATACTTGGAACACTCACAGGACCAAAGAGATCCATGTGAAGCATTTTAAGCACTTGATCAATTGTATTTATGAGTTTGGTCCTGTGAGATGACCTGTGATGCTTACCCTTTTGACATGAAATGCAATTGTCATCACGTTTGAACTCCCTTGTAGGGAAATCAATTACATGCTCACCCTTAACAAGTTTGTTCATGTTCTTTAAGTTGACATGACAAAGCTTCCTGTTCCACAATATGGTTTCATTTTCGGTGGCCTTTGAAACAAAACAAGTACCTCCCCTTGAAATGGCATCCTTCGTATTCAGTTCATATAGATTACCATTTGTTGGAGCCATCATCATAATCATGTCAGGAGGAATTACAAATTCGAGTTCGAGGATGAAAAACTGTGAATCATCAAATCCAACCTTATAACCTCCTTCATATTCAGTTCATATAGATTACCATTTCTTGGAACCATCATCATAATCATGTCGGGAGGAATTACAAATTCAGGTTTGAGGATGAAACACTGTGAATCATCAAATCCAACCTTATAACCTTTATCACACATTTGTAAAATGATCAAAAGGTTATATTGAAATACTTCTACATAGAACACATTATCAAAAGTAAATTTTCCATTAGTCAGAATCCCTTTACCCACAATCTATCCTCCATTCTCATAACTCCCAAATGAAACTGGGCCTTCAAACTTCTCTTCATAATTCACAAGTGACCTTTTGTAACACCCCGAAACCGCAGCGGAAACGTAAACGGGATGCAACAGACACCTCTGATATCAACCACATTGCTTATAAAGAAAACTGATTACATTACTAAACTTCAAATTACATTAACTCGTATTTCATTACCGTCTAGGTGATACACACATCATACAATACGATACATAATTCTGTTTATTATAATGTATCCTAACATCCCACACGCAAATCTTACACACATCAAGCACTTAGCATGTAAGCAATCACTTCATCTTAATTGTACCTGAAAAGCATGTGAGAAAACGGGTCAACTACGAATAGTTGGTGAGTTTCACAATTTGAGTAAACCTTGATAAATTAATATCATAATATAATATTATCTGGGGACACTGTTAACCCAGTATGTACCCTTTCCGGGGGCAATGTTAACCCAGAAACACCTCTTTGGACATCTGGGGACACTGTTAACCCAGTACTGTACCCATTCCGGGGGCAATGTTAACACAGAAACACTTCTAGAGATATCTGGGGACACTGTTAACCCAGTACTGTACCCATTCCGTACGATTCCCGTACAATCATATATTTATAAATACACGCAAATCCATGCGTTCAGTATGTACTTAAACATTTCAATCGTAACATGCTTCCGCCCCGGGAAAATATTTGAAAACTATTCAGAAAATGGGGCTCGTGAAACTCACCTTAGCACATGCAAGCAGGTAACAACAATCATTATCAGTTAACACGTCCAATCTGTAATATGATCCTTACGATCGTTACTATACACTCATTATTAATATAACTTTAACCAAGTTAACCGGTACATCTGGGGACACTGTTAACCCAGCACTGTACCCGTTCTGGGGCAATGTTAACCCAGAAACACTTCTCCGGACTCAGATTGTGATATCGTTTAGAGTTCCATGGTCACAATTACTATTAGTCGATTTTCTCGTTTTGCGTGCCTAGCACGGTTATCCGTTTTTACGTTTCAAAAATGAGTTTGGTCACACACGACCCGAAAGTAGTGGTTGACTGATAATTTAATTAAAGATGTGAAATTATAGCTCGGTTTAGACGCCTCGATTGGCCGCGTGACCCGTTTCCGTCTTTAGCGTACCGGAAACTGTTAAATCGGAAAAAAATTACTCAAATCATCCGAATTATTTTCGGATGATTTATTTTTACTTGTTTAACTCATTTATATGAAAATAGTCCATTTTTACGCGTTTTAAACTTTAAAAGTTTGTTTTTGCACAAATAATTATCCGCTTAATCTCGGATCTTGAAATTTTGCAAAAATCACTTTTTGACAGTGGGGAATTTTATAAAAATATTTCCAGAATTAATTTCTATATTTAAAATTTATTTATCTATTTTTAATCACCATTTAAACACTAATTATGTCGTAAATACCAAACGATCTTAGAAAAATCCCAAATTTTTCCTGGATGTCCCCTGCCATCCACATAGTCCTCTGAAATTTTTCCAGAACCAAAATCTCTTTTTACATGCCATTTTCACTAAAACCGAGCTAGAAAACCCTAGAACTCGTTTAACCGAAAAGCCTACTTAGACTTCTCCAACGGACCTCAAATTTTGTGTGTGACTTATACATGATATAAAAAGCTTATCTGCAATTTTCCAGAATTTTTCAAGATATTTAACTATTTTTCACCATTTTTGGCCAAAACCGAGCATTAAATTCACCAAATATTCATCCTTTATCCAAAAATTACCAAAAATTCACAGAACTCATATTTTCATGTGTAGATCATCCCTGTAAAATTTTATGACCTAACTCTAAACGATCAACAATCTGTCCAAAAACTCCAAAACCTCATTTTCTTGGACCAAGATCCCCTGTATAACCCGTATACATCACTTGATCATGCAAGAATCGGTTTTCATCTTTGAAACCTCATTTTCTTGCAATTAAACTCAAGAAACGAAGATGGAAACGTGATTAACTCGATTCTTTACCTTGTTTTCTTGCTAAAAATTCTCGGTTTTAGATTATGATCTTGAGAGAAGATGAAGAACTTGAAGATTTGTTGTAGAAAAAAGAAATGAGGGAATGGAATGAGACCCTAAGGTCCGATCGGTTTGGTTAGGGGGGTGGGGTGGGACCCACCTCTCCATTCTAGTCCACATGTTTGGATTCTCGTAATCCGGATAATGTTTTGGATAATCTGGTTCAGTTCGTTTTTCGGTTAAATGTTTAATTCGGCTTAAAACGAGGCTAAAACGGTCGTTTTTCGGCTTAAAAATGAAATTTATATAAAACCGATTTAAAAAACTTTAAAAACTTAAACCATGACATTTATTAACTTAAAACATCATATCATTAATTATCGCGCATCTTTTTCGGCTTGATCGATCATCTGTTGCTCGGTTTGGTATTAAAGGTTTCGTTTAATGTACCGACGTACCATTAAATCGAAATTCTTTTTCTGTGCTTTAATTCACTTATCTCGAAGCTTTAATACTTCGTAAACATCACTAAATATCATATATCTCGTCTATAATTGAACCCTCGATTCGTTCGGGTTTCAATAACTATCGATCGATTAATCGCATATTCAATACGATGAATTATATATTCACGTACAATCAATACAGTGAACCATGTATTCTCGTATAATTACTATGGTAACTCATGTACCCGACATTAAATATGACGTAACTATTGTCTACCGTTTAGGTATACCGGGTTTCGTCGGAATCGTTACATTCTCCCCCCGTTAAGAAATTTCGTCCTCGAAATTTTACACGCCCACTATCCCCTACCGAGAGAAAGGTGGGGGTTTTTCCTTCAGAATTTACCCTCGCGTTACCAGGTATAATCTGGTCTTCGCTGTGAATTCCACTTAATCTTAATCAATAAAGCTTGGTATGTCCAAACTGTTTAGTTTTCCCGTCTATTATTTCTACGGAATTATTCTAGATGTCAAGCATGACTTCTATGAGTACTTCCCTTACTAGTACTTTCGTTGCCTCATCGCTTAGGTACTTTTCAATCCGTATACATGGCAAAACATCATGTATAGTACTTAGCCCCTGGAGTACTTTAATCGATAAACTAAATGACCAATCATGGAGATAGTCTCATGAGGTCCAATATATATTAAGGAGCTATTTTCGGTTTTGCCAAACCTTATATCACCTCTCGAAGGTGACGCCTTAAAAATGCCTTGTCACCTCTTTCCAGTGACAATGGTTTCCTATGAATGTTTGCATAAATCATTCGCCAATCTCGCGCTGCTTCCAACTTATCTTAAATATTATAAATCCGATTGGTTGATTCTCGAATCAACTCAAATATTATGGCTTGATTGACGCACATTTTCAATTTAACAAATTGGTGATAATTACTTCACCCATAGAAAGCTTCAAGCTCTCGATGCTTTCTTCCACGCCTTCCAATAATGGAAGTAGGATGACTATTTCGATCTGAGATCATTGAAAATGGTACTCCACGACGAGATACCATTCCACCATCAGGAATTTGGGCGAGAATTCATTGTGGTAATCATCATGGATTGGGATGAAATGCGAGGATTAGTTAATCGATCAGCGATTACCCAATTTACATCATGCCTTTGATATATCTTGGGAATTTGCGCCCGAAATCCATTGTAATCTATTCCCACTATCATTGGCGAATTTTCTGTCGTTGTGGCGTTCCCTAGGGTTTTCGGTGTGCAGCATTATCTCTTGCATAACTTAAATATTCACCAACATACGTAACCATATCTCTTTCCAAACTCGGCTATTAATAAAATCCTTTCAGTTATTCGTATCATCGATAGTCTAATCCGATCCCGGATGTATGGAATATTTCGATCGATGCGCTTCGTCCATGATTAATTCACGAAGGTCATGGAGGGTCGGGATCCAAACCCGATTTTTGAAATAGAGAATTTCGTCCACGCGCTGTTCGAAATTCTTCTCATTGCCGTAAAGTCCTTCCTTTTCCAAATGTTCCTCTTTCAACGCCTCACGTTGAGCGACTCGAATCAGGTCCGAAAGATTCGACTGGACTATCATCCCTAGCGCTTTTACTCGCAATGGCTTAACCCGATCTTTCCTACTCAAGGCATCGGCTACGACGTTAGCCTTGTCGGGGTGATAACGGATGTCACAGTCATAATCGTTTAACAACTCGACCCATCTTCATTGCCCCATATTCAGTTCTTTCTGATCGAATATGTGCTGCAAACTTTTTTGATTGGCGAAGATTGTGCACTTCGTACCGTAGAGATAATGTCTCCAGATTTTAAGTGCGAAGATAACCGCTCCCAGTTCTAAGTCGTGAGTAGTGTAATTTTTTTCGTGTACTTTTAACTGTCGGGAAGCATAGGCTATAACCTTATTATTCTGCATCAACACGCATCCTAACCCTCTACGCGATGCGTCACAATACGCGACAAAACCATCGTCTCCGTCGGGGAGACTTAAAATCGGCGCTTGGCACAATTTTAATGGTTTCCATCTTATTTGGATCTATGTAAAATCCTTGTTGCTTTACAACATGACCAAGGGATTATGCCTTCTTTATTCAAAATCACATTTCGAAAACTTCGCGTACAACTTCTCTTGCTTTAACACTTCCACAATTTTCCTTACACGTCGTTCGTGCTCTTCTTTACGTTGCAAATATATCAAAATATCATCAATGAATTCTATGACAAATTTGTCAAAATAAAGTTTACAGACTCGGTTCATGAGTTCCATGAATGCTGCCGGCGCATTTGTTAGCCCGAAAGGCATAACTAAGAATTCATAATGGCCAAAGTGAGTCCGAAACGCTGTTGTTGCAACGTTCTCTTCTTGGATTTTTCATTTGGTGATAACTATATTTAAGACCAATTTTCTAAAAATAAATCGCCCCTTGCAGTTGGTTAAACAGATCATTTACTTCAAAGAAGTGAATACCTATTCTTGATCGTCACTTTATTCCATTCTCCCTAGTCAATACATATCCTAACACTTCCGTCCTTCATTTCCCAAATAACACTGGTGCACCCCATGGTGACTAACTAGGTTGTATAAAACCTTATCCAAAAATTCTTGCATTTCAGTTGGTGCAAGTCGGTAAGGTATTTTAGCAACAGGGCCAGCTTGAGGCATTAAATCGATTCTGAATTCGACCTGTCGGGTTGGCGGTAATCCAAGAAGTTCTTCTGGGAGAACTTGTGGAAATTCGCGTACCATCGAGATATCTTCTATATGTTTTCTTTTAAATACTTTGGCAATCGCGTTTGTTAAATACACCAAGTCTTCTTGTCGTAAATATTATAACATCTCAAGATGAGATTAGAGTGGTAACATAATACCGTACACTTTTCTCTGTATCTAATCGCTTCATCGTCCGAAAGAGAGCTTCTAATCATCTTCTTTTCATATTTGATTTCAGCTTCATGTTGAGTTAGCCAATCCACGTTAACTATTACGTCACAACTTCTTAACTTTACTGGTCGTAGGTTAATAAGGAAAGGTTAATCGTTCAGAATAATAGGACAATTCCGAACAATTTAGTTAACCATTAGGGGTTTACCGTTAGTGATTCTACAGTATAGGATTCTGTAATTTCACTAATCGGTATCTTTCCAAATGATAGGAGGTCAGCAGGAACTAACTTCTATCGGCGACCGTAAAAATATCACTGAAGCCTATTGTTTTAAAACTACAACATACTTAATACCACCTTTGGATCATGACGTGCTTTATTCGAATTACTCACAAAAACACAGCTCCTTGCTTGATCAGAGGTTGATGCTTGTCATGAGGTTCGTCTTCCAACGACACCTTGGTTCAACTTTGGGCAATTTCTCTTGAAACGTTTTGTACTGCCACATTCATAGCAAGTACAACTGTTTGGCATAATTTGGTTTCTTTGGATGGACTGTTATTGAAGTTGTTGGGTTCGGAGTGGTTGTACACGAATGGTTTGGGGTCGCCGGTTCACATGGCTTCAATTGGTTCTACAATTGGGGCATTACGTCTATCTTTACCACAACTGTGGCCTACTATCACTCGACATTCTTCTTCCTGCCGATAACCATATTTTTCCACATTTAGGGAAGGACCCTTCATGCGGTTCACGTTTTCACACCAGAACTAGTCTTAGTATAATTCTGGGTTGTAGGACATACCTACTTATTTAAAAGCCTATCTTGCACTATACATTTATCATTTCTCTTCTTTAACACTCGACCTCTCACCTAACGTCCTTCCAGTACGCTTCCCATAGAGTCAAATATATCAATGCTCGCTTGTGACACAACCCTTCCAAAGGTTGCATGTTTTACAGGATTGACTATACTCCTTATCGATGGAGTTAGTCCCCAATATAGCGCTCACTTCGCTTAGTTTCAGGAGTAATTAGCCATGTTACCAGACATGATAATTCCTTCAAACGATTAGCGTTTTCTAAGTGATCAGCACACAACATTTCTATCTTTCATAGCTCAGTTTCCAATCTCTGAGCTTAATTGCTCGAATAAAAGTGCTCTAGCACAAGAATTTTAAATTCTGACCATATCATCTGATTAATAATTTTTTAATTATAATTTTGTGCCATCGTGTTCCATCACGATACAACATAATCTACCAACATATCTGTAGCATATTTCACTACACAATGTTCTAGACTCTTACCAATATCCTTAACCATTTCGATCTTTTCTAACCACTCGCTAATCTATTCCTCCCTTTACCATCAGTAAACTATTAATAATTTCTTTAACACAACCAACAAACATATCCTTCATACCGGATCTAATTCATTACGACTACTATTCATGTTTAGTTTATAATTAATTCTTGTAGTCATAATAGTATTCAGTGGGACATTATCACTCTTAGTAATACTACTAAGAATTGGAATATTCATATTCATGTGATTGCTCGATCTATAAGTCTGCGATCACATTTGCATCAACACTAGCAGCGATCTGTGATACGACATTCGGTATCATCATCTGCTATCTTTGAGCAATCAACTGAATCATATCAATCTCCATCATTGGAGTTACTCTTTTTATGTCATTCTGCCGTACTCATCCCGTACGCAGTAATCAATACTAATCTCACCGTATAACTCGTTACCAGCTCAATCATAACAGCAGGTACACATACACACCAAATATTATCATACAAATTACACATACCAGTATCTAGTATATATACATGTCCCACAATATAATAACATACGGACTTAACCTGACGTCGGTTAACGTTTAAATATGTTTCATAACCCTTGTCACCAACTGACATATAGATCTTTCTCAACAAAGATCAATGTTTAATATACTTGATTTCAATATCCTTCTGCATGTCAGCATAACCGATACATGCTCACCGTGAGCACCAAACGATTACGTACCACGGAGTTATAATATCCGTGTCTATTCGTATATCCAGCATACAGGGTATACCACCTACGAACGAACAACCAACTAGGCTATAATGATTCCAACACCTCTTTGTGTATGGGTAATCATTCTATTCAAGTATACATGGGTATGGGCAACTAACGGATGTAAGGATAACATAGGGAGTTGCAAGGTTCAAGGTGATCGCGCAACATGGGTTGCCTTCAAATATTATTAATTACTATTATGGGAAACTCTATCACTTGCTCAGTCAATGTCCTCAGGCGTTCTAGGTTTGCTAAAATCAGTAATTCTCGATCTGGAGTTGGTATGACTCATATGTTTGAGAGTGAGAAATACATATATATATTTCTTTATATTATTTTTATCTGCTCATTTATTATCAAATTCATTATTATTATTATTTTATTTTAATTATTTATTTATTTATCTTAATGGAATAAGAATGGGTTCAGGTACAGGTCCATCCGTACGTGAGGGTCGGCGGTTCGGGTGAACATATGGGGTTATTAGGATATACGGTACCGGTGTTGGTAGGGTAAGGGATTTATCAATTTTGGTTGGGAGTGACGGTTACTAGATATTTCTGGTTAATGTCAAACGGGAGATCTAACTTGGTACTATCATAACTATAGCCCGATAAGTCAGGCTTATCATCAACCGATGCTCTAGGAATTTCGGCATCCTCGGTACTTTTATTAATTTATTCCCCCGGTTCCTTATCCGGGTCCTATTTCTCAAAACATGTACCCACAAGATATGCATATATATATATATACACATTAGCACGCATAAATAATATTATATACTTTACACATATGTTGCCATTTTTACCTATTAATGTTCCCCGTGACTTCCCCTGAATTCCCTCGTGCGGACAAGTCTGTTATTATGTTCCGGACCATAATAACTCACTTGTCCATCCAAGTTCATCCAGATCCCGTCACTATATATTATTAGTTGATATTCAGATCCTATAATACTTGAGCTACTGGTTATATTTTAGGTATCTTTTAAAGACATCCTAATTCTTTATAACCAATGGCTCTGATACCAAGTTCTGTAACACCTCGAAACCGCAGCGGAAACGTAAACGGGATGCAACAGACACCTCTGATATCAACCACATTGCTTATAAAGAAAACTGATTACATTACTAAACTTCAAATTACATTATCTCGTATTTCATTACCGTCTAGGTGATACACACATCATACAATACGATACATAATTCTGTTTATTATAATGTTGTAAGGCCCCGTTACCGGTAGCCCTACTTTCGTGTTGGATTTACTCATAAACACAGTTCTAAATATCAGAGTTAATTAAAACATTTACGCGGAATATAAAATTTCATAAAACATTACATAATTCATAACTTGTCTCAAAACATCCATTGTCTTTCAACATTAGAGCATTAAAATTTAAAACATCATAAGTCTTCAGATGCCAGGCTCTTATTCTTCTGCCATGTGTCCCCGCTCAAGCCAGCTGTCTCATCCTACTCACCTGCGTGCATACTAAAAGTCAGCTACGCTGAGTGAGATCTAGTTAATCACAAAATCATACAATACATTCTTTACATTTCATACTTAACCTCCTAACTTTCTTTCATACACACTTAAGTGCTTTTACTTTCATTTTAACCTTCATACTTTCTTTACATACATAATCATACGTTTTAAAGAGCCTTTCGCCCTATAACCTCACAGATATTATAAGGGTCTGGTCCCTAGTTTTCGAATATTAGAGGGGTTCGATTCCCTAACATCACAGATATTATAAGGGTCTGGTCCCTACCATCACAGATATTATAAGGGTCTGGTCCCTAGTTTCGAATATTAGAAGGGTTCGATTCCCTAACATCACAGATATTATAAGGGTCTGGTCCCTAACATCACAGATATTATAAGGGTCTGGTCCCTAGTTTTCGAATATTAGTAGGGTTCGATTCCCTCTTCGTTACCATACATTATACCCCGAGTATTTTTAGGGCTCGGTACCCTTTTCGTAACCATACAACCATACATCATACCTCGAGTATTATTAGGGCTCGGTACCCTTTTCGTAACCATACAACCATACATCATACCTCGAGTATTATTAGGGCTCGGTACCCTTTTCGTAACCATACAACCATACATCATTATTTCCTTCTTTTATTATCTCTATCACGTTCATACGCATAAGCATTCATATTATACTTACCTTATACATAGCATTACAACCTGACAGTACGTGCAATATCCGAAGATCGTTCACGTACCATCAAGCAATCATTCTTACAAAACACATATATCACATAGGGCATACACTTATCACTTAGGATAAATGTATTAACAACACATCAAGTATGCACACAGCCCCGAAAACATAACAAGGAATGGGGCTAGAAACTCACCTGAACACGGTTACGTTCACCGTTAATCGTAATTCCTTTCTTCAGTTGTGCACGGCTGACTGTATAACAAGTATACGTATCAATTAACTATCACTTCTCATAATGTATGTCTATCTTTATATGACCCACAACGAACGGGGGTCCGGGGGCAGCGCCCCTGGCAGCGGGGTCTAGGGGCGGCAGCCCCTAGCAGGGTCCAAGGGGCAGAGCCCCTGGCTGGGGTCGAGCTGTCTTAACACATTTTTCATTAGGTTTTTAATTTATTTTCTAATCGAACTTGGCTTTAGGCGAAGTTAAACCTTAGGCGAACTTAGCTTTAGGCGAAGTTGTCATCAGGCGAACTTGGCCGTAAGCGAAGTTATCAATTAGGCGAACTTGGCCTCAGGCGAAGTTGTCATCATGCGAACTTAGCTTGCAGGCGAAGTTCATCAGGCGAACTTAGCTTGCAGGCGAAGTTCATCGCTTTGAAGGCGAAGTTGCCCAGATGCAGGCGAAGTTGCCCAGACAGCCGCTGTTCGGTTTCTTTCCAGCATTTTGAGCGATTTTAACACCCTTGCTATGGTTCAATATCACCCACTACGCTTCCCGACCATTTTCGGTCGCTTATACACTAAAAAGCTTGGATCTTTAAACTTCAAAGATCAAGAATCATACCTTTTTGGGCTTGTTTGGATCTCGTTTACTTGCTAGTACACTAATCTCTTTCTCTCGGACCTGCCCGACTCTTCCCTTGGCTCGGCCGGCCGGCGGCGGTATGTGTGTGGTGTGTGTGTGTTTTGGGGTGTTAGGGAGTTTGGTGAAAATGAAGATATTTTGGGATTTTGGGGGTATTTATATCCCTGAAATCCCATTCTCATTTAACCCATCTCAATTAATCCATGTCCAAGACCCGCCCCCTACCCGATATTAATTAATTACGCGAAATCACTAAAATTAACTTCCTTTATTCATCATTAAAATTTTTAGGATGTTACAAGTCTTCCCCCCTTAAAGAGGTTTCGTCCCCGAAACCTAACTATTACATAAACAAACTAGGGTAAAACTTGCGCATCTCATCCTCGGCTTCCCAAGTAGCATCCGATCCTTTGCGGTGTTTCCATATCACTTTTACCAAAGGTATAATCTTGTGACGAAGCTGCTTTTCCTTGCGATCAAGGATCTCTATCGGATGCTCGATGTAGTTCAATTGCTCATCAACCTCAATATCCATCAATGGCACGTGAGACGTGTCATCAGCTAGACACTTCCTCAGATGAGAAACACGGAAGGTTGAATGAATTCCTTCTAACTCATCGGGTAAATCCAGTTTATAAGCTACTTCACCCACACGATATACAATCTTGAACGGTCCAATGTACCTCGGACTCAACTTTCCTCTTTTCCTAAAACGGATAATCCCCTTCCAAGGCGAGACCTTGAGCATCACATAGTCACCTACGTTAAACTCAATTGGTCTTCGCCGCTTATCTGCATAAGACTTTTGTCTGTCTTGCGCGGCTTTCAATCTTGCTTTGATCAGATCGAACTTTGAAGACGTTTCCTGAACCACTTCTAGGCTTCCCATTTCTTTCTGACCAATCTCACCCCAACACACCGGGGTTCTACATCGTCTACCGTAAAGCATCTCAAACGGTGGCATACCAATACTTGAATGGTAACTGTTGTTATAGGAGAACTCTGCCAGATGCAGATGATCATCCCAACTTCCACCAAAATCTAAAACACAAGCACGTAGCATATCCTCAAGGGTTTGGATCGTCCTTTCAGACTGTCCATCAGTTTGAGGATGATACGCCGTACCGATGTTCAACCTCGTCCCCATAGCTTCATGGAATTTCTTCCAGAACCTCGAAGTAAACCGGGTATCTCTATCGGACACGATCGATAACGGTACTCCATGCTTGGTTACAACTTCCCTGATGAACAAGCTTGCTAACGTTTCTGACGAGATGGCCTCTCGTATGGGCAGAAAGTGAGCACTCTTGGTCAAACGGTCCACAATCACCCAGATGGTATCATGTTGCTTAGCTGTACGAGGTAGCTTAGTTATGAAATCCATGGTGATGTGTTCCCATTTCCACTCAGGTATCTCTAGCGGTTGCATCTTCCCATAAGGCTTTTGGTGTTCGGCTTTGACTTGTAAGCAAGTTAAGCACTTACCAACATAATCCACTACATCGTTCTTCATTCCTGGCCACCAGTAATCTCTTTTCAAGTCTTGGTACATCTTTGTAGCTCCAGGATGGATTGAGTACCTTGACTTATGAGCTTCATCTAAGATTCGACTTCTAAGATCACCATGGCGTGGGATCCACATACGGTCGAACCTAGTTTTAACTCCATGAGTGTTTTCCATCAACCCATCTTGCTGGCCATAAATCCTTTCTTTCTTTACTAACCCTTCGTCTACTAACACTTCTGACTGCACTTTGATGATTTCTTCAAAAAGACTTGAGTTCATGATCAACTTGTATGACTTCACTGTTGCAATGACTTCCTCATTCTTACGACTTAGCGCATCAGCGACCACGTTAGCTTTACCGGGGTAATACTTAATCTCACAGTCGTAATCCTTTATCAATTCTAACCATCTTCTCTGCCTCATGTTCAATTCTTTCTGCTCGAAGAAGTACTTTAAACTCTTATGATCTGTATAGATAGTGCACTTAGTACCGTACAGATAATGCCTCCATATCTTAAGAGCATGCACTACAGCTGCTAACTCCAAATCGTGCGTCGGATAAGTACTTTCATGGACCTTCAACTGTCTAGACGCGTAAGCTATCACCTTCCCTCGTTGCATTAACACGCAACCTAACCCTTGATGCGAGGCATCAGCACAAACAACGAAATCCTCGTCACCATCGGGTAGAGCAAGGATTGGAGCTTGCGTGAGTCTCTTCTTTAATTCTTCAAAGGCTTCTTCTTGAAACTTTCCCCAGCTGAATACTATCGACTTTCGGGTCATACCGGTCAGCGGTGCGGCTATCTTGGAGAAACCTTCGATGAATCTCCTATAGTAGCCAGCTAACCCTAGGAAGCTTCGTATATCAGTCGGATTCTGCGGAGTCTTCCAATTCGCTATCGCTTCAATCTTAGCTGGGTCCACGGTAATCCCTTCAGAATTAATCACGTGACCTAAAAATTGCACTTCTCTTAACCAGAACGCGCACTTCGAAAATTTGGCATACAACTTCTCTTTCTTCAGAGTCTCCAATACCTCTCTCAGATGCTCAGCATGGTCAGACTCGTTCTTTGAATAAATCAATATATCGTCAATGAAGACGATAACCGACTTATCCAACATCGGCCGACACACCCTATTCATCATGTCCATAAATGCTGCAGGAGCATTTGTTAGACCGAATGACATTACGAGGAACTCGTAGTGTCCATACCGCCTTCGGAATGTTGTCTTAGGGATGTCTGCCTCCTTCACCTTCAGCTGATGGTAGCCTGATCTGAGATCTATTCGTGAGAACCAACTTGAACCTTGCAGTTGGTCAAACAGATCATCAATCCTTGGCAACGGATATCTATTCTTTACCGTAAGCTTATTCAACCCACGATAGTCTATGCACATTCTCATACTTCCATCCTTCTTTTTCACGAACAACACTGGTGCGCCCCACGGGGAAACACTTGGTCTTATGAAACCTTTGTCGAGGAGTTCTTGCAGTTGGGACATCAATTCTCTCATCTCCGACGGTGCTAGACGGTAAGGCGCTTTCGCGACAGGTTGGGCTCCTGGTATTAAATCTATCTGAAATTCTATCTCTCGCTCCGGCGGCAACCCCGGAAGATCCTCAGGGAATACTTCTGGGTAGTCGCGTACAATAGGAACATCTTTCATTTCTTTCGTCTCGGCCGCAGCGTTGACGACATACGCCAGGTAGGCACGACACCCTCGCCTTAGCAAACCCTCGGCTTTTATCATCGAAATGACACTAAGCCCAGAACTTTCCTTATCACCATAAACCGTTACCGCACTACCATCCAATGACTTTAACCTTATCATCCTACTCTTACATACTATCTGAGCCTCAAACTCAGACAACCAATCCATACCCAAAACCACATCGAACCCTCCCAAGGTCATAACGTACAAGGTAACCGGGAACTCATGTCCTTCCAATTCTATCTTACAGTTCTTAACCATTTTTGTTATTTCAACCGAAGTGTCACTGGCGGTTTCTACTACAAAAGTTTCAGACACTCGGCAACATTTCATTTTAGCTAGTTTACTAAATGGTGTGGCTACGAAACTTTTGTTTGCGCCCGAATCAAATAATACAGAAGCGGAAACACCGTTCACTAGAAACGTACCTGTGACGACATCCGGAATCTGCTTGGCTTGTTCTTGGGTCAGCATGTAGGCTCTAGTTCTTGGCCTAGCTTGATCGGCATCCTTCCTTCCACTACCTCCAGCTTCACCATTTGTGCACTCTCTCGCCATGTGGCCTGTCTTGCCACATTTGTAACATGCTGGCTTTGCACTGCACTCATTGGCATAATGCCCTACCTTCCCACACTTATAACACACATTAGACCCCATCCGGCATTCCCCACCGTGAGCCTTTCCACATTTGAGACAAACACCAGAACTTTTACCCCACTTGCACTCACCACCATGCATCTTTCCGCAGGTGTTACACGATCTCTTCTCCCACACTCTCTGCTTCTTATCTTTGGGGTTCCATAACTGAGTACCGGGTCGTTTAGCAGGAGCGGCCCATTTCTTCTCTTTCTTCTCGTCTCCCACCACCACATCATCCGCAGCCAGGTCTGCATAGACCATCTCTGCGAGTTCGACAGCAGAATCGAAAGTAGAAGGTTTACTTGTCCTGACTAACATGCGGACTCTTTGTGGTAATCCCCTCACATAACACTTGATTCTCTTAGCCTCAGTGCTGACCATATCGGGTACCAACCTAGACATTCGATTGAACTCTGTAGTGTACTCACGATGTGTCATCGTCCCAGCTTTCAAGTTTAGGAACTTCATCTCCGCCCTTTCAACCTCGGCGTCAGCACAGAACTTCTTCATTACTAACTCCTTCAGATCGTCCCACTTCATCTCTTTGATCTCTTCTCGGGTCTTCCTCTGCTCCACACTCTCCCACCAATACATAGCCTCATCCTCGAATGATTGAGTAGCATAACCTACCGCTTGATCGGGACGGCACTCGCTAATGCGGACTTGGCCGTAAGCGAAGTTATCAATTAGGCGAACTTGGCCTCAGGCGAAGTTGTCATCAGGCGAACTTAGCTTGCAGGCGAAGTTCATCAGGCGAACTTAGCTTGCAGGCGAAGTTCATCGCTTTGAAGGCGAAGTTGCCCAGATGCAGGCGAAGTTTCCCAGACAGCCGCTGTTCGGTTTCTTTCCAGCATTTTGAGCGATTTTAACACCCTTGCTATGGTTCAATATCACCCACTACGCTTCCCGACCATTTTCGGTCGCTTATACACTAAAAAGCTTGGATCTTTAAACTTCAAAGATCAAGAATCATACTTTTTGGGCTTGTTTGGATCTCGTTTACTTGCTAATACACTAATCTCTTTCTCTCGGACATGCCCGACTCTTCCCTTGGCTCGGCCGGCCGGCGGCGGTATGTGTGTGGTGTGTGTGTGTTTTGGGGTGTTAGGGAGTTTGGTGAAAATGAAGATATTTTGGGATTTTGGGGGTATTTATATCCCTGAAATCCCATTCTCATTTAACACATCTCAATTAATCCACGTCCAAGACCCGCCCCCTACCCGATATTAATTAATTACGCGAAATCACTAAACATAACTTCCTTTATTCATCATTAAAATTTTTAGGATGTTACAAATGTATCCTAACATCCCACATGCAAATCTTACACACATCAAGCACTTAGCACGTAAGCAATCACTTCATCTTAATTGTACCTGAAAAGCATGTGAGAAAACGGGTCAACTACGAATAGTTGGTGAGTTTCACAATTTGAGTAAACCTTGATAAATCAATATCATAATATAATATTATCTGGGGACACTGTTAACCCAGTACTGTACCCTTTCCGGGGGCAATGTTAACCCAGAAACACCTCTTTGGACATCTGGGGACACTGTTAACCCAGTACTGTACCCATTCCGGGGGCAATGTTAACCCAGAAACACTTCTAGAGATATCTGGAGACACTGTTAACCCAGTACTGTACTCATTCCGTACGATTCCCGTACAATCATATATTTATAAATACACGCAAATCCATGCGTTCAGTATGTACTTAAACATTTCAATCGTAACATGCTTCCGCCCCGGGAAAATATTTGAAAATTATTCAGAAAAAGGGGCTCGTGAAACTCACCTTAGCACATGCAAGCAGGTAACAACAATCATTATCAGTTAACACGTCCAATCTGTAATATGATCCTTACGATCGTTACTATACACTCATTATTAATATAACTTTAACCAAGTTAACCGGTACATCTGGGGACACTGTTAACCCAGCACTGTACCCGTTCTGGGGCAATGTTAACCCAGAAACACTTCTCCGGACTCAGATTGTGATATCGTTTAGAGTTCCATGGTCACAATTACTATTAGTCGATTTTCTCGTTTTGCGTGCCTAGCACGGTTATCCGTTTTACGTTTCAAAAATGAGTTTGGTCACACACGACCCGAAAGTAGTGGTTGACTGATAATTTAATTAAAGATGTGAAATTATAGCTCGGTTTAGACGCCCCGATTGGCCGCGGGACCCGTTTCCGTCTTTAGCGTACCGGAAACTGTTAAATCGGACAAAAATTACTCAAATCATCCGAATTATTTTCGGATGATTTATTTTTACTTGTTTAACTCATTTATATGAAAATAGTCCATTTTTAGGGTTTTTATACACCAGTCAGCTCGCTTAGGCGAACTTTACCGGTTTACGCGTTTTAAACTTTAAAAGTTTGTTTTTGCACCAATAATTATCCGTTTAATCTCGGATCTTGAAATTATGCAAAAATCACTTTTTGACAGTGGGGAATTTTATAAAAATATTTCCAGAATTAATTTCTATATTTAAAATTTATTTATTTATTTTTAATCACCATTTAAACACTAATTATGTCGTAAATACCAAACGATCTTAGAAAAATCCCAAATTTTTCCTGGATGTCCCCTGCCATCCACATAGTCACCTGAAATTTTTCCAGAACCAAAATCTCTTTTTACATGCCATTTTCACTAAAACCGAGCTAGAAAACCCTAGAACTCGTTTAACCGAAAAGCCTACTTAGACTTTTCCAACGGACCTAAAATTTTGTGTGTGACTTATACATGATATAAAAAGGTTATCTGAAAGTTTCCAGAATTTTTCATGATATATAACTATTTTTCACCATTTTTGGCCAAAACCGAGCATTAAATTCACCAAATATTCATCCTTTATCCAAAAATTACCAAAAATTCACAGAACTCATATTTTCATGTGTAGATCATCCCTGTAAAATTTCATGACCTAAATATAAACGATCAACAATCTGTCCAAAAACTCCAAAACCGAACATAACCGAATATACCTTTTGTTTTCCGCCACTGCAAGCTACAAACTCGTTTTTCCGCCTTATCTACCACTAAACACAGAGCCTACAACCAACATACCACAATACCAAGCAAGTTACACTCACGATCAAGCCTCTTACACTATAGTTTCGGTTATGATTCAAAAACAAAGATTTAAACCGTAAAAATTCGTTCTTGGTTCGTTTAACCCCTTTTCTTGGACCAAGATCCCCTGTATAACCCGTATACATCACTTGATCATGCAAGAATCGGTATTCATCTTTGAAACCTCATTTTCTTGCAATTAAACTCAAGAAACGAAGATGGAAACGTGATTAACTCGATTCTTTACCTTGTTTTCTTGCTAAAAATTCTCGGTTTTGGATCATGATCTTGAGAGAAGATGAAGAACTTGAAGATTTGATGTAGAAAAAAGAAATGAGGGAATGGAATGAGACCCTAAGGTTCGATCGGTTTGGTTAGGGGGGTGGGGTGGGACCCACCTCTCCATTCTATTCCACATGTTTGGATTCTCGTAATCCGGATAATGTTTTGGATAATCTGGTTCAGTTCGTTTTTCGGTTAAATGTTTAATTCGGCTTAAAACGAGGCTAAAACGGTCGTTTTTCGGCTTAAAAATGAAATTTATATAAAACCGATTTAAAAAACTTTAAAAACTTAAACCATGACATTTATTAACTTAAAACATCATATCATTAATTATCGCGCATCTTTTTCGGCTTGATCAATCATCTCTTGCTCGGTTTGGTATTAAAGGTTTCGTTTAATGTACCGACGTACCATTAAATCGAAATTCTTTTTCTGTGCTTTAATTCACTTATCCCGAAGCTTTAATACTTCGTAAACATCACTAAATATGATATATCTCGTCTATAATTGAACCCTCGATTCGTTCGGGTTTCAATAACTATCGATCGATTAATCGCATATTCAATATGATGAATTATATATTCACGTACAATCAATACAGTGAACCATGTATTCTCGTATAATTACTATGGTAACTCATGTACCCGACATTAAATATGACGTAACTATTGTCTACTGGTTAGGGTATACCGGGTTTCGTCGGAATCGTTACACCTTTTGTCACATGTCATGTGCTTGGAACATCCACTGTCCGTATACCATACTTTATTGACTGGTGTGGACTGTCCCTGCGCAAATCAAGGAAATTGATCAGTTGGGTAATGAAATGCAAGCTGAATCAACTTGCAAATCATAATTGACATGGAAACTTGCTGCATTGGAGTCGGGAATTGGCTTAGGAACCTTATAAACTACTTCACAAGTGTCAGAATCATCTGATTCATATCCTGTGTCACTTGTACTTCCCACATAGGGAATGATACTCTTGCATTCTTCTATCACTTAATCTTTCTTCACACTTGGTGCAACAGATTCATTCCTTGGTTTCAAAAGGAATCCATGGGGTTCATATCCATGTTTCAACAAGAATCTTTCATCACCATTAAGCTCTCTTGGTTTCTTTCTTGAAAACACAGCCTTCTTGATTTTCTTTTCTTCTTTAGGTGACCTTTTAGAATCGTGAGACTTAACTAAATTGGTGTCTTTGTTAGGAACAATCCTTAAGGGTTGTGTATTCTTTTTCACAACAGGTTCAAGTTTGATCGGAAGTGTGTTTCTTTTCACTTGGTGGACTACCTTCTTCTTTGCCTTGTCATCAACATCCTTAGTGATCTACTCACTCTTCACTATTTCACTATTTCTCCTTTTCTCAACCCATCACTTTTGTCTTTCACTTCTTCACACTTCTTTCCTTTTCCCAAATACTCATCATACTTCATTTTGTAGAAACCAAAGTCTTGTCCAAAATTTGTTTCATTTGGGACATGAATTGGTTTGAATGTAAACCTTTCATGACAAGAATCAGTGTGATGGCCATATTCATCACAATGCTTACACCAAACATTTCCCTTGAAACTTTCACTTGATTTCCCTTTCTTGAATCTTTCACTTGGTCTTGGGGGTTCAATGACAATAGTTTTCTAAGGTTTGAGACCATTAAAGTCAATTGAGAATGGGACAATTTTTTCTAAGTTTTGAGACCTCTCAACTTTGCTTTTCACAAATGTTATTCTTTCCAATTTCATTGGCTTATCATCCAGATTTCCTTTGTACCTTGACTGCCTTCTTTCATATTCTTCCACAGTTTCAACTTTTCCAATGTCAAATAATTCTTGACTTGAGAAAACAGGGTACACAGGATTGAATTGATCACTGATAAAGGTTTATTTGGTCTTTTTCTTGTTATTGATCTTTATCTTCTTCAAAACTTCTTTGCTTGGTGGCTTCACATCATTATAAGTCACCTTATATTTTTCACATATGTCAAATGACACATGTTCCCTTCTCATCTGTTCATAATGTTTTCTCATTGTGGGTGTGCTTTTTGGTAGAACACGAATCTTGCTTGGTAGAGTTGAATTGCTTTTTATTTCATAATTTGAGTCATTATGACTTGAACATTTATCACTTGTGTCACTTAAGTCATCCATATTTAAACAGTCTTCATCAAAGTCATCTTCTAAGACTTGAATGCCTACAGGCTTTTCATCTTTCACTTCTTTCTTCACAACAAACTCTCCATTTTCATCAACTTTAACCAAATCATTGTTTTCAAGGAATTCTTCTTTTTCTTTGAAAACATCTCTGAATTGATTAAGGTATGCTTCTCTTTTCTCTGTTAGTGCACGGTTTTGCGTCTTGAGTCTTTGTAATTGTCGTTAACGTTTTGTTTATTATTTAATGTAATAATTAGATTAATTATTATCTAGTTCGTTATGTGTAAAGTCTAGTTCGCTAGGGGATGTCAGCGAACTAATACATTAAGTGTATTCCCTCCTGATTCGTTAGGGGATGTTAACGAATCAGGGGGTGTTTTGTCTAATTAATGTATGTAACGAAGTAGTGTCTGGTTCGCTAAGGGATGTTAGCAAACCAGACCTGTCTTCTATATATAGTGAACACTGTTCACACATAATTTAAGTTTTTGAGAGTTTAATTAACGAAACCTTGTCCGATTCCTCTCTCGATCTTCATCTTAATATTATACGAACTACCTATATACAGATACTGATAATACATATACATAAACAACACTAAATCTATAGTAATTATGAGCTAGATCCATATAAACGTATTAATCGATTATACACAGATCTGAGATCTGTTATTGTTATTGTTACTGGATTGATACGAATTAATCGGGTTCCAACATTCTCTTTGTCAACCTTTAATGAGTAGTTGTTGTTAAAGGGTTGAGGAACAACCTTATATTTGTCTTCTTCTTTTATATTGTTCATAATACCACAAATATTTCCAATTCATACAAGATTCTTCAAACATTCATTCTCAACTTGGAGTGTAGTATTTTTCACTTTTTCATCAATCACCATCTTCTTCAATCCTTCAATTTCATTCACATACCTTTACTGTATTCTGTAACTATCCATGCAGTCTTGTTCAAGACTTTTGATTCTCTCTTCATAGGTAACATCACTTGCTTCATACACATTTAACATGCTTTGCTTTCTGACGCATTCACTTTCAAGCTTTCCTATTCAAACTCAATGATTCAAATTTTCATGTAATTCAAGTGTGGAGTTTGAATGTACCCGAGTTGAAGAATATCCAGCTTCACTCTTAACTTGAGCCATCAGTGCAACATTGGCTTTACTGATATCTTCAGCATGATTGCTCCAATCAAATTCTCCATCTTGTTGATGAGCAGCCAATGCCACATTGCCTTGATTTCTGGGTTGGTTGCTATTGTTTCTGTTGGTATTGGGAGCATGTGGAGGGTTTTAATTGTTATTTCTTTGATAATTGTGGTTTTGAGGAACAACTTGCTGGTTGTGAAGTGGTTGTTGGTTGTGGTTGTTGTTGAAGTTGTTGTTGTTGTTGAAATTGTTGTTGTAGTTTCTTTGTTGCCCTTGTTGATATTGATACTAGTTTCGGTTCTAGTATTGATTGTTTTGGAAGTTTCTTGGTTGATTGCATTCCCTAGCAAAGTGTCCAGGTTATTGACAGTTATAGCATATTGATTTTGACTTGTCAAAACCTATTCTTTCATTAGGACCTGACACAAGAGATCTTCCTGTCCTGTTGAACAACCTTTTCCTTCTTAGTGCTAGCATAGCAGCTTGCCACTTTAAGTACATGCCCTCCAGACCATCAGCATCAATTTGCTCAAGATCATCTTGAACAACACTGGTATGGATCATGTTCTTGGCAACAAAAGCATTATATGAGTCTGTAAACATTGAAAACAGGCCTTGATATTCATTCCCTTGCCCAACATTACCCCCAACATAAGGTGTATGCCCACTGGCCATTGAGGCTGTGTCATTGTCATCAATCATATGAGAATTGAACCTTGACTGTCCACTCTGATTACTTGAACTTCCAGTTACAAAGCCTCTTGTAGTGTCACCACCATGTTCACTTGGTTCTTCAATGATTGGAATTTGTTGTTGGTTCTTCACAGACAAGTTTCCCATTGGAGCAATAAGTGCATTGGTCACTTGAAAACACAGCTTATCTTCCCTAATCATTTCATTCTCAATCATTTCAATCTCCGCTGCTTGAAGAAAGCAGATCACATCATCAAGCTTTAGAGTATCAAAATTTGGTTTCTGCATGAAAAACTTGCTTGCAGTGTACAATTCTTTTGACAGAGATGACAATAGCTTTGTATTCAAGTCAAAATCAGTGACCACATAATCAGATCTCCTGATTACATTGACTATTGCTAGGAATCTGTAATACTGACTTCAACCTCTCACCATCTTTATATTTTAATCTATCAAGCTGCTGCTTAAGCCTCTCCTTCTTGATATTCTTCAATTATGCATTTCCTTCAAACATCTCCAGTATGGCATCATACATGGCTTTAGCAGTGATATGGTGAGCAACCTTTGTCAGAATCTCGCAAGATAACCCTAATTTCAACATGGCAAGAGCTCTATCATCAACCTTTCTCATTCTTACTTCAACAACCTGGTAGTTGTTTGTTCCATTAGGCACATATGGTCCATTTTTTATAGAGTTCCACATTTCCACATCATTGTAACAGATGGCTGCTTCAAATAGCACTTTCCATTTAATAAAGTTCTCCTGTCCGTACAATCTAGGAATTTTGTTAGTAGAAACTTCTTGCTCTTCATATCCAGACATCTTTTTGGTATTTTATAAGATAACTTGGAGAAATAGAGAAAACTTTGGCAGACTTAAACAAATTTGAAAGACAATTTTGAAAATCAGATCTGTAGATGAAATCTTTAGATCTGATGTAGCTGGTCCGATTAGAGCAAGATCTAAAGTAAAGATTAAAACTTTAATGTAAATAAGAGAAAGAAAACACCAAAATATAGCAGATCTGGAAATAAATGAAGAACAGGACATCTGACGTCACATATAAATGAAACAGTGTTTTGCTGACGTCATTCTTCTTCTTCATATCAGCAACAGTTCTTTCATATCAGTAACAAGATCTGATACCACTTTTCGGTCCCGTATATATCACTAAATCACTCACACAATCAATGTCGCAACCCACACGGTTATGTTTTGACAAGAAGGTTAAGAACTTGCTATTTAGGGTAAGAACAATAATATATTAATGGCGAAAAAATTAACATATTAAATGTTGATTAATAGACATAAATGTAACAAACACAGACTGTAACTCAAAAGATTTCCATTTATAGAATCAGTTATACAAACGAAAATCAATCAGGGTTTCAGTTTGGAATGTTTTATCCGTATGATTATAAGGACAGCCATCACTATCGATTTCAGGAATAAATCAGCTATTTAAAGTTGTTTGAAAAGCTGTGTGAGGCGTGCCCTAAAATATTCTATTTATAGGCCTGCCACCTAACAGTTGTCCTTCCTTCTGGAAACCCTGATGATTGATACATAATCATAAAAACATATTACAAAAAGATTCTAAGTGTAGAGCAGGTCTTCGGGTAAGCTTTGCAGCTTTAGTAAGCATCGAGCAGACCAGGTAACCAAAGTGTGCAGGGGAACAGTTCTCCGGGTAGACTTTGCTTATAATATTTTCCTTAGAAAATATTCACCTAGCAAACTTCAATCCTCATGACCATAGCAAACATTGCTCGATATGATCCTACGAGCAAACTTGTTTTTAATGAATCCCTTAAACTTTTTGTTAATTAATAAGTTATTGAACAAACCAAAGTGTACTGATAACACTGTAGCTGTGCTGGTAGCACTGTAGCTTGCTCGGAGTTAAACCTTAATAGAATAAGTCCTTAGGGTATTCCTTTATCAACTTACTTCAAGCTTGCTGGGATCACTGCTTATTAATAATAATTCTTGCTAGATCTTCCAAAGTACTTGGTTGCTTTAGCTTGGTTAACCAAAAGTTTGCTAGGAAACAAACCTTGCTTGGCTTGAAGAACAACCTTGCTAGACAAAAGTGAGCCATGCTCGGAATGTCACTTAAGAGAACTTCAAGAAGATAACCTTTCCCGGAAGGCAAAATACCTTTTTAAGACAAGTGAAAGCTTGCTCGGAGGCTTAAGAGTGCTCAGTATCCATACTTAGCCATTTTTAGAGAGGTTGAGAAGATTCCAATTTTCATTCTGTCTTTTCTTGTCAAATCTTTGACCCAAGATTTAACTTGTCATATTTGTAACAGTTTTTTGAGAGAAATCTGATCAAAGAGAATTATCAAGTGTACTTTGAATGTTATATCAATATATTGATCTTTATGAGTGAATGTGTTATCAATTCCTTTATTATATGATTCCGCAATATGATTTAGTATAATAAACTCAATATTATCGATCCATATCAATAATATTGGTCAAATATTGGTGATGTATATGATCCGAAACAAGGTCATTCAAAACGATTGGTCACGTATATGATGATGTATATGATCCGAAACAAGGTCTTTTAGAAACATTGGTCAAAAAAGTTGGGCGACGCGTTATAGGCATTCCGAACCCCATATAATACACTGTTGGGAACTTCACCATTTATGCTCGTTTATGGTAAGGCTTGTCATCTTCCCGTTGAGTTAGAGCATCGAGCATTTTAGGCGTTAAAAACGGTTAATCTTGATCTCACTCATGCTGCGAGTAAGAGATATTTTCAGATTCATGAGTTTGGAGAGCTTCGTGATGCAACATATTCTCATTCTCGATCATTGAATATCAAAGAAAAGATGAAAGTTTTGTATGATCGACGTTTGATGGGAGGTAAGTAGTTAAAAAAGGGAGACAGAGTTTTGTTATTTAATTCTCGTTTGATGTTGTTTGCATGTAAGCTTAAGTCGAAATGGACGGGTCCGTATGTGGATAAAGAAGTTTTTCCGTATGGTGTGGTGGAACTAGAGAATCCGGATAATGGAACTTCATGGAAGGTAAACGTGCATCATTTGAAGCTATACTTAGGAGGGCCAGAAGAAGCGATTGAGATGGAGGAAACTCCACTTGAACCATCATCTCAAATCACTTCATAGACTCTTGAGAGAATACTCAAGTGTAGAGTTTGTATTCTTGTACCATTTTTATTTTTATTTTTATTTGTGAGTCTTGTTAGGTCAATAACGTAGTTTTTTTTTTTGTAGTTCTTTGTTTTTGTGTTTTTCAGATTTGAAGAAAGATTGAGTGAGCTAGAGAGATGATCCCCAAGAAGAGTATAATGAAAAAGACAAATGTGGGGATGGAGCAGCTGAGCTGTATAGTTTATGTTTATTATTACTTGCTGCTAATTATTCATATTTTATTTTATATATTTTTCAGTTGATATGAAATACTTTGAATGCATAATATCTATCAAATGATTTATTTGATAAGATAAATTATTAGATATGTTTGTTATATGTTTGTCGCTTTCGTTCGTGTGTGAGAGACAGATATCCTAATTGCTGAGCACGTTCATAGTAGGAGGGTATTCATGGAAGAAGACTTTGGCATCAAATTTAATGCGCATATTACCAACTAAGTATTTTCCATTATCCAACTTATTTACTTTTTATTTACTTTTTATTTTATTTTTAGGTTTTTAGTTTTTTTATTTTCCTACTTTATTTTATTTTATTTTTATTTCAAGTCATCATTATCCTTGCATTTAGAACAATGCAAAAATTAAGTGCGGGGATAGGGTATTTGAGTCATAGTAGTTTAATTTTAACTTAAAAAAAAGTTTTGAAAAATGTCCCTTGAAAATGGTTTTTGCATTAAAATGGAAGATGATGATAATTATCAGAAATTGGTTTCTCAAACTACTAATATGAGATAATTTAAAAGAAAACGCACTAAACTTGGAATGTGTTGGTAGGCTCAGCCTTGAGAATGAAAGGGCAATTTGATAAATGGGTAACGAAAATCTCTAATGGGTAAAACGTGTTGTTCGTGGAAAATAAAAATGAAAGGTCGGGCCATACTCAAGCCTCAATTTTTTGTACGAATATGAAAATATTATAGATTTTAAATTTGAATACATTATCATATGATGCTTGGGTTGGTTTAACGTTAGAGTATGTAAAGTAGACGGTGATATAAATCTTAAACTTTCTAGATTTAGTGTTTTACATTTTATTTGCATATGGCTTTATAACCTTAAATCTTGTATTGATGAGATGCCTCGGGTCCGAAGATGTTTGGTCTGTATGCGTTTTATCAACTGTGTATTCAAAACTCTTAAGTGAGGTTGTGAATATTAAATAAGCTAAAAAAGAGCAAACCCGCAGCTATCTGTAACATAAGTCATTAAACTTGATCATTAAGTAATTAAAGTACAAATACACTACTGACTTGATCATACATGATGTTAGCCATGCGGGGTCCCCTTGATCGCGTCCCATTACCATTATGAAATGGACCACAAGGGACACGCCACATGCAAACCATACATATTAATTCGTGCATACTCACCTATGGTGATGGTTTCGGGGTATTGCTTGATAATGGTGGTATGTCATGTTGTGAGGAACACTAGCTAATTAATTAATTATACATTATTCATATCTAAAGGTTGCTTTGGTAGACTTTGATTCTTAAGCTTAGATGGATAAACAATACCCTTTATCGTCTTAACTATTCATGAAAACAAAAAGCAACAAAATTTTAAATTTGCTAATTTTAAAAAAATAGCAATAAACGGGTCTTAATTGTGTAAACCACTGAGTTATATAAATAGAGGAATTGTTGGATCTTATTTATTCCGGTAAAGCTAAAGGCATGGTTTTAAGTGGACAACAATATCGGCAATCGTGGTTTTTAAGTTTGTCTAAGCTTTAAGATAACCGAAATGTTTTAAGATCATATTTTCTGATTTTGATTCCATTGAAAATAATTTTAGGGACGAAAAAAGAGTAAGTATGAGGATATTTGATGTGGTCTAAAATATATATATATATATATTATTATATAAATAGTTCCAACACTTTTAAGCTAGATTTTATATATTATTAATTCTAAATGATTCATAAGTTCAAGTTTAAAGGTTTGAAAAGACAACGAGCTAAAGTGATCTTTTCTATCAAATTTCAATAATTAGTAAAATATAATTCTGATGGAAAATCATATATGGTGATGCTCCATGATGTGTGCCTAAGAAAAATAGACAAATCAATGTTATTGACAAATTGAGTTTAATATAAATTAAATGTCATCATGGAGAAAAGAAACAAAGAGTTGTCAAAGATGAATAAAAGAACAAAAGGAGGTCACGAGAGACTCTTGGGACGGTGGTTAATTAAAAGAATAAAACAAAGTAGAATTGTTTTGGATAATGTAAAAGGCCTAAGCATTATTTTGTTTTAAGCAGCCCATCGAACTAACACATGAGATCGGTTAAGATGATAAAAGGAAGCCGCCATGTTATTATTATTATAATAAAAAGAAGGCAGGCGTCAATCTTGAAAATGAGGAAAGAAGTTGGACGTCTATATTATTATTATTATTGATTTGTGGAGCTGCAGAGAGAGATTGCAAATAAAGGAACAAGCCTTTGGTTCAAGTGGAGAGTGTCCAGGTTCAATGTCCACTCATTCAAGCATCATCATAATTCAGTTTGAATTAATTTTTTTTAATCATGAGCTTGGTTGTTGAACTAAATTATTTAGGCTAAACTTTTTATACTGCCTAGGCTTGTGATGAACCACTGTTGAAGTTTTATTTGATTTGGAATTTGCTTTTCTTTATGGGTTTATGAATTAGAAAAAATTTTAATATTATTTATTCGACGCATATGTTTGCTTGGTTTTATTCGATGAGTTTTATTGTTTCACAGATTCCTTGGTGACTGTGTTGGGTCAAGAAATTGACCTAAGGGGGAGATTGTTGAGTCAAAGATTTGACATAAACTTAAATGGAAGATTGGAATCTTCTCAACCTCCTCTGAATTTGCCAAGTAATGGATCCGGGCACACCTTGGACATCCGAGCAAGCTTTTATTTGGCCGAGTACGATATTTTGCCTACCGGGCAAGGTTTACTTCAAGTAGTCTTCTTAAATGGATATCCGAGCAGGGTTTGCAAATTAGTGCATTGCCGAGTAAGGTACACTAGTTTATATAAATCCGGTCAAGGTTCACTTTATCAAACAAGTCTGTTCTTTAGAGCCAAGTATATTACTCTTCCGAGTAAGGTTTGGTTAACCAAGTCCAAGAAGCCAAGTGATTGGAAGACCGGGCAACGTATTCATTAATAAGTATGATCCAAGTATGCTTGATAATCTAAAGGAATATCTCTAAGTAATATCGGGCAAGTTTCAGCTCAAGCAAGGAACAGTACTCCCGAGTACACTTTGCTAATAAGTTATTTTATAGCAAGGAGCTGAAATGGATCATTGAAGAACAAGGTTGCTCGTAAGAAGTTGTCGGGCAAAGTATGGCAAAGTCAAGAAGACTGAAGTCTACTCTGTGAGTATTTTACTTGGTGAAATACTCTTTAAGTAAAGTCTACCCGGAAACTGAACCCGAGCACACTTCTATGTTACCAAGTTATGAAGGATGGCCGAGCATACTCGGAAAGACAAAACTGATGCAAAGCCTACCCGGAAGACTTGTTTTACACTTAGTTTATTTTGAATATGTAATTTGTGTATGTATGATTGTATTTAGGGTTTCTAGAAGGAATGACAGCTGTCCTAGGTTGGCAGGGCTATAAATAGAATGTTTAGGGCACGCCGCCAAGGGATAGGCAGAGAGAGAGATAAGCCTTTACACTTTTCGGATAAGAAAGAATATTTCTTGAAAGTGACGGTTGTCCTAGGATTCATAGAAAACCCTAAATCGATTATCCACTTTGTATGATGAATGTTATATAAATGGAAATCTTTTGAGTGAATCCTGTGTGTGCTTTCTCCCTTTGATTATTCTTTACAACCGTATGTTTGTTATTGATTTCGCCTTTAACAAACGGATATCTTTCTAAATATAGCAACTCGTCATTAACTCTCTTGTCAACGCATTAATCTGTGTGAGTTATGACATGATTAATTAAGATCCAGCTGAAATCGAGGGGACCGACAAGTGGTATCAGAGCTCTTTACTGCTATTTTGGAAAGATTGTTGCTGATTAAAGATTTGAAGAAGAATGACGTAAGCAGACCACTGTTCCATTGATTTGTGACGTCAGCAGCCCTGTTTTTCATTTTTCTTCCTGATCTACAATCTACCGGTGTTTTCTCTTCCTTATTTCAATTAAAGTTCTAATCTTTATATCTAAATCTTGTTCTAATCACATCAGACACATCAGATCTGAGCATTCTGTTTCCAGATCTGATTATTTTTGAAAATCTGTTTTTACAAAGAAACTGATTTTTGATTTCTCAAAATGTCTGGATATGAGGAACAACAGGTGTCTACTAACAAGATACCAAGGTTGTATGGACAGGAAAACTTTATCAAATGGAAAGTACTCTTTGAAGCAGCCGTATGCTACAATGATATTGATATGTGGAACTCCATCAAGAATGGTCCACAAACTGCTGTTGAAGAAGGTGCAAATGCAGCTGCAACTGCTGCTGTAAGAGAAAAAATGAGAAAGGTGGATGACAAAGCCTTAGCTATGATTAAGCTAGGTTTGTCTTGGGAGATTCTGACCAAGGTGGCTCATCACACAACTGCCAAGCAAATGTATGATGCCATCCTTGAAATGTATGAAGGGAATACTGAACTAAAGAACATAAAGAATGAAAGATTGAAGCAACAGTTGGAAAGGTTCAAGTATAAGGATGGAGAAAGGTTGAAATCAATACTAGAACGTTTTCTAAGTATTGTGAATGAGTTGAGGACAACCGATTATGTAATGACTGACTTTGATTTGAATACAAAGTTACTCAACTCAATGCCAAAAGAATAGTATACTGCTTGCAAGTTCATCCTTCAGAAGCATAATTTCAATGAATTGAAATTGGATGATGTAGTATGCTTTCTTCAAGCTGCAGAACTTGAAATGATAGAGAATGAGATGATTAAGGAAGACAGACCTTGGTTCAATGTTTCAAATGCATTGACTGCACCCATGGGAAATCTGTCTACCAAGAATCAACAGCAAATTCCCATTATTGAAGAACCAGCTGAACATAATGTTGTTACTCCAAAATCTTTCATTGGAGGTAGCACAAGTAATCAAGGAAATCAGCAGAGGTTCAATGTGCAACTGATTGATGATACTGATTCTGCCTCCATGCCAAGTGGAAATGTTCCTCAAACTGGCACAGGACATGGCCAAAGCAATGAAACACAGGCTTTGCTGTCTATGTTTACTGAGTCATATAATGCATTTGTTGCAAAAAACCTAATTCACACAAGTGTGGTACAAGATGATTTAGAGAAAATTGATGCAGATGACTTGGAAGACATGGGTTTGAAGTGGCAAGCTGCCATGTTGGGTTTGAGAAGTAAAAGGTTGTATAACAGAACTGGTAGGTCTCTGGTTTCTGGTCCTAATGACAGGATTGGATTTGACAAGTCAAAAGCAATCTGCTACAATTGTCAGCAACCTGGTCATTTTGCAAGAGAATGCAATCAACCAAGAAACTTTCAAATGAATCAATTCCAGAATCAACAACCAGGAGGTCAGCAGCAATATCAACAAAATCAAACAAGAGGTCAGCAACATTACCAACAAAATCAGCCAAGATTCAACAACAACAGCAATCAAATGAACAACTTTAACAACAACAACTTCAATCCCAACAATAATTACAACCCCAACTTCAACAACTTTCAGCCTCAAATGAATAATCAACAACAAAGTATGCAACAGATTCAAGGTTTTCAGATGAATAACAATCAAAACCTTCAAGCAGCTCAAAATGCTCCAAACAACACTGTTCCAGCAAATCAAAATCAGATCAGAAATCAAGGAAATGTGGCAGTGACTACACAACATGAAGGAAATTTTGATTGGAGCAACCATGAAGAGGACATTGCAGATGATATCAGGAAAGCAAATGTGGCATTCATGGCCATAATTGAGAAAGAAAAAGGATCATCATCTCAAGTACACTCTGCTCCTACAGTTGATTTATATGAACTTATCATTGAATTGAAAACAAAAGTAGGTAAGCTGGAAAGTGAGTGTTTTAGAAAACAAAGCATCATCAATGAGTATGAGGCAAGTGAGATGATCAGTGAAGAAAAGATTAAAAGCCTTGAAGATGATTGCATGATCATTTACAGAACTCAATCCAGATACACCACTGAGATTGATGGATTAAAGAAGATGTTGGTTGAAGAAAAGGTGCAAAACACAAGACTGAAGGTTGAAACTGAATTTCTGAGGAATTTGATCTCAACGGGCAACATATGTGGTATACTGAACCAGGTGAAGGAACAAGACAAATACAAAATAGTACCACCTCCATTCAACAACAACTTCATGCCAAAAGTTGACAAAGAGAAAAGAGATGCATACTTGCAACAATTCAGAGATGTCTTTCAAGACAAGGAAGAATTTGTTGATTTGTACAAAAAGGTAGAAGTGAATGAAGAAGGAGAGTTTGTGATTAAGAAAGAAGTAAAAGAGGATAAGTCAATTGGAGTTCAAGTCTCTGAGGATGACTTTGATTCAGTTGAGTTAGATCAAGATGATTTGAGTGATTTGAGTGATCAAATTACTGAAAAGGAAATCAAAGCTGCTGAAAGTGGAAGAAAATATGAGAAACCGGAATCTGTTGATAAACCTCCAAAGTGTCCACCAGTCCCACCAAGATTGAAGAAACAGAATGATAAAATGAAAAGAGAATATGTTTCCTTTGATATTTGTGAAAGGAGGAAGATAAACTACAATGCAGTCAGACCACCAAGCAAGGCTGTATTGGGTAAGATAAAGCAGAACAACAAAAAGAAGATGGTGACTGAAAAAGTTAATACAGAAAATTTTATCCCAGTTTATCCAATCTTTTCTAGTCATGAGGTGTTGGATGTTGGAGAAGTGGAAACTATGGAAGAGTATGAGAAAAGACAGTCAAGGGTTAGAGAAAGCAGTGATGAAGAACCTATGATTATGGAGAAAATTGTCTTTGTCAAAAGCAAACTTGAAAGACAAGACATCAAGATTGAGGAATTTGTTCCTTTTTCAATTGATTTTGATGGTTTAAAGAATCAGAAGACTCTAGGAGTCAAGACACCTAAGCCAAGTGAAAGATACAAGAAACCAAAAGAACATGAGATATTCAAAGGCTAGGTTTGGTGCAAAAGGTGTGATGAATATGGTCACCACACAGATTCATGTAATGAAAGATTCAAATTCAAACCATTTCATGTACCAGATGGAACAAAGAATGGCCAAGACTTTGTCCTGTATAAACAGAAGTATGATGAATATCTGGGAAAAGGAAAGGTGTGTGGAAATGAAACCATGAACATAGAAGAAAAGAAATCTGAAAAGGAGACAAGGATTGAGAAGAAAATGGCTGAACTAGCAAGAAGAAGTAAATCTCCTAAGAAGCATGAGAAATTGACCAAAAAGAACTATCAGTCTTTGAGAATCAAACAAGATACTCAATCAGTCAAATCTGATGGTTCTCAAGGATCATCAAGCAGTGAGAAGACAAGAAGAAAAGAGGCACATTCTTGAAATAAACCAACAGAACTCACTGGTGATGAGAAGTTTCTACTAAGACATGGATATGAACCACATGGTTTCCTTTGGAAACCTAAGACTGAGAGTAAGGTTGAGCAATTTGCTGATGTGAGAGACTACTCTGAGAAGAAGGACTATGTGATAAAGGAGTATGCCACTGACTTAGCTGAATACCAGTGTCCAACCTCACTTGTTAAAACTCCAATAGAGTGTGGTTATGAAACTGATCATTCAGACAACTTAGAATTGACTCATGAAGATCCTAAACCAACAACACTCACTTCCCAAGCTGTTTCTGAAACTGAATCTGATGAGCTGCAAGTTGATAAGGCTTGCACTTCATCACTCAACTAATAAAATTTTCTTTGTATGTGCAGGAACAGTCCACTCCTCTAAATGACATATGGTATATGGATAGTGGTTGTTCTAGGCACATGACTTGTGACAAGAGATCTCTTGTCAATTATGAAGAGAAGTATGAAGGTCCAGTATCTTTTGGGAGTGATGAGAATGGTGGAAAGATTGTTGGAAAAGGAATCTTAACAAATGGGAAAGTCTAATTTGATAATGTATTTCATGTTGAAGGTCTTCAGTACAATCTGCTGAGTATATCACAAATGTGTGATAAGGGTTACAAAGTCAGTTTTGATGATTCACACTGTTTCATTTTAAAACCTGAGTTTGTAATTCCACCTGAAATGATTATGATGATGGCACCAAGAAATGGTAACTTGTAAGAATTGAATATGAAAGAAGCTATTTCAAGAGGAGGTGCATGTTTTGTTTTCAAAGCCACTGAAAATGAGTCAAAATTGTGGCATAGGAAACTGTGTCATGTGAACTTGAAGAACATGAATAGACTTGTCAAAGGTGAGCATGTCATAGGTTTACCTACAAGAGAATTCAAGTTGGAAGATCATGGTCATTCATGTTAAAAAGGAAAACAACACAAATCTACTCATAAGTCAAAACTCATCAACTCAATTGATCAAGTACTTGAATTACTTCACATGGATCTCTTTGGTCCAGTGAGTGTACCAAGTACTGGGAAGAAAAGATATTGTCTGGTAATCATTGATGACTATTCAAGATACACTTGGGTTTATATCCTAAGTAACAAGGATGAGACTGCAGAGTTGATTAAAGGTTGTGTAATAATGATTGAGAACAAGTTGAATAAGACAGTCAAGATGATGAGAAGTGACAATGGCACTGAGTTCAAGAATGGAGTTATGCAAGAATTCTGTGAAGCAAAAGGAATACAACAACAATTCTCAGCTCCTAGAACTCCTGAACAAAATGGTGTAGCAGAAAGAAGAAACAGAAAACTTATTGAAGCTGCAAGAACCATGTTAGCAGATGCTAATCTGCCTGTCACTTTTTGGGCTGAAGCTATAAATACAGCCTGCTATGTTCAGAACAGGGTACTTGTCAACAAAAGGCTTAACAAAACTCCATATGAAATATTTCACAACAGAAAGCCTTACATTATGTTTTTCAAGCCCTTTGGATGCAAATGTTTCCTACTGAACACAAGAGACTATTTGAACAAGTTTCAAACAAAGTCCCTGGATTGTTTCTTTGTTGGATATTCTACACACTCAAAAGCCTACAGAGTCTATGTAAAAGATCACTTGAGTGTTATAGAATCTTCTGACATCATTTTTAATGAGAATCAATTCAATACAGTTGATGGTGCAGCATGGCTGTTTGATCATGAGAAGTTAATAAGGTCTTTCAAGATTTATCCTGAAGACTTTGATGAATCTTTCTACAAGACCAGTGAAATTGAAGAGAAAAAGAAGAAGTCATTGGACTTGGAAGAATTATGGAAGAAGGTTGCTGAAAAGGAAAAGGAATATACTTTTGTGAAGAACTCCCCATGTGATATTGGTGAACCTAATCAAGAAAACAATCACAACGTTGAAGATGATCATACTGAGAACAATCAAGACAATCATGATGTACAGGATGATCAAGTTCAGAATGAGGGTGACACAAGAAACCAAGCAAGTGGAGAAGAAGTTGCATCTACAGCAAGATTTCAAGATCTATTTCAAAGATTGAACTTAGAAAACAATGATGCATCTGCTTCAAGACAACATAATGATGAAGCACCAGAATTTCATGATGCGGAGACTCGTTTGATCATTGAAGTACCAGAACTCAATGAGTCAAATCTTGACACAACTGTGTCTACAGATATGATTGTTCAAACTCCTTATGTGGAAAAGAATCATCCTTCTGAAAACATCATTGGTGATTTGCATGAAATAGTTATAAGAAGTCATTCCGAAATTGCAAACATTTGTCTTTACTCTTGTTTTCTATCCCAAATAGAACCAAAGAACATAGCACAAGCATTAAAAGATAATAGTTGGGTAGAAGCAATGCGAGAGGAATTGGCACAATTTAGAGACCTGCATGTGTGGGATCTTGTTGATAAGCCATTTGACAGATATGCAATTGGAACCAAATGGGTTTTTAGAAACAAAAGGGATGAAATGGGTTTAGTGATTTAGAATAAAGCTAGACTTGTAGCACTGGGATGTCTTCAAGAAGAAGGAATAGACTTTGAGGAAGTTTTTGCACCAGTTGCAAGACTTGAAGCTATCAGGATTTTTCTTGCATATGCTGCCTCAAAGAACATTAAAGTGTTCCAGCTTGATGTTAAGTCTGCATTTCTAAATGGAAAGATTGATGAAGAGGTGTATGTTGCTCAACCTCCAGGTTTTGAGGATCCAATGTATCCAAACAGGGTGTATAAGTTAAACAAAGCCCTTTATGGATTGCATCAGGCTCCTAGAGCATGGTATGATGAGCTGTCAAATCATCTTCTTTAAAATGGTTTAAAAAGAGGAGCCATTGACAAGACACTCTTCTACAAAAGAAAGGGATCAGACTTGCTTCTGGTACAAGTGTATGTGGATGACATCATCTTTGGTTCTACAAATGAACAAATGTGTATGGAGTTTGAAGGGGTAATGAAGTCCAAATACAGCATGAGTTCTTTAGGAGAAATGAAATTCTTTCTAGGATTGCAAGTTCAACAGAAGGCTGAAGGGATTTTCATTCATCAAAGCAAATATGTGCAGGACATCTTGAACAAGTTCAACTGTCAAGAGTACAAGACTGCTTCAACTCCAATGGACACCAAAGACAAGATGATTGCAGATGAAAAGGGGGAGCCTATAGATGAACATGAATATAGAGCCAAAATTGGATCTCTGATGTATCTGACTGCAACAAGACCAGATATCATGTTTGTTGTATGTGTGTGTGCAAGATTCCAATCAAGTCCAAAAGTCTCCCACATGAATGTTGTTAAAAGAATATTCAGATATTTGAAGGGAAGACCAGACTTAGGGATTTGGTATCCAAAGAACCAAGCTTTTGATCTGATTGCATATACAGACAGTAACTATGATGGCTGCAACATGAGCAGAAAGTCAACCTCAGGAGGATGTCAATTTTTGGGTAAAAGGCTAGTGTCATGGCAATGTAAAAAAGCAGACTACAGTTTCAATCTCTACTGCAGAAGCTGAATATGTTGCTGCATCTGCCTGCTGTTCACAAGTTCTATGGATTCAAAATCAGATGCTGGACTATGGTTTGAATTTCTTGAACACCCCTATTCTTATTGACAATAATGCTGCATATTTTACTGTTAAAAATCCAGGTCAACATTCCAAAACTAAGCACATTGAAATCAGACATCATTTCATCAGAGACTGCAGTGAAAAAGGTTTGATTGAAATGCAAATGGTTGATACAAGTGACAATTTGGCTGACCTATTCACCAAACCACTTGATAGAACCAGGTTCAACTTTCTTCTGAAAGCCCTGGGAATGATCAACTCTGATGAATTCTGATTAAGGATGTGTGCCTGGTTGTGTGTCTCTCTGTGCTAACTGATTATTTTGACAGAGGTTACACCTTATAAATGTTTATTGAATGTGTTTTAAATATGTTTCAAATGAATGTTGATTGAATATGTTTCAACTGAATAATGATTGAATATGTTTTTGAATATGTTTCAACTGAATAATGATTGAATATGTTTTGAATATGTCACTGGTTTGAAGTTAACTGATAGGTGCTTAAGTAACTATCTGTGCAATTTGTTTGAAATTGATGATAATTTTTTACTATCAAGTTCACTGATCTGATGTTATGATAAGTAGTTTGATCTGTTTGGGTGAAATTGAATGCTTGTCTGATGTCATGAGTAATCACATGTTTATGGTTACTTGAATATGTTCTTTATCTGATCTTCTGATGTTGTTAAGATAGGATAAACATTGAATGTTAGTACAGTCTGTTTTCTTGATGATGTTAAGAATGATTAAGATTTGATTGTGTGATGCAACTGTTTATGTCAAAATGTGTTTTATGTCAAAATTAAGTGATTCAATGAATTTTATAATGAATTTTGCATAAATACTTTATTTTGGTCAAAACATGAGCAAGTTGATTAATGGTATAGAGATATGATAAAGTTATTCAGTTCAAGATTTAAAGAAGCTTAAAAGAAGGATTTTTAAAGAGAAGTCTCAAGTAGTTGTTTTTGCTGAAAACTTTGTCATTTTCCCAGTTGGAAGGACATGCACTTTTGTATGTTTGGTCCTTAAACCTCTATAGATTCAAAGGATAGCCATTGACCTGAAAACTGAATGCATTTGGGGCAATTATGACTTGTTTCTTATTCCTTCACTTAAAACTATGTCAATAGCTTTGACTTTGAAAGGACATATATTCACATGTATGTTTGGTCCTGTTGACCACTTTTGGTCAAACAGGATAGCCATTAACCTGACAATGAAGAGATATTGGGGTGACTGAATATTAAAATGTGTTCTTGGGAAATGATAGTACATTGACTACTTAGCTGATCATATGGAATTAATAGGATAAAAAGACCTTAGTATAGTCATTAACATGTATGGTTGTTTTCCCATGATGATGTAAAATCTAAGGTGATATAAACATAATGAATATGCTAATCTTTATGTGGAGATACATAGTTGTCTTTTCATGTCTCAAGATAAATCTCTCCAAATGATAGGCAGAAAAGTGATTACCCAGTCATACACGAGCCTGTTGTTATTTGGTCCACCAAAAATGAAACATCTTTAAATATGACAAAGAACATGCTTTAAGAAAATATGAGAAAATATCAAAAACAAGGGGAAGAATGAATAAATCAACCAAAAGTTGATGAGTGTTTCAAATATTTTATCAAACAAGAGGGTTACAACAAGAACTACAAATATGTTGGAAAATTCTGTCTCATCTTGAATGAAAGGCATGTTGCTAACTGTAAGTCCAACGTTCAACCTCTATATATGTTTGAATCTAAAAATACAAAAATACAATAAGTTCTGTCATACAAAAACTATTTTTGACCAAATACAGGAGGTTGGAGTCAAATTGGGGTGATCTGGGGAAAGCCAAATAAGTTTTGAGAAGAGATATGAAGCATCATAGCATAGTGTTGACCATTAATGCATTAAGCTTTAAATGAACCTAAATCTTATCACCAAAGAGATGAAATTCATGCTAAGTTTATACCTGCTGTTAACCTATCTATGTTGTCATAATAATGCTAAGAATGAAGTATTGAGATAGCTACTTAGTCAACATGATCCCATTCTTGAGATCTTTTCAGTAAATGGAAGAAACTGTTTTGAAGAGAAATATAACTGAAATTTGATCTCTAAATGCACCATTTGCTCTTAAACTATGATCTGAAAAGAAAAAATATATTTTGACAAAGTGTTTTAAGTCAAAAAGTGTTGCATTTTGCCTAAAATAGGTTGAATATGTAAGTTCGGGTAAGGTTTGATACCTTATAACCTTCCCGAGCACAAACTGTTTGATTATGTATTTTCAGGTAAGGTTTAATGAACTACAACCTTTATGAGTACAAAACAGTTGATTATGTGTGAATATGTTGTTTCGGGTAAGGTTTGATAATTTTCAACCTTTCCGAGTAAGCTTAGTCATTTTTGACTAACTTTATGATTTTCAGGCATGCTTTGAAGTGTTTACACTTTCCGGGTAGAGTACACTGTTGTACTCATTTCCCGAGCAAGCTTGAAGTCTTGAGATGATTATGTGTTGTTATAGCTAGCTTTTAACAAGAAATTCTTGTTTCAGGCAAGCTATGCATGTTATATGCTGATTGTGATTCCAAGCGAACTTTATGAACTTAGTCAAGTACATCAAGTAAGCTTTGTGATTTGTGTGAATATGTCGTTAGGAAAGGCTTGTTAATCTTTCCGGGCATGCTTAGATATTACTATTTAAGTTTGTCATTTTTCGGGTATGGTTTGGCATGTTGACATCCCTCGGGTAAGGGCACACCTGATGATTGAATGTGTTTATCCTAGCAAGCTTAGTGCTAACATAGAATTTTCGGGCAAGCTCTATGAAATTTTAGACTATAACACACTTAAATGTCAATGTGTTTTAATTTCATTCCAAGCATGCTCTGTGATATGTGTGTTTATGATTTCTTTGAAATTACAAGTGTTTTCGGGGAAACTTTGTTTTTCGGGCACACTTTATATTTCGGGTACACTTTTGTTCCCTAAATATACTTTCCGAGTACACTGTCTGCTGGAAACCCTTTCCGGGCACACTTTGTACCATATGAAGGTTATTCGGGTATACTTTGCATTAGAAGGTGTTTGGGCACACTATTCTCATGAATGGTTGCTCGGGCACACTATGATTTTCAAGTATACGTGATTGAATTTGTATTTAGTATGATAAAATTGATTATGATTTTTATTAGGGTTTATGCTAGATAAGTTTTAATTTGAAATTGAGAAATTTATATGGGTGTCTTCATTGATTCCTAGTAAGGATGTTTATTTGATGATTATACTTAATTATTTGCCTTGTGATTAATTTCTCAATAAATCTAGTATTTCGGGTAAGCTTTCTTCATTATGTCTTAACTTTAAATTAATTTGCTTGATCGAGCAAGGTTTATAACTAGACGAATTCGGGCAAACTTTGTATATTCAAAAATGAAAATTTTCAAGCAAAGTTTGACCGGGTAAGGTTTGTAAGTGGAAGTATACCGAGTAGACTTTGGATATATTAATCTTTCGAGTAAGGTCTTATGAACTTAAATGAAATTAAATGTTTTTAATATATCAAGTGGATAATGTTACTGGTTGACAGCTAATAATTCACAAAAAGACAAGGATCATTTAAAACCCACTTTCAAAAGGTATATAAGAGGTAAGCATTAAAACCCTAACTTTTATCAGCCCTCTAATTCCGACTCGGTAAGCATTAATAATGTGTTTTCCGATCATGATTAGACTATAATGGGCTTTGATTATTTTCTTGATTACTAATACTCTGTTTATGTGTTTAGGTTATTAATCTGTCGAAGAACAAGTTCATGAAGATTTCTTTCTTTCTTTTTCATTTTTATAACTTGAAATTATCTAAAGTACTGAACTTTATGACTAATTTCACTTTGAATATGTTTGTTTATGTGTTTCAGATATGGCAGAAGAAGAACAGCCAAAGTATTTCTTTGAAAAGAAACATAATATGTGTGCACTTCTGCAAGTCACACCTGACAATGAGCCTGTGGCACCAATGATCAGATGGATGGCTCGATCAAATGTCAACTTTGCTCTTTCTGAAAATCCTGTCATCTACAGAAATCACTCACTTGATTTCTGGAGATTAGCAGAACTTGTAGAAGACATCAATGGGAAAAGAATTGAAGCATCCGTTGCTGGTCAGGAAATACATGTGACAGAAGGGATGATTAGAAGATGTTTGAGATTAAATGATGATGATCATAACCATATAGACTTCAAAACTGCACATCTGATGAGAATATTTGAAGAAACAATGGGTTATCAGGGAACTGTGCATGATGGACAATTTCAAAATGGGATGTTTCCAATGATGTACAGATTCCTCATTCATCATGTGATACAGGGATTTGCTCCTAGAAAAGGATCATGGACTTTGATGAGTCATGATCTAACAAATGCCACTGTAGGGATTATGTATGATATGCCGTTTAATTTTTCAAAAAAATGATCTTTAATGGTCTGGTATCAAACTTGAACAAGACTGAGAAGGATAGATTTTTGCAGTATCCAAGGTTCTTACATATAATATTCAACAGAGAATTGCAAGATCTAACAACCATTGGTATCACCCACCTACTCCAAAACCCTGACACTTACAAAAGAATTAAGAATCCGGGGGTGGCCAACCGATTCAATACTGATGTACCATTTGAGATTCTACCATGGCTTCTAGACCATGACTTGGCTGTAATGCCTATGCCTGAGTTAAGCTCAGAGGAGGAAGGAGGAGATGATGATGAAAATGATGGAGATGATGGAGATGAAGGAGGAGCTGGGATAGCTATGATTGAACAACATATTCCTACACCACCACAGTCACCACCACAAACTCCACCACATCAAATTACTCACACACCACCTCAAACCTTAACCTTCAGCCAACCTGAAACATCAACCCACACATCACCAACCCCACAAACACCACCAACAAATAGCCCAATTCAAATTGAACCAATTATTTCTAGCCCACCTCATATACAATCACCACAACCATCTACCTTCCAAACTCATACCACAGAACAACCTGATTATGAACAATTCTTCACAACACCACCTACATCACCACACACTGAAACTGACCTTCTGACCCTAATGAAAGAAAATGCTGAGTTGAGAAGATGGAATGAGGAAGTAACACAGGAGAATGTGATCTTGTTAGAGAAGTAGGTGCAGGAAAACTTGAAAATTCAAGCCCTGGAGCAGGAGGTTGAGAAGACCTCAGCTGCCCCAAAACAGGGGGAGAATGATTCTATGCCAACTGTCTCAGGTGTAGAAGGTGAGAATGTGAATGCATTGAATATGATTATGAATGTGTATGGAGATGGAGAGGAGAGCAGTGAGGAGAGGAGAACTGAGGAAGATACTAATTCCTTAGCTACTGATGTACTGACTGATGTCACTGATCCACAAACTGAAGAATTCATTGATGAAAATGCTGCTACTGAGGAACTTATATACACTGAACCAGAAATTGACCAAGAAGAAAGTTCCAAGAGGGTAGAGCATGATTCAGAACTGGAAGCACTTGAAAAGGAAATTGATGACTTTCCTCCTGATAGTGAAGAAGACTTAAAGAAGAGGATGGAAAAGGGAAAGGCCAAAGTTACAGAAGAAGAGCCTCTTAAGGCATATCCTGAAAAGGATGTTTTATTCAGAGATGATGCTGCTGCTGCTGCCTTAAAAGAACAAGAAAGAATTATCAAAGAGTCAATGGAAAGGGAGAAAATAGCCCAATCCTTAACTCATGAATAAATGGCAGAGCAGGAGATCTTTATCAATGAAGCCAACATAGCAAAAGAAATACTTGATGATGTGGTTGATCAAGAGGTGATAGAGGAGTTGATTAAGATGAATAGAGCTGAGGAAGTTGATAATTCCTTAGCTATGGTGGTTAGCATGTTTCAACCCCAAAGTCAATCAAATGAAACTGCTGAACCAGCCAACTTGAATACTGATGTCATGATTGAAGAAGAGATTGGTGAGTCCATTGCTTCAATGGCTGCCAAGAAATGGGCAGAGCAAGTAAAGGAAGATCTGAAGAAGAATCCCACTGACAACTGGTCAGAAAGGGTAAATATGCCTGAGCCTCATGAAACACTTAACCAGAAGAGAGAAAGACTTTCAAAACTCCATGAAGAATTTACTGAAGAAGTCAACAGGTTTGCCAAAACCTATATGAGTAGAAAAAGGACTCATGAGCAGACTGAAAGTGAAAAAGATGCTAAGAGGGGGAAGTGGGATGTTAAGAATAACTATTTTGTTGAAACACCTGCATGAAGAAGCTGATAAAGGATTCCAATTCTTAAAAGAAAAGAGGAGCTGGAGATTGATTCAGTCTCACAAATCAAGAAGGATTTCAAAGTTAAGAAGAATGGACATAGCCGAGAGAGACTATCAAATGAATGTCCGAGATCAGAATCTATTATCCAACATGAATGCTTGCATAAGTATGAGAAGAAGGATAAGACGCCCCAACTACACAGTACAGAAGAATGGCATAATTGCTGAGATTGAATACAAAAAGAATGCCGATCACTTCTTACTGAGAAACTCAGATGGAAAGATATTGGGGATTATAAAGGAAGATGAAGATTTGACATATCTGCACAGTGAAGATCTCATGGATATAAGGGACTTGGCCTTACCAGAAAGTCACATTCATTACCAAGCCCTTAATATCTTCAAGATGAAAGCTGCTTCAGAGCTAATCAACAGAAGACAAGCCGTTCATGATGCAAGAAGAAGATAAGATTAATAGAATAGGCTTTGTTTTGTAATGTCTTTCTGACAACTTTCTGATTATGTAATTGTGTTTATGTTATTTGAATATGTAATTTTTGATTTTTGATTTGATGTATATTTTTGCTGAGTGTAAGTAACCATAGAAATGTTTTGAGTCAGCTGAGGTGTTCCAATCTAGGGGGGATTGTTGGGTCAAGAAATTGACCTAAGGGGGAGATTGTTGAGTCAAAGATTTGACCTAAACTTACATGGAAGATTGGAATCTTCTCAACCTCCTCTGAATTCGCCAAGTAATGGATCCGGGCACACCTTAGACATCCGAGCAAGCTTTTATTTGGCCGAGTACGATATTTTGCCTACCGGGCAAGGTTTACTTCAAGTAGTCTTCTTAAATGGATATCCGAGCAGGGTTTGCAAATTAGTGCATTGCCGAGTAAGGTACACTAGTTTATATAAATCCGGTCAAGGTTCACTTTATCAAACAAGTCTGTACTTTAGAGCCAAGTATATTACTCTTCCGAGTAAGGTTTGGTTAACCAAGTCCAAGAAGCCAAGTGATTGGAAGACCGGGCAAGGTATTCATTAATAAGTATGATCCAAGTATGCTTGATAATCTAAAGGAATATCTCTAAGTAATATCGGGCAAGTTTCAGCTCAAGCAAGGAACAGTACTCCCGAGTACACTTTGCTAATAAGTTATTTTATAGCAAGGAGCTGAAATGGATCATTGAAGAACAAGGTTGCTCGTAAGAAGTTGTCGGGCAAATTCTGGCAAAGTCAAGAAGACTGAAGTCTACTCTGTGAGTATTTTACTTGGTGAAATACTCTTTAAGTAAAGTCTACCCGGAAACTGAACCCGAGCACACTTCTATGTTACCAAGTTATGAAGGATGGCCGAGCATACTCGGAAAGACAAGACTGATGCAAAGCCTACCCGGAAGACTTGTTTTACACTTAGTTTATTTTGAATATGTAATTTGTGTATGTATGATTGTATTTAGGGTTTCTAGAAGGAATGACAGCTGTCTTAGGTTTGCAGGGCTATAAATAGAATGTTTAGAGCACGCCGCCAAGGGATAGGTAGAGAGAGAGAGATAAGCCTTTACACTTTTCGGATAAAGAAAGAATATTTCTTGAAAGTGACGGTTGTCCTAGGATTCATACAAAACCCTAAATCGATTATCCACTTTGTATGATGAATGTTATATAAATGGAAATCTTTTGAGTGAATCCTGTGTGTGCTTTCTACCTATGATTATTCTTTGCAACCGTATGTTTGTTATTGATTCCGCCTTTAACAAACGGATATCTTTCTAAATATAGCAACTCGTCATTAACTCTCTTGTCAACGCATTAATCTGTGTGAGTTATGACATGATTAATTAAGATCCAGCTGAAATCGATGGGACCGACAAACTGCCTGTCATATAATAGGATTATGTTTGGTCATTTACTATGTGTTCTTGACTAGTTTGTGATTGATTTATAATAAGATCACAGAAACAATATTATTAATTAAATAAATGAATGTGTGGCTAATCTAAAACGTTGTAAGATGATAGGTTATTTGAATGGTTGTTGTTGATTTAGATTGCTAGATTTAGTTCTTCGTGAGAAGTCAGTCTAGGTTTGATTTGTCAACTTTGCCTATTGAGTCGAACGAATTTATTAAATTACCTTTGATTTCCGCGCTATAAGGTAGGTTTTCGTTTAAAGGTACTCGTTTATATTTAATTAGATAACCGTAAGGAAGTCTAATATTAAAATTGGTGATTTTAAGAACTTAGAGAAAATTACTATTTGTGTCCCTGTGGTTTTAGGATGTAGGCACAATGAGTACCCAAAATAAAATTTGAACTGATTGGGTCCCTGTGGTTTAAAAAATGAACCATTTGAGTCCCTACCAAAATGTGGAATTACTAGTTTACCCTTTTTTGTGATCCACATGAGTCCTATGGTTAAGTGATTGCTCAGTTTTAGTCCCTCTATAAAAATTACCTCCAAATTACATAATTAACCTCCAAACTAAAACCAATCAAGCCATAATCAACTAACCAAACCATAAACAACCAAAAATAAATGAACCAAATTTTTTTTAACAAAAATAGACAAGCCTGACTTTTTTTTTAACAAAAATACGAACCAAACTATGTTTAAAAAAAATAAACGAGTCGAACTACTTTTAAATAAAACTAAACGAACCAAACTACTTTATTAACAAAATAAATGATCGAACTACCTTTTTACCGAAAATAAAGAACTATTCTTTTACTAAACTAAACGAACATAACTACTTCTAAAATAAGCAATCAAATCGCACTCCACCTTAGCACAAGCTACAACGATATTTTTGTTAAAAGATAAGTTTGGTTTGTTTATTTTGTTAAAAAAAGGTTTGGTTAAAAGATAAGTTTGGTTTGTTTATTTTGTTAAAAAAAGGTTTGGTTAAAAGATAAGTTTGGTTTGTTTATTTTGTTAAAAAAAGGTTTGGTTAAAAGATAAGTTTGGTTTGTTTATTTTTGTTAAAAAACAAGTTTGGTTCGTTTATTTTTGTTAAATACCAAGTCCGGGTTGCTTATTTTTGTTACAAAAAAGGAGTTTGATTCGTTTATTTTTGTTAAACGAAATGAACTACTTGTTAATAAAAGTGATTCGGTTCGTTTAGTTTGCTTAAAAAATTAGTTTGGTCCGTTTATTTTAATTAAAAAGTAGTTCGGTTCGTTATTTTTTGTGGAAAAGGTGGTTCGGTTTGTTAGTTTTTGTAAAAAAAATTTGTCAAATTTATTTATTTTCGTTAAAAGGTGAAAGGGACTCAAGGTGATCAATTATGAAAGTTCAAGGACTCGGAGTGAATGTATATATATATAAGTGAAATCTCGAATATACCCTTGAAGCTAGCATAGTTAAGTAGTAGCAGGGACTCAAATAGTTGATTTTGAAACCACAGGGACCCAACTAATTCAAAAAAAAATTTGGGGACTTATTGTGCCTCCACCCCGAAACTACAGGGACGCAAACAATAATTTTCTCAAGAACTTAATAGAAATCCATAGGTGCCTTCTTGAGAAGGGTTAGCGGTCTTGTTCAGGTTTTCTTTTAAGTGATTATTTTATGATTCCAGTTTCATAACAAGCATTTTCCTAATAGTGGATAACTAAAACTATGGGGATTCTAGCCTAGGTGGTTTTTTATCTTCATTTAAATCAATTAAAATTTTCTCTTGTTTATTTTATTTATTTTTCTTAATTAGTTTAAATTTAGTTTTTAAGTAAAACTCCCCTTTAATAATAATAATTAATTTGTCGTGTCAGTTAGTCGAGTCTAATTAGTTAATATACGTAATTTAAAGTCTCATGGGTTCGATATTCGGACTTACTTAGCTTTACTAGATTCGATCGGTTCACTTGCCGGTTAAAAGAGTCTAGAGTATTACTTAGTGTCTATTTTAAGTTAAATTAGTTAATAATTGTTAAACTACTTTTAGCACATCACCCCGTACAATGCTTCTCCAAATCTTTGCATCTTTCATCTTCACTTACTTATTGAATATGAACTTCCACTCGGTGAACACCTCATGAGACAGTAAACAGGGTACACGAGTAGCAGTTCCCATGGTAGAATCCAACTCTTGATGTAAAGCAGCATTTGATGATGTGTTAGTTTATTGGTCTATTTTAATCTATTGTCCAAGTGTTCAGTCTAAAGATATACTGGTCCAATAACTAGGCCCAATACTAATGAACCCAACAGAGAACCCAATGGACCGAAAACGATTCAACAAAAACTCCAAGGCCCAACGAGAGAAGGCCCAATTACAACCACAAAACCGAGACCCTGAATATTGACTGAGAACACTTGAACAGTAACCAAGAACACAAAAATCTTCCCGAGAATAATCAGAACATGCCGAGAACACTGAAATATGGCTGAGATCAACCAATCTTTGCAGAGAACCCTTAAAAATTGTCCGAAAACGATCAAAAGTTCCTGAGAACACTGAAAATCTTGACTTGGTAAGCTTGGTGATTAAGTCAAATCCCGAGAATGATGGGATTTGAAATTAAACCAAAGATCAAGTCAAATAATTCCCAAAAATATCTCAACTAGCTCCGATGAACACGATGAACACGATGAACGACATGTTCTCTATTTCTAGAATTCTTCAAATAATCATCAACCAAATATTACCCTTAAATCAATGATTTCACTAACACCGAGCCTAGAATAGGTCTATAGGTTTTGATACCTATTGTAAGTCCCGGAGAAGGATCTTTCAATGTGATATCAGGTAAACCTGTTGTTAGGTGGAATCTAACATTGGATGGATTCAATATAACACACGTTCTATTCAATGTCGGGTGCTTAAGCCCTTTAACAATGATTACAATAATACTATCAAACTCTCTCGTCTCTTGTCTTTCACTGTTTGTGAATGACCAACCCAAACAACCTAGATACATCATGTATATATAGTATATGATAACCCTAACCACAAACATACACTAAGCCCACCGAAATCATAGATTTCGGTTTACATTGAATATCCCAAAACATACACTAAGCCCACCGAAATCATAGATTTCGGTTTACATTGTATATATAGTATATGATAACCCTAACCACAAACATACACTAAGCCCACCGAAATCATAGATTTCGATTTGAGGCTGGATTTTTTATTGTTTTAATGTGTTAGTACCTCATATTTATTGATTTCATATATCAATTTCATCAACCAATGCACTAACAGATGTTGTTCAAGTTATTAAGCTACTGTGAGATGATTTTTGTATTCAACACATATGAGCTTGATCACTTAATCGCATATATATGTACAACAGGGGTTGTTTGATGAAGAAGTTCACAGTGGTTCATTAGCAGATGATATGTTGATAAGTTCTCGAACAGTTGCTCTGGTTTTAACGAACTGATTTAACTAACTTCTGCTACTTCATGATTATATATGAGCATTTTGGTAATTTTGAGAATGGTACAAGAGCTGTTGCATATGGTACTGTATTTGCTGCCAAATGTTCGTACAAGCTGCTGTTGATTCAAGTTTGTTCACAAACATTTAACAGCTTATGCAAATTGTTAATGCAACTCACGAGTAGATAAACACAAAACCGTTGCAGCTGTCGCAAAAATTTTTTAAGGGTTGATGGTGTTACAAGTCATTTTTGCTGTTGTTGCTGCACTATTTTACATCTGGACAGTTTCTCGAACTCTTAAGTTGCTGATATGAAATATTGCTGATTTGATCACTATTGATATTAATTTGCTACATGAATATTATAAGGAATTAATGTTGCTATTCATGAATCAGATTGTACAAAGTAGTTGCTACGAGTTTCGAGCATATGCAGATTTTTATTCTTGAACATTTGTTGTTGTTGCTGATATGAAACTTACGATTAATTAGAGTTAGTAACAGCAGTGTGTTGACGAGTTGATATGTTTTTGCTGATGTGCAGTTAGTCAATGTTCGGATAATTTCCAAGCAGCTGTGGTTGTGATCGGACAGTTAGTACAGTGTGCAGGTCTCGAGTAAACAGAGATGTTGTTCTTTTACAAGTTTGCTAATAACTTCACTAATAGTTGTAGCAAGGGCTGTATGGTAATTTTTAGTGCTGATACAAGTATTTCAACAGTGTGTACAAGTTGTTAAAGCAGTGCAGCAGGGGTATTTTCATAAGTCTGATGCTGAAACAAAGGTTATTGTAGAAAATTTTAAGTGTTCGGTGTTCGAAATGTGTTTTGGTGCAAAAAAGTTAAATATTTTGATGATCCGAGAACATAATTTTGGCCCCGAGCACGTTATAATTTTTACCCCGAACTTTTAATGTTTTCTTGAGCACAACTTGATTTTATTCTAGCATATCTTTTTTAGCACACTTTGTCTCGAGCACACTTTTTTCTCACGATCATGCTTGGTGCTCATAAAGAAAACCTTCATCACAAATCACCGCATATCTTTTTACTCTCGAGCACACTTCTTGCTCACAAGCATGACTATTGTCTAGTACGCTCGTGAAGGGAAATATGTGTGCTCGTGAATAGAAAGTTTGTGTTTGTGAAACATTTCATAATTTTTGGAAGAAATTTTTGGATATTTTTAGTAGTTGACTTTCTAAAGTCAAACGGGCAAAGATGGAGAAAAGATTTAATATTTGTTTATCCGTTGACTTTTTGAACATGTGATCTAAATGAAATATGTTTGCCCAAGTATGATTGACTATTTTGAAGATATTTCTGGTCAAATCAGTTGCTGACTGTACCGGGTCAACGAGGGGCATTTTGGTCATTTTTGAAGATTTTTGAGCAAAAATTGGGCAAAATTGACCAAAACTTCACGACTTCAACAAGGTGCTTACAAGATCAAGAAGGTTGATTTTCTGAATCATTTCATGAGTTGACCAAGTCAAAGATTATTAAAATTGAAGAGTTTTATGTTATCACCCACACTTGATTTGAAGACACTTTCATTAAAGACAATTGCAACAAAATTGGGGGAGTAAAATTCTTTGAATTTCATTGCAAATTGGTTTCTTCAAATCAAGTAAAAGACACAAGTTAAGGAAAAGTTGATCAAGATCAATAATCCAAGGTTTTTCCAAGATGTGGAGGATCTTGATGACATAATCAGATGAAATATGTCGTCTCAACATCCACACCACAAACGGGATTAAGAAATTGAAGATTATTTGATGATCACATTGAGTGTATTTTATTTTATGATGACCTTGTTACTTGAAGTTGATTATTTAAGTTCAAAGTCGCTTAAAGTGAAGAGGGAATTTAAATGAAAGACAACGTGTTATGAAGTAATCATGGAAGAAAATTCGATGGCATCGGTCTAATGGGGAGATTGTTGGGTATTATATTTTAGACCGACGCATCGAATTAATATATGGGTGAAAAATATATTGTTTGGTCTAAACCAAGGGTGGATGGCTTGAAGACCAAGTCATGCTAGACTAGTATAAATAGATGTTTTTATTCATTTGTCAAGTATGATTGAGTGTATTATATTGATTAAGATCTAGGGTTTTATCCTTATGAGAGAGTCTCCTCCCCGAGATGAGATCTCCCGGGGTGGCTGATATTTCTTGTGTATGTATGAATGTATGTTTTAGTGGTTCATATTTATTAGAATCATTCGACTAAATACTACCATTTCTATCTTTTTTGTGTTTCGATTACATATATGTGTTCATCCTACTTTAATAATTATTATTAATCGAATTAGGCTCTCTCCCAATACATCTGATCCATCCATATATCATTAAAGAGTGAATACGAATGCGATTCAATCCTAACCCAGATCCAAGCTCTTTAGTTAATACTGTTTATTCACACTTCCGCACCGGGGCTCGGGTTCTGTCAAAAGCCAACCAAGGAGCTGATTTTGTTGTAGCCATGCCTTGGGAGGATCTCAAAGAGGCTATGAAGAAAGAATTTTGCCCTGATCATGGACTGCAAAGGCTTGAAGCTGAGTTTTGGGAGCTCAAGCAAATCGGTGGGAATAACTCCACCTATTCCAACCGCTTCCGTGAACTTAGCCATATCGTACCTTACCCAGTAACTATAACATTCCAAAATTTCTATGAATAATATTTAATATATTATTTACGTTGGAAGAATTAATCAGAGTTAGTCGAAAAATAATAATATAATAATAAGGATAATATGATGGTTGGATAACATAGATGGAATTAATTATGGACTTAAGATGGGCCTAATGCTCACGGGCTTAAGGATTATAATATACCCCAAATCCTTTCCATCTCCATCATTCTACACCTTAGCCTACACCATAAAAAACATACACTTAAGCCAAACACTCTCTACACCATTCCATTCAACGATCCAAGACCAACAAAATGTAAGAAGTCATTTATCTCAGCTGACCCAACAATTTAGAACCCGACACCGCAACCCAGAATGCCGAATGAGCCGTTTGAATCTAGACCTAGCTTTATTCGGGTGTTTAATCAACCAAAAACGAGCTTAAGGGCCACCTTAGCTCAGATCCGGACACCCCGAAGCTACCTGGGTTATAAAAGATCAAACTCCTGCCAACCACGGTGGTTAACGGCGGCTGACGGTGCCAGAATCGAAGAAAATCTTAAAAACGTGAAACAAAAGGGTAAGTTAATACATTTACCTTAAGTGGTAAGTGTATGTTATGTGAATTTTTTATAAAGTATGTTTGAATGATATAGAAGGGTATGTATGAAATTGTATGAATGATAGTACATAGAAATATACGTATGAAGGTATGAGTAAATGGAAAGGAGGGACCAGACCCTTATAATATCTGAGAGGATAGGGACCAGACCCTTATAATATCTGATATGATACGGACCAGGCCTTTATAATATCTGAGAGGATAGGGACTAGATCATTATAATCTCTGAGAGGTTATAGGACGAAAGGCTCTTTAAAATGAATAATTAAATATGTAAAGTAAGATAAAATATGAAAGTATGAATGAAGGAAAGTAAGAAGGTAAGAATGAAGATATATACTTATGTATGTATAAAAGAAGGTAAATCTGAATGTATGAAGTATGTGAATGTAATGTATTTTTCTTGATTAACTAGAACTCACTTAGCGTAACTGATTTTTAGTATGCACGCAGATAAATAGATTAAAGCAGCTGGCTTGGGGAAGACACATGGCATGATCTGAAGAGGCTGGCATCTGAAGAAGAACTTTCATGATGTCTTAATACTATGTTTTATGTTATGTTTAAGACAAGATTTGAGTGATCGTATTAAATGTTTAACTTTTATTATTCCTCAAAAAGTTTTTAATTAACTCTGATATTTAGAACTGTGTTTATGAGTAAATCCAACGCCAAAGTATGGCACAGGGATCGGGGCCTAACAGTTACCCCTGAGAACTGTGACATTAAGTAATACATTCGCGGTTTACCAACCATTTTTCATGATGCTATGGTGAGTCGTGACACCTTAACCATCAGTGAGGCTATGGACCTAGCTGCTTCCCTCACCGACAATCATGTTAGGGATGGAACCTTGAGTCGAAAGGATTCCAAGCCTACTCCCGCAACACCTTCCCACTGCTTGCCCATGCTCATCAAGCCCATTGCATGCTTGAACCCCACTATAATACCCATGCCCTACAAGCCCAAGTGTACCCCGCGGCGTACTATACTACTCTACCTTACGAAGTGCAAACCTATCAGCCCCAAGTTCCTCCAATTTATGCACCACAACCCTATGCTCCTTTAGTGCCTCAGCTTATGTGTGACATTCGTCAAATTCGGATTTCGATTTTCTTTCACGCTTTATTTTAATAAGTTATACTTCAAACCCGTCATGTAGGCGTGTACAAATCGTTGTTCATTTAACATAAAAATTAGTTTATAAGTTGTAAGGGGTAATCTTTGCCATTTTTGAACCTATATTAACTTTTATTTACACATCTATTATTTAAAGATTTCAAAATAAATATGTCTCTTAAACCACACAATGGAACGAACCATGTGGATCATACGGCGATCGAAATAATTATGGGTGCACACTTAATTATCGGAATCCTCGTATGGAAGCCATGGTAAGTACGGTTGTGTGCGATAACTCAGACCTAAGGATGACGGCAAAAAAAAACGATGGAAATGCGAATCGTGATAAAGGCATGGTGGATACGCCGCTGGTACTTCCTATATATAAGTGTCTTTATTATGTTCTCATTTGTAGCTCTTTTTTTCGAATCATGCTAGGATTTGACGTTATTCGTTTGCTTAAAATTGTTCATGCAATTAACTTACTAAAGATAACATTCGTTAATAATTACTTTTCTTTAAGTTTATTTTAATTTCGGGACGGAATTTCCAAAAAGTTGGGGATACTGTGACATTCGTCAAATTCGGATTTCGATTTTCTTTCACGCTTTATTTTAATAAGTTATACTTCAAACCCGTCATGTAGGCGTGTACAAATCGTTGTTCATTTAACATAAAAATTAGTTTATAAGTTGTAATGGGTAATCTTTGCCATTTTTGAACCTATATTAACTTTTATTAAGTTTTATACCCTTTTTGTAAAACAATTAGAACTTGAGGGGCAAAAATGTAACATTTATATACCATATATATATATTAAAAACCCTAACCCTATTTTTATTATAACCACCAGTTGCCACCCCCCCCCCCCAACCGATTTCCGGCGAAGCCGATTTCCGGCGAAGAAGCTGTCGGCCACCACCTCTCCACCGCACCACCACCTCACTCTCCCCTGTTCACCGCAGCCACCACCCTCCCCTTTCTCCCTTCGTTTTCCGGCGAGCCTCCCCTCCTTCGCTTTTCCGGCGACCGGAAAACCGGCCGCCGTGGTCACTCCGTCCCGCAACTCTCTCTCTCAGTCGCTCCCTCTCTCTTTCTCTACCTCTCTGTCTCTCTCGGCTTTCTCTCTCTTTCTCTATCTCTCTAGGCTTTCTTTCTTTCTCTCTATCTCTCTCGGCTCACTCTCTCTCTCTCTCTCTCTCTCTCCGTGTTATCTCTCTCTCGCAGCTCTCTCTCTCTCTCAGCCTTCGTTTTCCGACGGCTGTTGTTGCTTCGTCTCCAGCGGGTTCGGTTCGTTTGCTTCCCGGTATCGAACCACGACTCGTGAACACGAAAAAGGTATATAATTTGGGGTTTTTGGTATTTTTAATCTTTCATATATCGATTTTCGGAATTAGATTGTTACTAATTGGCTTGGTAGTATCGGTTATGTTTTTGGTTAAATACTTTGAAACGAATCGGGTTTGCGTTGTTGGTATGAATTGGGTAAAAGATGAATACCCGGGAAATGGATATAATAAGTTCTTGGGTTTAGTTATTTTGGTTCGGTTTGGTTGGTACGTTTGTTAAATTAGAGGTCTCGGGTTCGGGTCATCCTAGATCGGTTTTTGGTATTGTTTCTTGTTATACTTAATAAATTTATTATTACTATTAGTATTAACATAAATACGTAAAGATTATTATTATTATTATTATTATTATTATTATTAACTAGATATAGTATTATCATTATTATTATTAACAAGATTATTAATATTATTATTATTACTATTATCTTTTAACAAAACTATTATTATTATCATCAATTATTAGCAATAATATCATTATAGCTATTTTATGAATTCGTTTAGAAATCAAACCGACATCGAGTATAATATCATTATTTACTATCAATATTATTTATTATTATTATTTTTATCAACAACATTTTAATTAATACTAAGATCGTTATTCTTAAACTAATATTATTAGTATTATACTAAATTAGTATTATTAATAATAATTATTGTTATTATTATTATCATTTTTATTATCATTATTATCTTATATATCTATATATATATATATATATATATATATTCATAACATGTTCTAAAACTACTATTATCATTACTATCATTATCATTAATAATATTATTATAAACTTGATTATCAATTCATTTTTTTATAAAACCGAACCACTGATTAAAAACCCGTCTTGTCCTTTTTAATATTAGTTTAGCTAACTAAAAGCCTCAATAAAATAATATTATTTTTATTTTAATTATCAATTAAGTGTGAGTCCTTAATCGTTAACAAATTAACCGGTAACCCGATTAACAACCGAACCGTCTCATTCAATGTTTCCAATATAGTTTCATTATGGCTTCAAGTTCATTAATATATATTACATTATTTATTTTAGCTAAGGTGTTTATCGTTTCAAGTCGGATCTGTTCGATTACCGTTCGAGCTTCATTTATTATCTACTTATTTACCGGTTCATTAATCGAGGTGAGTACTTTCATACCCCTTTTTCCATCTTTCGTTTTGGGGTGACATTTCATACTTATCAAACTAAATGCTTTAATTACTTGCATCTTCAACCCACAAACGTGATTGTATACCTTACCTGAATAATTGCTCGATTTGGTGTTGTATGCTTATTTGACTATGTGTTTACAGCTTTTGGATGGTGAAACTATAAATCCTATACCATTTGGCAATGGCAAGGTTTCGTTAACGTATGCGATTAACGATAACTATAAATCCTAGACTACTCGGCATCCCCTTGTAGTTAGGTGGTGCTAATGTAAGCTTATTAGCAGCTGTCATAAAATCCTAGACTAATTGCCAATAGCTAGGTGTCGCTAACTTGTTTAGCGATAACTATTTATTCCAGTTTATAGCTCTTATTTATTGTTTTGTATACAAGTTTTGTGGATTTTCATACTATACACTTATATGCTCAAACTTATGAATTGCTCACCAACCATTGTGTTGACAAACTTTATTTTATGAAATGTTACAGGTTTGACTTTTGTTGACTCAAGTGCTTGACGGAAAACGTTACCAAGACCTTTAGGATATTAGCAAAACGAACAATATAATTATTACTTGTATTCAATTTGTTTGTGTAGACGAGAAGAGTTGTTTATCGATTTGTTGAAATAAAATGAGTTAAATGAATATTGTCACTTTAAATAGTGTCTTGTGTATTTGTCCAATCACGTTGCACCCCGGCATTTTCCGCCTTTGGTCGGGGTGTGACATTATGGCTCCTCCATCTGCATCAACTCAAGCCCCTGCTATTCAAGCTCACCCATTGAACCAAAGTGCTCAAACCCTCAAGGGTCCAATATTCATTACTTTATGATGAATGTGAATCAAGCTCAAAGCTCTAGCGACGTGGTGAATGGTAGCTTCGCATTGATAATCATTATGCTTCGGTATTATTTTATACGGGTGTCGATAAGAGTTTTATTTCTTTGGATTTTGCGTATATTATTGATAAGCCTCGGGATAAGTTATTTAAGCATTTTATCGTAGAATTAGCTTGTGAGAATTCTATTACTATTGATTCGGTAATTTGAGATTTCATCATAACTCTTAATAAAGTCAAGTTCCGTATTGACCTCATTCCTATTCAATGGGTAGTTTTGATGTTATTGTAGGGATGGATTGGTTAACTCTTAATTATGCTGAAGTTGTTTGTTTCGAGAAATTCCTCTGCATACCTCTCAAGAATGGTAGCATTTTTAATGTTTTCGGTGATACACGTGCATCTAAGCTTATTCTTATGTCGTGCTTTCATGCTCAACGTTATTTTCCTAAGAAGTATGTTGCATTCGTAGCTAGCTCTTGTGGTAGAGAAAGAGCGTAAATAGAAGAAGATATCCAACATTCCGGTTGTGCGTAATTTTCCCGATGTCTTTCTCGATGATGTCTCCTGACTTCCTCCCATTCGCCAACTCAAATTCCAGATTGACCTTATACCGGAGCTAACCCCGTAGCTAAAGCCCCTTACCATCTTGCACCTTCCAAAATTCAAGAACTTTCGAGTCAACTTCTAGAACTCTCGTATGTTGCATTCGTAGCTAGCTCCACCTATGTTCGGATGAATAGAAATGGGCTATGCGGGATGTGGTAGCCGAGGATTGGGAGCTTTTTGTTGCAGTGGTTGATGCCTTAAAGGCGGCAAATCAATGGTTGTGTGGGGAGAGCATGTCTTTTACATGCGTTCAGTCGGTTTTGCCACCATGTTGACAAGGTAATAAAGTTCAAGGTGGATACGTGAGGGAGGAAGACTTCCTTTTTGGGGTCCCTAGACCGCAGCTTGCAATTCGTGTAGTTTCTATGGGTGAGGCTATTATTGACGTGGCCCTCCTTTATCATATTTCGTCCTTCCGTTAAAGACGGTTAAAGGGATCCCTCATAGGTGTGGCGTGGCATTTTCCAGGGCTATAACTTATGCTTTATATAAGGTGGCATCCACGCCAGAGTCTGTTGAGGCATGAGTTAGACTTATGATATTACCTTGCACATCACAAGTTTTTAGGCCTCAAACCGACAAGAACGTAGGTTAGGGAATAGGAAGTCCTTGTAATGCTAGTTGATTCAGTTGGCCTTGGCAGCTTGGGGGGAGTGATTGTGTTGAACTTGTCTCGTTGCTCTTTAACCAACCAGCGAATATGAGCCCGCGGCCCGATCAGGCCTCCCTTGAAGGTAATTAATCGAGGGAGGGCCTCAATTCTTAGATGTGTATTTGGAAAGTTGTAGATGGGCACTTCACGGCTGCGGTTAAAGTTTTTTGCTCTTCGGGTGTTGCTCCTCTTGCTGATGCAACTATGGAAGCATTGCTGGATAAGCATCCTATATTTGCGTCGCCTTCCTTGCTTGTGGCCTAACTCTCGGAGCCCTCCTTGGTTGTGGACATCGAAAGTGTTCTTGGGTGTATTAAGTCTTTCCCCAAAGGGGCTTTTATTTGACTTTCATTACAATTTGCTAGTGAGAAAAGTTTCTAATCTGACACGGTAATATCAACTTTTTTTAAAATGTCCAACAAACATAGAATGCCTAGGTATGGGAAAATGGTCAGAGGGACCAACATATCATGGATACCTTATGTTTGGAAGGATCAACGATTGTTGTGGGGTTCCTTAAGGCTATTACGGAGGTGGTTAATTTATGGTTGGGGGAGATGCCCTAGTGCCTTGGCAGAGTTTGTGCCTTCAACCCCCCCCCCCCCCCCTAATTTAACCCCACTACTTAAGCCTAACAATGGGGTTAGGCCTATTGTTGTAGGCATGATTTGGAGAAAGCTTGTATCTAAGGTGGCTATAAGGAGTGTTGGGAAAGAGATGGAAACATATCTTGGTGATTTTCAATTCGTGGTGGGGATCACGAGTGGTGTCACACCCCAACCTAAGGCGGAAATGTCGGGGTGCTAACTGATTGCTCACAGCTCACTAGGTACTATGATACAATTTAAATATGACAATATCTTATTTATTTATTTAAATTCAATCAAATACACATCGTCTCAACTTGTTACAAATAAATAAAAAAAACTAATAAATCAAGCTAGTTGTCTTTTTATATATAACATAAAAGCCAATCTATATGACCTTCAATCTTTACATCAAACCAAAGAATAACCAGCAATATGCATAAAAATATATATATTTTTTCAACAACAAATGTTGAGTAAGTAATCACCAAATTTTGATAATATATATATATAATATGCAAATCAATATCATGAGTTTCAACAATTAAACAAAAAACAAATAATTGGTGTCAATTCACCACGCCTCGCAAACGGGCTATGGCTGCTATGACGACTTGCTAGAATCAAGACCTGCTAGAATCAATGATGGACCACTCTTAATTGTTAGAATCAGATAATCAAACAAATGAGAAAATAAACATTTCATTGATCAACAACACAATAATCATGAATTGCTAGTATGGAATATATGTAGTATGATAAATAAAATTTGATACGCATAAAGTCCCTAAAAGCATTTGAAAACAATAAAATAGGGGAGTGATTACTCAACTTGACGATAAGCAAGTAAACCGAGAGATAAAATAAACAAGCAAGGTTATCACGACAAGTATTCTGATCCAAACAGACATGAGACTTATACAAAATAAAATAGAATAAAAACTGAGAACATAACCGTTGGAATAGATCCAAACGGATGTATAAAACTCCGGTCATGATATTTTTAATAAATAAGTGAGTTGGTACTGACCATAATCTGAACTGCCAGCCGGGAGTCGAGTTTTGTTCAGTACACTCAAATCTTAAAATAAACATAAAAGTCTTCTGGCCTGAAAGCTAATTTTGATCAGAAGTAGTAGTAATTGAAAAACCTTTGAAATTGACTTTTCTGCCCTAAAACGGGCCGGGTCAAAATGACATGGTAAATCCAATCAATATCATAAATTAATTGATGGATTTAGTATAGGAGATAAAATCTACAATATCGAAGAAGATAACTTACCCAAACGAGGATTGTAACTAAGAGAAATTCGTGGTCAACGAGGTCTTGAACATTAAAGTTAACTACTCTTGAATGATATCGACTAAATCGTGAAGAATTTCATGATGGGGAAAGGGATTTCATGGGATATGGGGAGGATCGATGGAAGTCAGTAGTTTTTAGGGTTTAGACATGTGTCTTGTTTAAATATTGAGAGCTATAATGCATTTATGAAGTAATCCACTCGATTAGGAAACAAAATAAGCTATTAATGAGAAAATCATGTATCGGTATATTTTAAAACATTAATTGAAGTATTTTGGAGCTTTAGTTTTGTTAATTTAGTCGAAAATAAGAAAGATTTGGCAAAATGAGTCCCTGTGCTTCCATAAACACGACTTTTAGCCGTTTTAAGCGATTTTAAGGGTTTCTGAGCATTAAGTCTAAAAGTTATTTAAATAATAATTTAATTAAACCAAGTTAAATACTAATAAATACAAGTTTTTATTAATATGAAAGATTCGAAAAATATTCTCGAGTCTGGTAAATGAATACGAATTCAAATACGAAAAATCTGAGATGTTACAAGTGGGGCGGAGGTGGTGCTTCATAGCGCAAATAGGTTTCTTAATATGTTCCATACTGATAGGTCGTTGGCCTTGCTTACAACAAATTTTTCAAATGCCTTCAATCTGATAGGACGACACTCCTACAAGAGGTTCGTGCCAGATGCCCATATATTTCCCTATGGGTTAATTTTCTATACGGGTAACTGGCTCGGTTAGATGTAGGAAATGATGTATTTCATCAAGTACTAGGGTTCAACAAGGGGTCATTTGGGACCCATCCTATTTGCATTAGCTTTACACCCCCTCATTCATTGGGTACGAGATTATTGCAAGATACTTTTCCATGAAGGGTATTTACATGATGACATGATTATAGGAACCGCCATTGGAGTGGCTAAAGCCTTAGATATTCTTAAGTGTGAGGGGCCATGTTTGAGGCTTGAGCTCAATATAAAAAAACTGAAGTCTTTTGGCCAACTTGCAATGGGTAAAGACAAAAGTATGTTTATTTCTTAATGGGTGGGAGGCCGAAGTTGGGTGTGAAACTCCTTGGGGGTGTGGTTAGCCAGGACGCCGCCTTATCAGTAACTTGGCCATTAACAAAGCTTCAAACGCAGTTGACCTAATGAGATGTCTTACTCGCCGGTGTGACCCTCAATGTGAGTTCCTCTTGCTTCGCTCATGTATGGGGGTTTCTAAATTGTTTTTCGATCTCTGAACATGCCAGCCGATGTTTGTTAAGGTTGCTGTCTCTGTTTATGACAACAGGCTTCGAGAGGTAATCGAGGATATTGTGGTATGTGGGGTCAATTTTTTTGGGGATTTTAAAAGGAGACTAGCCTCTCTCCCAATCCATTTTGGGGGCTTAGGTTTATATGCAGCTGAGGATGTTTCCACATATGCTTTCGTAGCATCAAGGGCATAATCTTAGAAGTACATGACCACATTTTGCAGGATTGTAGTGTTGATGCGTTGGATTTGGATTATGGGTGTGCGTTGGATTGTTTGCATAATTCAATTCCTGATCTTGATCTTGGCGGGTTCGCTAAAAAGGACACCGCCCCCCCTAAATTCCAATGTGCTTTGGCGAGTGTCCTTTATAGAAAAATCGTCCAAAGTTTAGGAGAGAAGTCCAGCTTATCCACACATCAAAGAGCGGTGTTAGAATACCTTCAGCTCCCCATGCTCAAGATCTTTTGACCGCCATCCCCATCGAAGGGTTAGGGCAACACATGTTAGTAGTGGAGTACTGGGTCATTCTTAAAGATAGTTTAATGATCCCAATGTTCCTATTTAATTAGCTATGCCAGGTTTGTCGTAAACTTTTGGATAATTTTGGTGAACATCCGTTCGTTGCAATGAGCTTCCGGGGTTTAAATATAGATATGATATGGTCTGAGATGTCCTTTGTGATGGGTTAAAACGAGCGGGGACGTCTGTAAAAAAGGAATTTCATGTGAAATTCCTATCGTATCCACTTGAATGGAGGTCTACTCTCCGGCCATCAGACGTTCTTGTGTTTGAATGGGTAGTGGGGAAGCACGCTTGTATAGACCCTACTGAAGTATCCCCCTTTGTCGGGCTTAGGGATACCGGGCTTGTTGTTAGGTAGGTCGTGTTGAAGGCAGATTCATGTAAAATTGTTATGCATGAAAATGCATGTGCCGAGAATCAACATGTTTTCATTTCTTTTGCTTTTGATACATTTGGGCCCCTTGACCGCGAAGCTATTACGAAACTGAAAAGAGTTCAGTCGGTCGTGCACAGTAACTTATCGACGCCAACGAACTCTAACTTTTTTTCAGTATAATCGGTTTTGCCGTTCAAAAGAGGGTGGTGGGGTAGCTTATTGCCCGCTTACCCATCTCTTTATTATAATTAGATCCTTTTGTTCATATGAATATAATGTAATATATATATATATATGTTACATATAAAACACTTGGATGGACAATATGGTAATTTACACCTATCTCAGGAGACACCGTTATATTTATTGTTTATCACCGCCGGCAACTTTAATATAGGGGTTTCAGGCGACTTTAATATAGCGGAACTTTATAACTCCGGCTACGGTGGTTTAGGTCGCTTGCTCAGGCTACTTTCTCCTTCTCTCCTTTAATTCAGTATTTGTCTGTTTCATGTTTTGTTCAATTATGCCTTTAAGCCTTACGTATTGAATTACCACTTCAATTGAACACTTCCAACCCTTCCATCGCCCTTTCGATTGGAAAGAACTCCATAAGTAGCAAATTTTATCATCAGGTTCATGTTTCAATTTCATTCTCATTATCATTCTTTTTATTATGTTTTTCTAGGGGTTCATGTGTTTTCGAATTTGGTTTGTTTATTCTCATTCCAGTTGTAGACTTAATAAAATTCTCTCTTTATTAGCAGACAATGGGATTGTCTCAATTTGCAAGTTTCATAAGATGAAAGAATTAAATATCCTAGGTATGACATATGAACTGGATTACTTTATGTGCATGCCTATTGAATTAACAAAGTGAATTCTGCTTGTTTAACCTGCATTTCATTCAAAGAATCCAGTTATAAAATGTTAACAACTTGTCTTATATGCTTGTTGAATTAACAATTGCGTTTTTGTTTGTTGAATTAACATATTTTTAATAACAATGTCAATGTATTTTTAACTTGTTTTGTAGGTTAATACACCAGATTATACTCTTCCATCTTCAAGAGCCAATTCAGATGTTATCGCTATTGATATCAGGTGACTTTGACCTTTGCATAATCCATTTAACAAAAATGAATTCTTAGTAAACTTAGGGGGTGTTTGGGATTGCTTATTTTTACCAACTTATAACTTATTAACTTTTTAAAAGATAATAAGGTGTTTGGGATTGCTTATATTGTGAGAGGAAAAGTTCCATAAGTTACACTTTTGTAACTTATTAACTTAAGGAAAAGTTATAAGGAGGTAAAATAAGGAATCCCAAACACCCCCTTAATGGTCATCTTTTCAATCATGTATGTAAACCAAGTTCGGGTCAGCTTGTTTTGGGTCGGGCTCGCCAATCAATTGTGGTTAAAAACGACTGTGTTATTAAAAAATAAAAAAAATGTCATTTACCAAATTATGTTATCTTAAATAAAAAAAATCAATTCATAACTTGCTAAAAGGATATAGACTCAAGTTCATACTTTTATGTCAAATTTTTATTGGCCATAAATTCTGAGCCGAAATTGTAACCGAAACCAAACACGAACCAACCAAAAGCAAACGGTTTCAAAAAAACTCAAATACCGACTTTCCGGGTATATACCTAAAAAGAGAACCATGCGCATCTTTTAACCCAGATTCTTAGTAAACAACTCCCAAACGCCTAACAACCCGACCCAAGAAAACCGAAATACATGAACAAAAATGAGTTTCTTTTTCCTTTTTCTATTCTAACTCGATATCATTTTTTAACCGTAATTGATTACTTAAAGAAACAGAAACAAGCCCACCCAAACTTAGTTTCCAAACCCGATCTAAACCCACCAAAAACTTGAGTAAATAAAACTTGACTTATTCCAACCTGAACCCAAGTAAACAACATCTATAACCCAAACAACCCGACCCGAATAACTGAAACACATAATACAAAAATGACATTTTTTTAATTTTTTTTAACATTGTCGTTTTTAACAATAACTGATTAGCGAGCCTGGCCCGAAAACTTGACTTATTTCAACAACAACATCTGTAGCCCAAACAACACGACCCGAAAACCTGAAACACATAATACAAAAATGACATTTTTTTAGTTTTTTTAACACTGTCGTTTTTAACCACCGATGTGCAAAATGCGGTCTATTAAAACCTAACCTAACTTAGACACTCTAGTTTTAAATTTATAAATCTAGACTCTTCTAATGCTAGACCACTGGACAGGCAAGTTTACCTATCAACTGTAGTAAAGCCTAACGAAGTCCGGATATCGAACCCAAATGACACTTGTGACACCTAAACTAGACTCAGACTAATTACTTTAATAAATTGATTTAATTGATTTTTTTGTTTTTTTAGTTATTAATTATAAACTAAATAATACTTAAACTAAAACTGACACGAAAACTAAACACGAACAAATAGGTTTAGAACTCAAATAGGGGAAAGAACTACCTAGGCAAAGAATCCTACTAATCAACTCGTAAACTTTCAGAATTGGATTTATGATTGGTACCGTATTCTAAAAATATGAAATTTAAGGAATAACTAAAGTAAGCTAGATCACCTCCCGGTCTCACCAACAATACCTAAGAACCCTAAATATCATGTAAAGCTCAACGGTTAAATGGTTCGGATCACCTCCCGGTCTCACCTTACCTAACTATGCTAAGGTACCTAAAGACTAAATTACATTCCGGTCTCTCTTATCACAAAACACCCTAAGGTGTAAAGGGGTATTTTTATTGAATTAGGTTATAACTCGGATTTGTAAGAATCTAAAGGAATCTAGGGTAACTCACTCTCGTACAATCACTACCCAAACCCGCATAAGACCAAAACAGGCGACATTTAATTACCTCCCGGTCTCTCAAGTGGCAGAATATAAGGTATCTCTAAACTCTCAATTATCGTTCATATGGTATAAGTCGACTATAAACCATAAACTAGTTGTAAACACACAGTAAACAATCTAATATGCATCCATACATGAAAGACATTCACAAAGACGCATATGGAACAATTAATTAATCATAAATTAATACCAAATACGCATATGCATCACAACCAAATAAAATAAAAACTTTACCGAAACATGAACCAATCAATAACAATCCAAGACCAAAAATAAAACGAGTCTAAAAAATGTTCATCCAAACCCAGGCAGTATAAAAGTTTAGCCAATCATAGTTATGAACGAAACAAAGATTATATATTTATTGTGGTTCATCGTAAAAATACATAAAATTAATTGAGCTACTAGCATGTGAGCTTAAATTATTGGGCTGTGTGCCTGGTAGTTTAAATTAATTCACCAGTGTGCTAGCTTGCTTCTTATTTTATGAAGATGAAATTTTTTGATCGTAAAAAGAAATAAAATTAATTAGGCTACTAGCCTGTGAGCTTAAATTATTGAGCTGTATGCCTAGTAGTTTAAATTAATTCACCAGTGTGCTAGCTTGCTTCTTATTTTCTTTTTTGAAATTTGCCGTGAGACTTTGACCAGCGTGCTTTGGAGCTTGATTAATTCCTTTATGCTTCTTTGTAGATTTTGATATGTAGCTTCACAGGGGTGGCCCCCTCCTGTGCGTATACCCCCTTTACTTCTGTCGTGTCCCTCATCAATACCCAGCATAGGGTTTCTTTAAATTCCTTCAGTCCATTTAAGAGCCCACGTGCAAAACAAATATTATCCATGTGAAAGTTCTCATTCTTTTATCTTTATTAATCTTTGGAGAATTAAAATTTAACTCCAAAATATATGTATACTCAAAATTATTTAACTTGCATATATAGTTCGAACACCATTTTATTATTTTCTGTTTAACCAGAATTAAAATTTAATTAACAAAAATTACAATTGTTAATCTCTGTTAATTTGTATCTCTTGAATCTTTAAAATCTAAATATGAACTAATTAGGACTATTGTTCAATAAAAACCTGCTCAAAAGTATTTAAAAGTATAGGAGATATTTATATAATATCTATATAATTCAGCCCATATCAAATATCCCCACACTTAAACATTTTTCGTCCCTGAAAAAGTTATTTGCAATGGAATCAGAATTCAAAACCAATCTTTGAAACATATATGTTATCTTTTAAGCATAGATAAACGCAAAAACTACAATTGCCGGTATTGTTGTCCACTTAAACCCAGCCACCAGCCTATCAAGCCCCCAATTGCATTATGCGTTTTTGAGTCCAAAAATCACGGCTACACCTACCCCATCTCAAACAATAAGAGCTAGAAAAACTAGAGTTAAAGCTGACTGGTTTGACAAAACACCATAAGCCAAGGACTCGTTGATGGTACTAAGTAGATGCACTCGGTGAAAAATTATTGATAAATGGTAATGTGGAGGTCGTACGAGCATACCCTAAATATTATTGGACTTTGTCCTATATATTCCCAAAAAAAAAATATTTATTGATTAAGAACCTTCGAGCCCCGATAGTGTATCCTCAGAGTCACTATCCCCTTGGTAACACGCAAACTCTAAGTCCCGTATAGTATGTGCATCTTTGGCCTCTTTATCTATTTTTGAGAATCCTTCTTAGGCATTTTACAGTACATAACTTTCTCTTTCATTTGCTTTTCGGACCAACTTTTTTGGAATACTCATAACTTTCATAGCATTTTTTTTTGTACTCTTAGGCATCTTTATCCAAATATATAACTATTTTTCTAAGCTCGTATAAAAAGTGGACATGACGGTGGTGTGCTGGTTTGAGTGCATCTAAGTCTTGCTATCCCAAAGTTTTTAGATTATGGTAATCCTCCCTAAGCATCGAAATTCGGTTTCACTGTTTTTCAAATTATTAGATATATAAAATTTGCTAAAGAGGACTATCAAAGCTAGTTGGGCCTACCGACACATCCCAAGTTTAGTGCGTTATCTTTTATTTAATCTCATATATAATAGTAGTTTTAAAAACCAATCTCAAATTTTTCTATCATTTTCCATTTAGTTGCAAAACTTTTCGTTAAATATTCGGGACATTTTATTTTTAGTATTATTTTTTTGTATTATTATTTTAGACTTTTTTTATGTTTTTTTTTGTAAATTTTGATTTTTTGTTTTTTTTTAATTAAAAACGTCAGTTTTCCATCCCCACACTTAAATATCACATTGTCCTCAATGAGACCTGAAAAAGACAAAAATTAAAGCACATTCAAATATAAGTAAAGTGGAACAGAATCCCCTGGTAAATATGACGATATTGCCTTGCGAGTCGTGTCCCATGCCCTCCAATTCGAACGAAAGCCTCACACTCCAGTGCTCTCTACCAAGCTATCACTTATGAACGAACGCGGCAATCAATTTGAATCAAACCATGTATCACCAACCATCGAATAACATCCACATCAACTTGAAAGAAAACCAAGAAACAGCCAGCACAAGAAAGCAAGAAAAACCCAAAACAAAAACATTCTACCGGGTTGCCTCTCGGGAAGCGCTAAGTTTACCGAAGAGTCTTCAGCCAGACTCGCTCCCAAAATCTCAATCAGGAGGCTTTTCTTTTATCCAACCCCGGTCTAACCCGTTTAATTCCACCCGTCCAACATATTTAAACAAATAGCACATAGTGAAACTAAAACACATTTTACAACATTCAAACAGGTTGGACCACCAATACTTAACCTTACCCGAACCAAACCTAATACATGGCATATAATGAGGAAAATGGTTATATTTGCATTTTAGTGTTGCCCTATAACTCTTAATGTATTTTTGAACCCTCAAAACGTGTTGATCCAAGCACTTCCGCTTCCTCTTCTGTGGTATTGTCAATTTCGGTGGCGATCCACTATCTAGCTCATTCACATACCTGCTAACCATCATATGATGTGGCGACTCAACCACCACCATATACTTATCATCCTTCTTTGCCACTTCCTCTTCTTTTTCTTCTTATGGTGACGTTTTGATATCCATTGTTGTCTTCCCCATGATTAATGTCTCTAAATAGATAAGATCGCCAACAGGGTCAAATTCTTCATGTTCTTCAAAAATTGGTAAACCCACTAACTCATCACCAAACTCATCCTCCCAAGATGGTGCATGCTCCTCTTCTTTGTCATCTTCCATCTTGTCAAGTGGCTCCTCAACGGCATCTTCGCTCAGATCCGTGTAATCAGGTAGCTCCAACTCCATCTCTTCTATCACGCCCTCATCATCGTTATTCCAGAATTCATCATCAGTTTCATAGAAGGCTTCCTTCTCCTTGTAAGAAAAACTATCATTTTGAATTCTAGCACTTATCTCGTCTAACCTAGCTTCGATTTCCTCTATCTTACGGAGTCTTTCTAATTCTATCAACTTATCAAGCCTGAATTCCAATTCCTTAATCTTTTTTAGTCTTTCTCATTCCTTTTGCTCGGCTCTTTCCAACATCATCTCTTTCCAACACCTTCGATATAAAATACTCCTAAACTAACTCGATCTATTAAACATATTAACTAAACTCGATAAAATAAAACACAAACTAAATTATCCTAAACACGACTAAACACATTTAATCTAAGACACGGACTCACAAGACCCACCACAACTCAAGACACAAAAAGACCAATTAATCAATTAAGTTCAATCAATGCTAGTTTCGCTATCGCCTAAGTATCCCCGACAACGGAGCCAAAAACTTGATGTGCAAAACGCGATATATTAAAACCAAACCTAACTTAGACACTCTAGTTTTAAATTAATAAATCTAGACTCTCCTAATGCTAGACCACTAGACAGACAAGTGTACCTATCGACTGTAGTAAAGCCTAATGAAGTCCGGATATCGAACCCAAAGGACACTAGCGACACCTAAACTAGACTCTAACTAATAATTTAAATAGATTGATTTAATTGATTTTTGTGTTTTTTTAATTATTAATTATAAACTAAATAATACCTAAACTAAAACTGACACGAAAACTAAACACGAACAGATAGGTTTAGAACTCAAATAGGGGAAACAACTATCAAGGCAAAGAATCCTACTAGTGAACTCGTAAACTTTCGGAATTGGATTTATGATTGGTACCGTATTCTATAAATATGAAATTTAAGGAGTAACTAAAGAAAGCTAGATCACCTCCCGGTCTCACCAACAATACCTAAGAACCCTAAATATCATGTAAAGCTCAACGGTTAAATGGTTCGGATCACCTCCCGGTCTCACCTTACCTAACTATGCTGAGGTACCTAAAGACTAAATTACCTCCCGGTCTCTCTAATAACAAAACACCCAAAGGCGGGGTATATTTATTGAATTAGGTTATACCTCGGATCTGTAAGAATCTAAAGGAATCTAGGGTAACTCATTCCCGTGCATTCACTACCCAAACCTGCAAAAGACCAAAACAGACGACACTTAATTACCTCCCGGTTTCTCAAGTGACAGAATATAAGGTATCTCTTAACTCTCCATTACCGTTCCAATGGTATAAGTCGACTATAAACCATAAACTAGTTGTAAACACACAGTAAACAACCTAATATGCATCCATACATGAAAGACATTCACAAAGACGCATATAGAACAATTAATTAATCATAAATTAATACCAAATACACATATGCATCACAACCAAATAAAATAAAAACTTTACCGAAACATGAACCAATCAATAACTATCCAAGACCAAAAATAAAACGAGTCTAAAAAATATTCATCCAAACCCGGACAGTATAAATGTTTAGCCAATCATAGTTATGAACGAAACAAAGATTATATATTTATTGCAGTTCATCGTAAAAAGAAATAAAATAAATTAAGCTACTAGCCTGTGAGCTTAAATTATTGAGTTGTGCCTGGTAGCATAAATTAATTCACCAGTATGCTAGCTTGCTTCTTATTTTCTTCTTTGAAGTTTGTCATTTGTCATGAGACTTTGACCAGCGTGCTTGGGAGCTTGATTATTTCCTTTATGCTTCTTTATAGATTTTGATACGTAGCTTCACAGGGGTGGCCCCTTCCTGTGCTTATGCCCCCCTTTACTTCTGTCGTGTCCCTCATCAATACCCAACATAGGGTTTCTTTAAATTCCTTCAGCCCATTCATGAGCCCACATGCAAAACAAATATTATCCACTAGAAAGTTCTCATTCTTTATCTTTAATTATATTAATTAATAGTCATCAATCTTTTGAGAATTAAAATTTAACTCCAAAACATATGTATACTTCAAATTATTTAAGTTGCATATATAGTTTGAACATCATTTTATTATTTTCTATTTCACCATAATTAAAATTTAATTAACAAAAATAACAAACGTTAATCTCTGTTAATTTGTGTCTCTTGAATCTTTAAAATCTAAATATGAACTAATTAAGATTATTTTCAATAAAAACCTGCTCAAAAATATTTAAAAGTGTAGGATATATTAATATAATATTCATATAATTCAGCCCATATCAACCACAACTGATTAGCGAGCCCTACCCAAAACAACCTGACCCGAACTTGGTTTACATACACGATTGAAAAGATGACCATTAAGTTTACTAAGAATTCCTTTTTGTTAAATGAATTATGCAAAGCTCAATAAAAAAAAGGATAACAAAATAATTCGATAAATTAATGTTGTATCTTCTTAGGTGTTTACTCTAAATTTGTACACTACACGCATGTCTTCTTAATTAATGATGTGCTAAATGATGCATGAACTTTGACAAAAAAAAATTATGACCCGTCTTTAATCACATAGAGCTTTTCTAATAATTCTTCCAATTTATGTAACAACTGAATAACTATATTATACCTAAACATGTATGACTGCTTTAGTTGACTGTATCGTTAAATATAGCATTTTAAACTCATCATTTTCTTTTCTTTTTTTTGGGTTAGGGTGTCTTTACTCTTTTATAGGTGCAACATTAAGGTCAAACTGTAATAAGATTTGGTGGCCAGGTCTAATAACAGATCAAACAAAGTTAAGGAAAAGACAATCTTTACAATATAAGTTCTGGTTAGCTTGTCAAAATGGGTTTTAATTGTTGATTAATAACAGGAACCCGTTGTTCGATATGTGGCTCATTTGATTACAAGGAACACAACGAGCTGCAGGACCATATTTGTTCATTACAAAGCTGGTAGGGGAATTACACGTTTTACTTTCCTTTTTGGTAACACCTATTCTAACGACCACTTCGCGATATTGTGCCAATTCCAGTTTTGAACTACCGCAGACTTGTTTCATAGTTTTCAACTGAGCGGCATGTAACAACTCGGATTTTAACTTATTATTTTAATAACCGTTACCCGACCCGTTTCCATAAAACATCATGTTTATCTAGATATTTAGTTATTATAATTGTTTATTTAATATATATATATATATATATATATATTTATAACTTTCTAAATATTACAATTTTAACCATAAACTAAGTTTTAACCCTAATATATTTCCACCATCAAACTACAAGGACCCATTTGCAGATTTATAAAACTATTATTATATTATACTCCTTTAAGCCGTAACCCATTTATGATCCAAACTCGTTTTGTTCAACCCGTATACCCGATTTCCTTTCTTGCTCAATAATCTTCGTTGTATATTGGGAATTGATTTGTTTAGATTGTTTATACGCGTAATACGAACCTAACCGACATTCTAATTAAGAAAACTCAATCAATTCGATAGGTGTTACCTTATATATCGACTCGTCATATATCATAATCGTATATACCATTAACAGTTAACAAAAATTCAATTAAACGGACCTGCACCTTCCTTACCATGTTGCGACCACACCTCCATCAATTAATTTAAGTTTCACAGTCTGGTACCCCCTGTTTGTAAATGTTTCTGGCCGTCGGGTCGCACTCACTGTTAGCTTTCAATCCAGCGTCGTTTAAGGTAATAATTATATGAAACAGATTTGTTTTTGATCCAGTAACATTAACCCTCTTGTTAATTAAACAAACTACGAGCAGATCGATTGATTACCGAATCTAGGGTTTATAGGTGTTTGGGTTTTACCAGTTGCAGGTTTAAATTATCGTTTTCATGTATCAAGTAATTGATTAACCAGTTCAACTGGTTGATGTGTCTACGTGTTGTATACCTGAACCGGCTTGGGGCGTAGGTTCGAGCCTCCCCCAACCCAGTTTTGTTAAACTTTGTTTTCTTTTTTGGTTGTTTAATCAAATAAATGGTTTATAAATTAATGATAATATTAAATGATAAACATTATTATATTAAAATTGATCTTGGTGTTATGTTTCATGTCATACCTTATAAAAAGTTTTCGTTTATGCATATTATATATATTGGAGAGGGTTATTTTGAGAACCATGTTGAGTTTTAATAACTTTAAGAACTCAATTTTGAACCACATATTTAATTAAATGATATGAAATATGTGGCTGAGATTAAATTTAATTAAAAAATGAAGCAGGAGAGAGAATAAGTATTTTTGATAATTACACAAGTTTAAACGTTAGTTACACATGTATAAAAAGTCGATTCGGTGTGTAAAAAATACCGTAATTTTTTGTATATCACTTACACTTACGTATTACACATGTGTAAAAAATTCGAAAATTTTTTTTGTTACGTTGAGTTCTTTAGAGTTCTTAAAACTCAAAGTGGTTCTCAAAAGAAATCAATCCTAAGAGAACCATTTGCAAATTGAGAACTTTGAGAACCATTTTGGACCACTAAAAGCACCTTTAAAAAAATTATTTAAAAAAATCATAAAACAAAAAAGAACAAAAATTTTAAAAAAGTAAAAAAACCAAAATTCTTATATTTCATTAAAAAAATAAAAAAAAAGTCGTATTATACACATATGTATAATTTTATTTAATCTTTAGTTACGTAATATACACATATGTACAGTATCATTTATCTTAAATTATACACATGTGTATAAAAAAACATGTAAATGTACATATATATGTATATATTATACATATGTGTATAAAATTTAGCTAAACCAAGTTTTTTTTTATTTTTTTTTATGAAACCGGGATGTTAAAATAAGAATTTTGGATTTTTACTTTTTTCATTTTTGTGTTTTTTTTTTATTTTATGATTTTTTTTATTTTTGGTTTTTTGTGGTTCAAAGTGGTTCTCAAAGTTCTCAATTTCCAAAAAGTTCTCTCATGATCCTGATCCTATATGTATGTATGTATTATAAGTATATTTTTTTTATAATAATAAATTATCGTTACCTAATCAAAACCCGTCAGCATTAAAGATGACCCTTGTCATTAAACATTTATTTTTGCAAACTTATTATATTTATCATATATATATATATATATATATATATATATATATAGGGAGAGAATCATGAGAGAACTCCATTTTATGGAGAGAACTAGAGAACTAATAATGAAGTATTTTTAATTTAATTAAAAAAAAAATTTCTAATTTTTTTCTTTCATCCTTCTTATATGTTGTTATTCTTCACCACAAAAAAATATAGAAATAAAAAAAATAAAAAAAATTAACGAGTAATGCATATATGCAATACACCGACTTTTTTTATAATGCATATGTGCAATAGTATGCATTTTGATATTTGAAATAGTGTTGAATAGCATATATATAGTTGTTTGTACTGTATATTTGAAATAGTGTTATCTTATATACAAAAATTTCAAAAATCGATATAGTGCATATGTGCATTAGTGTTGTATTACATATATGCGATAATGTGTTTTGCATACAATTATTAGTGTCGTATTTCCATATATTCAATAGTGTGTATTAGATAATGTATTTGTGTTGTATTATATGCAATAAAATACTATTTTATATATACAATACACATTAATGTACATACGCATTACATCGACGGATTTTTTTTTATTTTCAATTTTTTTTTTATTTTTTTAGGAACAATATCATCTTTTTAGAAGGAGGAAAGAAAAAAATCACAAAATAACCTTTTAAAAATAGTTAAAAATAATTCTTTACTAGTTTTTTAGTTCTTTCTTTAAGAGGAGTTCTCTCTAGATCCCACCCCTATATATATATATATGTATATTTTAAAAAAAAATTATTTTTTTTAGGAACAATATCATCTTATTAGAAGGAGGAAAGAAAAAAAAATCACAAAATAAATTTTTAAAAATAGTTAAAAATAATTCTTTACTAGTTCTTTAGTTCTCTCTTTAAGAGGAGTTTTTTCTAGATCTCACCCCTATATATATATATATATGTATATGTATATATGTATATGTATGTTGCATATATATATGTTTTACTTTTAATCAAAATTATAATACACATATTATAACGGTTATATATATGTTCATTGTCAATTTGTCATTAGGAGACTTAAAGTAAACTATATATTTATATGATAAACTTCATATTATTATTTATTTTAAATGATAAGTGTTTAATTTCAATATATTTATTTAAACAATGTTATCATGTATATTATAAGTACTTAGACATTTATTTACTTATATTATATTTATTTAATACGATACATGGTATATTTAATTTGTTACGCATGTTAGTATTGAAATAATTTATTTGTTTATATATTCATAAACATGTATTATATTACCAGTAGGTGTGCCCGCGCGTTGCGGCGGGGACACAATGAGAATGTGGTCGGTATGAGTTTGGTTTGCGGTTTGGGAATGATGCAACAAGGATTCAGTCGGTAAATATTTAGCACGTCGTAGCGGATTTGATAGGCTTGTGGGCCGTGTCAATGAACAAATGATTAATATAGTAGTAAGAAAGTCCACGCTTTGCGTCAGGTGTAAAATACAACCACAACGTTGATGTTTTTGTCAACGTTGTATAATTTAGTCGTTATTGAGTTAATGTTCTCATTATATATGTGTATTAGTGTATATATTGTATTTTCAACAGTAAATGAAATACATTTAATTAAACATTAAAAATTACACTTTTGACTTTGACCCATTTAACATCTTTCTAGATTTGTTATTTTACCCGTTAAGGATAAGTTGTAACTGAAACAAACCATTATGGAAAAAGTAATCATTTGACATATTTCCCTTTTGATTAAAAAAGTTATTTGAGCCGTTTGATTAGGAGAAATTATGGCCTTTATCGTATTTGAAATGTTTTGGCCTAAATGTTTTTGTTAAATAAGTAATATAATTTATACATTTAAGCTAAAATATTTGGAATACACTATTATTACTCCTTTGTCACCTACTCAAACAAACTACACAAAACAGATTTAACAAAACGAAAACCGCATAAAGTATAATGCTCCCAAACAAGGAGATCATCACAAACAATTGAACTCCTCACAGATTTCTGGCTGGGGTCGAGCTGTCAGGTCAACTTGGAAAAATTTTATTTCCATTAACCGTCGTAACACATTTTCCATTAAAATTTGAGTCATCATTAAATTTGCTAATTTAAAAAGTTCAAGGGCTTCTTTGCAATTAAACCATTCTTTTTCTAAGTCCAGGGTCTGTTCTTGCCATTACGTTAAACTTCTAATTCATTACATTATTCTTAACGAATCGGGTTGTCATACGAACCGATTATTAAACGAATTGAACCCTCTAACGAACTGGACTCATAACGAATCAGTCCATAACGAACCAGTCTAGGTAACAAATTGGTCCATCCAATTCGTTATCTTCTTCTAACGAACTAGCTATACGAATCAAGGATAATTCGTTACCCTTTTCCCTTAACGAATTAGTTAACGAATCACCTTTAATTCGTTACATTCCAGTTAGCGAACTAGGGTTAGGTCAGAGAATGTCAGAAACATTCTCTGACATTCCCTTCCTCGTACACACCGCCTTTTCGGTTCCGCCGCTGGAAAACCGCGAATTTGCCTATAAAACGAGTTTTAACTCGTTTTTCATCCCGTTCGATCCAGATCTGAACTAGGGTGACCCCTAAGCTCATCATAGGTTCGGTTTATACCCGATTCCACCCGGATCTTGAGACTTAAACGGTTTAGCGGTGTCGGCTCGTCGTTTCGTGACTATATCTAACGGGTTAAGCTCATACAATATCAAACTATCATTACCTCGGGTCGGTAATCGGTTTCCTTCTTGATTTAAGCTTAGGTAAGGAAAGAACTAGAGAGAGAGCTTAAGTGTGTGTTTTGGTGGTGTATGGAATATGTGTGAAATGAATTAAATGGGTGATTTAAGGTTTATATAATTATGGGTCATGGGCTTAAGCCCATGGTCTTTCCTTCTTTCCTTCATAACCCAAGTCCATAACGCATATCCATTTACTCAACACTAGCCCAACTCACGTCCTATTTATCTAAACCGATAACGACCCACAATAAAATAGACGAACTTTATTTTATTATTATGATCAAAGTAGGATGTTACAGAAAGACTGGCCGACGCCTACCCGACTAGAGGGAACGAGAAATTCATAGAGTACAAAACTTATCTTCAAGCTTTACCTTATTCTGATCGTTCAGAGGGCGATCGCGGGGTCACTGAATGAAGTCCTCCGTTTCTTTCGGAGGTGCTGTGCTGACCCGGAGCGAGGCAGAGATGACTAAGTGACATATGGAATATGGCGACGACAACAGCATTTTGTAGAAGGAGATAACAAATGGAGCAGAAGACAAACCTAGAAAGCTTTTTTTTCTGCAAGTCATCTCGAAGCTTCAAACGCATCCAAACAATTGGTATCCGATTGAAGCATAGAAATAGATTCGCGTCGCCTACTTGCTGACCGATCATGAATTCTATAAAGTTTTTAAGACCTTCACACTAGGTAGGTACCTGTGCAGGTGAGGCGTCGGTCGGTCCTAGAAACGGGGGCAACGACGCGAGGATTTAACGACCGAACGCGCTGCAACCTAGGGATAACTCTCCTTCAAGATGTGCCAATGCACTTATAGCTTTCTTGAGCGCTGCTTAAGTCTGGGCATACTCCTCGAGATGATGGGTATCAAATCTTTCCTTGGCAACTGCACCCAGCCTAGCATGAACCCATCTCATATCAAACCCAAAGCACCTTTCTTTCGATGTGCTGTCATGATCTCATTCACTGTTTCGTACGAAAACCCTTGTTTAGCTTACAGGTCAAACTCTGCTTTGGGCTTTTCCAATACATTTTCATCAGGAGGCAACATCCATTAGTTTTTCTTGATCAAACACACCCTGTGAGTAGTGTCAAACCCAATCCCAAGAAATAGTCAAGAAGAAAAACTCAGGACTAGGAAAGAAAGGCAGAGACAGGGAAAGTTAGGGTGATAGCCCTGTAGATGAGTAATAGGATATGTAGCAAGGGCCTACTTACTTTGCTTGTAGACCAGCTGCAGAGCTAACCCTTGTTCTATTGGTTTGATGCTACCAAGACGTGTTGTGTGTAGGAATCAATATCTAGACATAAGCTAATAGGCAGATCTTGTGCCACTCTACCTGGTCGTATGAAACTAGCATGCATCCTGGCTCCCGAGACTCTTTCAATTTAGGTAGTCAATTCAATGCCGGCTTCTTCAAAACCCTTTTTCTGCTAGTGAGCTTTTCTTTGAAACCTAATGACTGTCATTTGAGTCAATCAAAATCCTAATTATTCTAAATAGTTAGAGCAAGTATGGTATCGTATCACAAAGAGTATGTGGTCAATGTATTCATGTAACAGATTTATAATTATGAAGTGAATGATTTTTAGTGCTGATCACACAAGCAATAGTTTGAATTTAGAGAACTAAGCAACGAACGAGTAAACGAGTATTAAGCAGTTAACAAACAAATCACACCCGAGAATTCAAGTAAGCAACCAACAGTTATCTCATGCAACCTAACAGATTAATTATTAACGATTAACTGAAAACTGATCAATCAGACAAAACCTTAGACATCAACAATCACTTTACACACGCACTGGTTATCAAACAATCCTTACCAGTGTGACTCAGTTAAGGGTAATCGTACGTTTTATCGTATTTAATCTAACCAAACAGTTATATGACTAATTATCTAACAACTGGTAACAGATCGTTCAGACCAACGTAAACCTAAGCCGACCGAACACTCAGAAATACCAAACATCAATAATCATATATCAATCATCAATAATAATACACAAGTGTTCTTAATCACATGAGAAAGACTATAAAGATTACAAACTATACATCCCGGGTGCGATTCTAGTAGATTAGCCTAGCAGTGACATCATCAAATCTTCTATACGGATGATATGGATCATGCGGGAGGTCTTGGCACAAGCTATGGTGATGGAAATCGCCTCTTGGAGCTGCTGGAATCGCCTTTGGTTCGTCAAAACGGAGTTAGGGTTCTTGAGAATGAAAGATATTATTTAAACCTAAAATTCCCGTCTGCACCCCCGTCGCGTACGCGACGGGGTCTTCAATGGTCAATCGCGTACCGCGATTGACTAAAAAGTCCAGCATAACTTTATCTCCCATCGCGGTACGCGATGGGTCCCTCAGCAAGCCCATCGCGTACCGCGATGGGTCCCTGCTACAACAAACTTCAATAAACTCTATCTTTTTGCGTGCTGGACATCCCGGGTCTTCATTCCGTGTCACAAGAGGTCCATATTGAGTACTTTAACGCTTGTGACCTGAAATCCAATAATACACGTATGAAGTATTGATAGTTCTAGAATAAACAGTTAAAACTAAACAATAAACGAACTAAAATATATACAAATTAACCGACCATCACATCCCCACACTTATATTTTGCTTGCCCTCAAGCAAAAGTCTAAAGCAAACATCAACCTCCATCATAGGTATGGAGATTATCGCCATTAATACTAGTAAGGTTTAAGGTCATACCCAGTTTCCCAGACTGACACTGTTTTTAGATTGACATCTCACAAATACGATTAAATGCTATAATAAAAACAATAGAGCCGCCCAGACAAGTGTACTTTGTTTCCGGTTAAGGCACACATGCTCATACCCCTCGTAATATAACATCTCTCCTCTTGGTTTAATATATGGACTAGCAAAAGATGTTCCAGTATCACTCCGCTCTCAGTATCACTCATAAGCACATATTCAACCATCAAATTGCTTTGACACAAATGCAAATCAAAAGGTCTTAAAAGGGTTGTAACGGGCCAGGTGTAAGGGTATGGAAGGAAAATATTTAAGTAGCTCAAACGATCCGACCCGACATATTACAAAACATCTAAATAAACGAAACTACTATACAACTGACTGTCTTATTAGATAACCTCTGAATAAGCAAACTAACATACATACTGATTTCACATTTTTATTAAACGAACTCAAAAACTACTGAATACATAACTGAATATAAACAGACATCTTTTTGGCCTTTTCCTCAAATTTTTTAAGCATGATAACGAGATGCATAATAATGGAACAAATACAAATAAAAAAACAAATACAATTACAAATAAACCTAGTAAGTCGGATAGTCTTGTAACATAAAGTCGGGGCTAAACAAATGAATAATAAGTCCAAGAAATATCTTCTAAGGGACCCAACCCCCCGCCCCTCACATAAACCATCCTCATATGTATAATGTATGAGGCCCCAACCCCCCAGTACCCACATTCACGCTCATCCAGACGAGGCTTAACCTAATTGCCTCTATCATTTTTGCATTTTGCCAACTACGATCCCGTAATCCACGAACATCAATGAAAGCACTCAAATGACATGTGTGTAGTATATATTATATGTGTATTATATATATTTGGGTCAACTCACACACGTACCGGAGGAATAGGGTTGACGATATAAACATATGTACCTGTCCCCATGACTCGTTATCCCCGCCTAAACGACCCCATTTTCAACTTCTTGTTATAAAAACATTTATGAGTAAGACTAATGAGAAGCTGAAAAGCCAACCATTACCAGAAACCTATGACTTGGCATTAATGTTAATAATTAACAGTTAACAACTTTGGTTTCTGAACACTCTTCGAGGTACTATCGGGCTAAAAATTTTCAAATTTCCCCCATCCCCACACTTGAGGTTTACATTGTCCTCAATGTAAGAATACTTAACATTGTCCTCAAAGTTAAAATAGATAAAACGATTAATGAACATTTGAGGGACATGGTTGAAATTGACTTTTTGACTATTAAGCAATTTTAAAAATTCGGAGCTCAAATGTTGCGGTTCTACTAACAAATATACAATTACACTTTTAACGTTTAAAGTAATAAGAACAAAATAAATTATGAAACTGAAATCACCTGATATTAACGTGATTGGAGAAGGACCAGTTGGCTCGTGAACTATCATAAACACTCGTATACTCTCGTCTCATCCAATTACCACAATGACAATCGAACCTGCAAAATCTCGAGATGTGTAGAAGCAAGCTTCTCACAAGTGTAAGACATAGGTCTTTCAAGAGTTATGAAAATGAATATTTGTTAATTTTATTAAAACAATTACCGAGCCAAATTAAGTCGTTTCATAAGAAATTATGTTAAATTAGTTAAAAACTTTAAAAGACCTAACTCGCTTTCGTAGGAATCACGATTGCATTTAGCGTATGTGTAACGATTCCGACTAAACCAGGTATACCCTAACCGGTAGACCATAGTTACGTTATATTTAATGTCGGGTACATGAATTACCATAGTAATTATACGAGAATACATGGTTCACTGTATTGATTGTACGTGAATATATAATTCATCGTATTAAATATGCGATTAATCGATCGATAGTTATTGAAACCCGAACGAATCGAGGGTTCAATTATAGACGATATCTATAATATTTAGTGATTTTACGAAGCATTAATGCTTCAGGATAAATAAAGTACGGCACAGAAAAAGAATTTCGATTTAATGGTACGTCGGTACATTAAACGGAACCTTTAATACCAAACCGAGCAAGAGACGATCGATCAAGCCGAAAAAGATGCGCAATTATTAATAATATGATGTTTTAAGTTAATGAAAGTCATGGTTTAAGTTTTTAAAGTGGTTTTATATAAATTTCATTTTTAAGCCGAAAACGACCGTTTTAGCCTCGTTTTAAGCCGAATTAGACATTTAACCGAAAAACGAACTGAACCAGATTATCCAAAACATTATTCGGATTTCGAGAATCCAAACATGTGGCTAAGAATGGAGAAGTGGGTCCCACCCCACCCCCCTCATATTTCCGATCGAAACTCAAGGGTTCCATTACCCTTATTATTTTTTTTTTCTCATCACACATTCAACATCCTACTCTCCTCTCCACTTTCATGAACTCAAAACCGATATTTGGAGCAAGAAAACCGAGGTAAAAACCGAGTTAATTACGTGTTCATCTTCCTTTCTCGAGTTTATTCACAAGAAAATGAGGTTTCAAGTAAAAAAGGGTGGAAACCCGAGATGAAACCTATTCTTGCATGATCAAGTGATGTATACGGGTTATACAAAGGATCTTGGTCCAAGAAAGGAGTTAAACGAACCAAAAACGAATTTTTACGGTTTAAACGTTAGTTTTGGAACAATAACCGAAACTATAGTGTAAGAGGCTTGATTGTGAGTGTAATTTGCTTGGTATTGTGGTATGTTGGTTGTAGGATCTGTATTTAGTGGTAGATAAGGCGGAAAGACGAGTGTCTAGCTTGTAGTGGCGGAAAACAAAAGGTATATTCGGTTTATGTTCGGTTATGAGTGTTTTAGACAGATTGTGAACGGTTTAGAGTTAGGTCATGAAATTTTACAGAGGTGTTAAATACATGAAAATATGAGTTCTGTGAAAATTTGGTAATTTTTGGATAAAGGATGAATATTTGGTGAATTTAATGCTCGGTTTTGGCTAAAAATGGTGAAAAATAGTTAAATATCATGAAAAATTCTGGAAAATTGCAGATAAGCTTTTTATAACTTGTAAAAGTCACACACAAAAGTTTAGGTCAGTTGGAGAAGTCTAAGTGGGCTTTTCGGTTAAACGAGTTCTAGGGTTTTCTAGCTCGGTTTTAGTGAAAATGGCATGTAAAAAGGGATTTTGGTTCTTGAAAAATTACAGGGGACTATGTGGATGGTAGGGGTCATCCAGGAAAAATTTGGGATTTTTTCTAAGGTCGTTTGGTATTTACGACATATTTAGTGTTTAAATGGTGGTTAAAAATAGATAAATAAATTTTAAATATAAAAATTAATTCTGGAAATATTTTTATAAAATTCCCCACTGTCAAAAAGTGATTTGTGCAAAATTTCAAGATCCGAGATTAAACGGATAATTATTTGTGCAAAAACAAACTTTTAAAGTTTAAAACGCGTAAACCGGTAAAGTTCGCCTAAACGAGCTGACCGGTGTATAAAAACCCTAAAAATGAACTATTTTCTTATAACTGAGTTAAACAAGTAAAAATAAATCATCCGAAAATAATTCGGATGATTTGGGTAATTTTAAACGATTTAACAGTTTCCGGTGCACTAAAGACGGAAACGGGTCCTGCGGCCAATCGGGGCGTATAAACCGAGCTCTAATTTCACAACTTTAATTAAATTATCAGTCAACCGCTATTTTCGGGTCGTGTGTGACCAAACCCATTTTTGAAACGTAAAAACGGATAACCGTGCTAGGCACGCAAAACGGGAAAAACGACTAATAGAATATTGACTATTGAACTCTAAACGATATCACAATCTGAGTCCGGAGAAGTGTTTCTGGGTTAACATTGCCCCCGGAACGGTTACAGTACTGGGTTAACAGTGTCCCCAGATGTACCGGTTAACACGGTTAAAGTTATACTAATAGTGATTGTATAGTAACGATCATAGGGATCATATTACAGATTGGACGTGTTAACTGATAATGACTGTTGTTACCTGCTTGCATGTGCTAAGGTGAGTTTCACGAGCCCCTTTTTCTGAATTGTTTTTAAATATTTCCTCGGGGCGGAAGCATGTTACTACTGAAATGTTTAAGTACATACTGAACGCATGGATTTGCGTGGATTTATATATTTTTTCTTGTACGGGAATCGTACGGAAATGTACTAAGATGGTAATTGTCTGAGTTGCTAACATTCTAAGGCCCCGGAACACGAGTGATTAACTGAAAGCCGGTAGAGTGTGGATAGTACTATTGGTCTGACAAACCCAACTGGTCCGGCATGGATTTGCTGATGTTTCCCAGCCAGTTGCACATGTCTATTTTGTTGTTATATATATTTTGCTATGTAATGTTAGACATAGCGGTTTGGGGCAGGTTCGTGGGCGGAGTATGCCACGGGGTTGTGTGTGGATAGTCAGAGGTTTCACTTGTGGGCTCAGCATAATTACATCGATAATATTATATTTTGATATTGATTTATCATGGTTTACTCGGATTGTGAAACTCACCAACTATTCGTAGTTGACCCGTTTTCTCACATGCTTTTCAGGTACAATTAAGATGAAGTGATTGCTTACGTGCTAAGTGCTTGATGTGTGTAAGATTTGCGTGTGGGATGTTAGGATACATTATATTACATAGAATTATGTATCGTATTGTATGATGTGTGTATCACCTAGACGGTAATGAATTATGAGATAATGTAATTTTAAGTATATTAATGTATTCAGTTTTCTTTATAAACAATGTGGTTGATATCAGAGGTGTCTGTTGCATCCCGTTTACGTTTCCGCTGCGGTTACGGGGTGTTATAGAAGTTGGTATCAGAGCCATTGGTTATAAAGAATTAGGATGTCTTTAAAAGATACCTAAAATATAACCAGTAGCTCAAGTATTATAGGATCTGAATATCAACTAATAATTTATAGTGACGAGATCTGGATGAACTTGGATGGACAAGTGAGTTATTATGGTCCGGAACATAATAACAGACTTGTCCGCACGAGGGAATTCAGGGGAAGTCACGGGGTACATTAATAGGTAAAAATGGCAACATATGTGTAAAGTATATAATATTATTTATGCGTGCTAATGTGTATATATATATATATATATATATATATATGTACATATCTTGTGGATACATGTATTTAGAAATAGGACCCGGATAAGGAACCGGGGGAATAAATTAATAAAAGTACCGAGGATGCTGAAATTTCTAGAGCATCGGTTGATGATAAGTCTGGCTTATCGGGCCATAGTTATGATATTACCAAGTTAGATCTCCCATTTGACATTAACCAGAAATATCTAGTAACCGTCACTCCCAACCAAAATTGATAAATCCCTTACCCTACCGACACCGGTACCGTATATCCTAATAACCCCATATGTTCACCCGAACCGCCGACCCTCACGTATGGACGAATCTGTACCTGAACCCATTCCTATTCCATTAAGGTAAAATAAATAAATAAATAAATAAATAAATAAAAAATAATAATAAATAAAATAATAATAATAATAATAATAATAATAATAATAATAATAATAATAATAATAATAATAATAATAATAATAATAAATTTGATAATAAATGAGCAGATAAAAATAATATATATAAATATATATGTGTATCTCTCACTCTCAAACATATGAGACATACCACCTCCAGATCGAGAATTACCGATTTTAGCAAACCTAGAACGCCTGAGGACATTGACTGAACAAGTGATAGAGTTTCCCATAATAGTAATTGAGGATATTTGAAGGCAACATGGGTTGCGCGATTACCTTGAACCTTGCAACTCCCTATGTTATTCTTACATCCGTTAGATGCCTATACCCATGTATACTCGAATAGAATGATTACCCATACACAAAGAGGTGTTGGAATCATTATAGCATAGTTGGTTGTTCGTTCGTAGGTGGTATACCGTGTATGTCGGATATACAGATAGACACGGATATTATAACTCCGTGGTACGTAATCGTTTGGTGCTCACGATGAGCATGTATCGGTTATGCTGATATGCAGAAGGATATTGAAATCAAGCATATTAAACAATAATCTTTGTTGAGAAAGATCTATATGTCAGTTGGTGACAAGGGTTATGGAACATATTTAAACGTTAACCGACGTCAGGTTAAGTCTATATATTATTATATTTGTGGACATATATACTAGATACTGGTATGTGTAATATGTATGATAATATTTGGTGTGTATGTGTACCTGCTGTTATGATTGAGCTGGTAACGAGTTATACGGTGAGATTAGTATTGATTACTGCGTACGGGATGGGTACGGCAGAATGATATAAAAAGAGTAACTCCAATGATGGAGATTGATATGATTCAGTTAATTGCTCAAAGATAGCAGATGATGATACCGAATGTCGTATCACAGATCACTGCTAGTGTTGATGCGAATGTGATCGCATAATTATAGATCGAGCAATCACATGAATATGAATATTTCAATTCTTAGTGGTATTAGTAAGAGCGATAATGTTCCACCGAATACTATTATGACTACAAGTACTAGTTATAAACTAAACATGAATAGTAGTCGTAATGAATTAGATCCGGTATGAAGGATATGTTTGTTGATTGTGTTAAGGAAATTATTAATAGTTTACTGATGGTAAAGGGAGGAATAGGTTAGCGAGTGGATAGAAAAGATCAAAATGGTTAAGGATATTGGCAAGAGTCTAGAACATTGTGTAGTGAAATATGCTACAGATATGTTGGTAGATTATGTTGTATCGTGATGGAACACGATGGTACAAAATTATAGTTAGAAAATTATTTCTCAGATGATATGGTCAGAATTTAAAATTCTTGTGCTAGAGCACTTTTATTCGAGTAATTAAGTTCAGAGATTGGAAACTGAGCTATGGAAGGTAGAAATGTTGTGTGCTGATCACTTAGAACACGCTAATCGTTTGAAGGAACTATCATGTCTGGTAACATGGCTAGTTACTCCTGAAACTAAGCGAAGTGAGCGCTATATTGGTGACTAACTCCATCGATAAGGAGTATAGTCAATCCTGTAGAATATACAACCTTTGGAAGGGTTGTGTCACAAGCCAGCATTGATATATTTGACTCTATGGGAAGCGGACTGGAAGGACGGTAGGTGAGACGTCGAGTGTTAAAGAAGAGAAATGATAAAGGTATAGTGCAAGATAGGCCTTGGAATGAGTAGGTATGTCCTACAACCCAGAATTATACTAAGACTAGTTCTGGTGTGAAAACATGAACCGCATGAAGGGTCCTTCCCTAAATGTGGAAAATATGGTCATCGGCAGGAAGAAGAATGTCGAGTGATAGTAGGCCACAGGTTTGGTAAAGATGGACGTAATGCCCCAATTGTAGAACCAATTGAAGCCATGTGAACCGGCAACCCCAACCCATTCGTGTACAACCACTCCGAACCCAACAACTTCAATAACAATCCATCCAAAGAAATCAAATTATGCCAAACAGTTGTACTTGCTATGAATGTTGCAGTACAGAACGTTTCAAGAGAAATTGCCCAAAGTTGAACCAAGGTGTCGTTGGAAGACGAACCTCATGACAAGCATCAACCTCTGATCAAGCAAGGAGCCATGCTTTTGTGAGTAATTCGAATAAAGCACGTCATGATCCAAAGGTGGTATTAAGTACGTTGTAGTTTTAAATCAATAGACTTCAGTGATATTTTTACGGTCGTCGATAGAAGTTAGTTCCTGTTAACCTCCTATCATTTGGAAAGATACCGATTAGTGAAACTATAGAACCCTATACTGTAGAATCGCTAACGGTAAATCCGTAATGGTTAACTAAATTGTTCGGAATTGTCCTATTATTCTGAACGATTAAGCTTTCCTTATTGATCTACGACCAGTAAAGTTAAGAAGATTTGACGTAATAGTTAACATGGGTTGGCTAAATCAACATGAAGTTGAAATCAAATATGAAAAGAAGATGATTAGAAGCTCTCTTTTGGACGATGAAGCGATTTGATACAGAGAAAAGTGTACGATTTAAAAGAAAACATATAGAAGATATCCCGGTGGTACGCGAATTTCCACAAGTTTTCCCAGAAGAACTTCCTGGATTACCGCCAACCCGACGGGTCGAATTCAGAATCGATTTAATGCCTCAAGCAGACCCTGTTGCTAAAGTACCCTACCGACTTACACCAACTGAAATGCAAGAATTATTGGATAAGGTTTTATACGACCTAGTTAGTCACCATGGGGTGTACCAGTGTTATTTGGGGAATGAAGGACGGAAGTGTTAGGATATGTATTGATTAGGGAGAATTGAATAAAATGACGATCAAGAATAGGTATTCACTTCTTCGAAGTAAATGATCTGTTTAACCAACTGCAAGGGGCGATTTATTTTTAGAAAATTGATCTTAGATATAGTTATCACCAAATGAAAAATCCAAGAGGAGGACGTTGCAACAACAACGTTTCGGACTCATTACGGCCATTATGAATTCTTATTTATGCCGTTCGGGCTAACAAATGCGCCGGCAGTGTTCATGGAACTCATGAACCGAGTCTGTAAACTTTATTTTGACAAATTTGTCATAGCATTCATTGATAATATTTTGATATATTTGCAACGTAAGGAAGAGCCCGAACGACGTTTAAGGAAAATGGTGGAAGTGTTAAAGCAAGAGGAGTTATACGCGAAGTTTTCGAAATGTGACTTTGAATACAGAAAGCATAATCCCTTGGTCATGTTGTAAAGCAACAAGGATTTCACATAGATCCAAATAAGATAGAAACCATTAAAATTGGCAGTCACCCAAGGCGCCAAAGGAAATGCGCCAATTTTTAGGACTAACCGGAGACTATCAGCGGTTTATTGAAGAATTTTTTTAGCATTACCCAACTCATAATCCTTTGTACGACGCAAATGTACAAATTTTATAGATGTTAAGAGACCGCAGTCTCATATTCAACGAAGATGGGTCGAGTTGTGAAGCGATTATGACTGTGACATCCGTTATCACCCCGGCAAGGCTAACGTCGTAGCCGATGCCTTGAGTAGGAAAGATCGGGTTAAGCCATTGCGAGTGCGAGCGCTGGGGATGATAGTCCAGTCGAACCTTTCGGACCTGATTCGAGTCGCTCAACGTGAGGCGTTGAAAGAGGAACAATTGAAAAAGGAGGGACTTTACGGCAATGAGAAGAATTTCGAACAGCGCGTGGACGAAATTCTTTACTTCCAAAAATCGGGTTTGGATCCCGACCCTCCATGACCTTCGTGAATTAATCATGGACGAAGCGCATAAATCGAAATATTCCATACATCCGGAAGCGGATTAGACAATTGATGATACGAATATCTGAAAGGATTTGATTAATGGCCGAGTTTGGAGAAAGATATGGTTACGTATGTTGGTGAATATTTAAGTTATGCAAGAGATAAGGCTGCATGCCGAAAACCCTAGGGAACGCCACAACGACAGAAAATTCGCCAATGATAGTGGGAATAAATTACAATGGATTTCGGGACGCAAATTCCCAAGATATATCAAAGGCATGATGTAAATTGGGTAATCGCAGATCGATTAACCAATCCTCGCATTTCATCCCAATCAATGACGATTACCACAATGAATTCTCGCCCAAATTCCTGATGGTGAAATGGTATCTCGTCGTGGAGTACCATTTTCAATGATCTCAGATCGAAATAGTCATCCTACTTCCATTTTTGGAAGGAGGGGAAGGAAGCATCGAGAGCTTGAAGCTTTCTATGGGTGAAGTAATTAACACCAATTTGTTAAATTGAAAATGGGCGTCAATCAAGCCATAAGATTTGAATTGATCCGAGAAACAACCAATCGGATTTATAATATTTAAGATAAGTTGAAAGCAGCGCGAGATTGGCAAAGGATTTATGCCAACATTCAAAGGAAACCATTGTCACTGGAAAGAGGTGACAAGGCATTTTTAAGGCATCACCTTCGAGAGGTGATATGAGGTTTGGCAAAACCGAAAATAGCTCCTTAATATATTGGACCTCATGAGACTAGCTCCATGATTGGTCATTTAGTTTATCGATTAAAGTACTTCAGGGGCTAAGTACTATACATGATGTTTTGCCATGTATACAGATTGAAAAGTACCTAAGCGATGAGGCAACGAAAGTACTAGTAATGGAGGTACTCATAGAAAACATGCTTGAATGGTGGTTAAAATTGGGATTTTTTCTAAGGTCGTTTGGTATTTACGACATATTTAGTGTTTAAATGGTGGTTAAAAATAGATAAATAAATTTTAAATATAAAAATTAAATCTGGAAATATTTTTATAAAATTCCCCATTGTCAAAAAGTGATTTGTGCAAAATTTCAAGATCCGAGATTAAACGGATAATTATTTGTGCAAAAACAAACTTTTAAAGTTTAAAACGCGTAAACCGGTAAAGTTCGCCTAAACGAGCTGACCGGTGTATAAAAACCCTAAAAATGAACTATTTTCTTATAACTGAGTTAAACAAGTAAAAATAAATCATCCGAAAATAATTCGGATGATTTGGGTAATTTTAAACGATTTAACAGTTTCCGGTGCACTAAAGACGGAAACGGGTCCTGCGGCCAATCGGGGCGTATAAACCGAGCTCTAATTTCACAACTTTAATTAAATTATCAGTCAACCACTATTTTCGGGTCGTGTGTGACCAAACCCATTTTTGAAACGTAAAAACGGATAACCGTGCTAGGCACGCAAAACGGGAAAAACGACTAATAGAATATTGACTATTGAACTCTAAACGATATCACAATCTGAGTCCGGAGAAGTGTTTCTGGGTTAACATTGCCCCCGGAACGGTTACAGTACTGGGTTAACAGTGTCCCCAGATGTACCGGTTAACACGGTTAAAGTTATACTAATAGTGATTGTATAGTAACGATCATAGGGATCATATTACAGATTGGACGTGTTAACTGATAATGACTGTTGTTACCTGCTTGCATGTGCTAAGGTGAGTTTCACGAGCCCCTTTTTCTGAATTGTTTTTAAATATTTCCTCGGGGCGGAAGCATGTTACTACTGAAATGTTTAAGTACATACTGAACGCATGGATTTGCGTGGATTTATATATATTTTGTTGTACGGGAATCGTACGGAAATGTACTAAGATGGTAATTGTCTGAGTTGCTAACATTCTAAGGCCCCGGAACACGAGTGATTAACTGAAAGCCGGTAGAGTGTGGATAGTACTATTGGTCTGACAAACCCAACTGGTCCGGCATGGATTTGCTGATGTTTCCCAGCCAGTTGCACATGTCTATTTTGTTGTTATATATATTTTGCTATGTAATGTTAGACATAGCGGTTTGGGGCAGGTTCGTGGGCGGAGTATGCCACGGGGTTGTGTGTGGATAGTCAGAGGTTTCACTTGTGGGCTCAGCATAATTACATCGATAATATTATATTTTGATATTGATTTATCATGGTTTACTCGAATTGTGAAACTCACCAACTATTCGTAGTTGACACGTTTTCTCACATGCTTTTCAGGTACAATTAAGATGAAGTGATTGCTTACGTGCTAAGTGCTTGATGTGTGTAAGATTTGCGTGTGGGATGTTAGGATACATTATATTACATAGAATTATGTATCGTATTGTATGATGTGTGTATCACCTAGACGGTAATGAATTATGAGATAATGTAATTTTAAGTATATTAATGTATTCAGTTTTCTTTATAAACAATGTGGTTGATATCAGAGGTGTCTGTTGCATCCCGTTTACGTTTCCGCTGCGGTTACGGGGTGTTACAGTATGCAACAAGCCCTATAAACCCCCCGGTAGCCCGGGAGAACGAGTGGGGTCTTGTGAGGGTTTATAGTGAACTACACCCATAAAGTTCGATTACAACAAAAATACAAATAGATCAAACACAGCAGCAACCAAAAGATATATAAACATATACGCCCAATCAGTTACCCATACAGTATTCCCCAAAATATAATATAATATAATCTACAGACCATGATACTAATAAAAACAAAATAAAGTGAAAAAGGGTAACCAAAAAGCTACTATGCTGGTGGATCATCATCTGCGTCGTCCTGCGGATCCACTGGCTGCTCCACTGTAATGATCAATGACTGTGGGAGAGGTACCTGTGAAGCAACAAACAACAAATGAAAATACTCATCATACCGGGCCCGCTGTGCCCTCTGCTTCTCCTGTATCTCCAACTGCTGCTGATACATCATAGCCAATGTGACGCGCTGCCGCTGACAAACGAAAATACTCATCAAGGCATGATGAAGAAGGTGGTGGCTGTCTGAGTGGATGCTGCTGCTGCTGCTGCGGTAGCATGATGTGTGGAGTCGGACCACGCTGCCGACTTGTCGGAATACCTCTCGGTAGAGAAGTTTCAGCCTCCGATCCCTCTGGAGGTGGTGCATGTGGACCCTGTCGGACCGGGACTAAAGCTAGAAGATCATGCTCCTCAACGATCCCGGCCCGACGGGCCTCCAGTAGTCCGAAAATGCATGTAGCTGGCCCCATTGTTAAATATCTGGTCGGATAACGCTCAAATACACCAAGTCGCTCGGCGATCTTCGTAATATAAGGCCCTAGGGGTAAGCATGCCGAGGATCCCTGTAGTCTGCAACCCCGAGCGAATGACGTGGGTAGGAGCATCGCCACATTGGCCGGTCGTTGGCCAATGATAGAATATAAGCACAACAGATCTAAGTTGTTGCACTTCTCGTGGCCCAAATGTAGGCCGACGAGAGTACAAGCAATGATCCTGTGAATGTAGCGATAGACGGGGTCCCTAATAGACGACTCCACAACAACACTGGAGTGGGTCCCGTCGACGATCTCCGCCCAATACTGGCCGTGCTGGGTCTCCGTGATCCAGTGCTCACGGGGTGCCTGAGTATGTGTCGTTTAACCACGTGTACTCTGCAGGAAGTCAGACGCCTGAACCTCCTCGGCCGTATAAAATCCGGTAGCCATAGCAAAAACTGGGACGGACATCTCGTACAACTGCCGTCCCAGTGAGAATGATACCGTTCGTGGCTCATTGAAGTCCGTAGGCGTAAAGTCAAAGGTCGAGCAGAACTCACGTGTAAGCTCGACATACGGAATTGAGTCACACGCAAGCACAGCTGCCCACGGACCTGTCAATAGTGCACGTACCTGGACGTCAATCTCCAAATCGCGCAGCAATGTCCAGTCAAACGAATGGTGGTGAAGTAGCTGCATTTCTCGAATCCTCTGAAGTCTCGTATACTCATCCTATGTCAAGAAGAATCGAAGGACGTGATGAGGTATACGTCCATCTCCCATAATATCCGCTGGCTCGATGCCAGCGACAATCTGCACCTCGTCGCTATCATAGCGTATTACACGAGGCTTAGTCATCTGCCTCTTGCGCCGTGAAGGCGCTGGTGCATCATACATATCTGCAAAATCAAGCAAGTAAGTTAGATATGTCAACGGTCGATGTGGCGACGACCGTATAGCATTTCGGTCACGGTCGTCCCACATAATAAAATAATATTAAAATATTAATAAAATATTGAAATAAAAATAAATAAAGACGAAAAAATTCGAGGACACCCTATGCGTATTTCTAAAAACCAGATTAACCCGCCCGAATGGAGATTGAGTACGGGCGGGAATCCATTCCCAATTCAAACTATCAAGGTGTTCCCGAGACTCGACACGACTCGATTAACCACACACAACCAAACCAAACAAAACAAACTAACTGACTCGAACTAGTTAACACACAACGTAACTGTCTCGAAAAACGTGCATAGCAAACAATTGATATGTCGATTCGGTTTTTGACGTATTAATAAAATATATATATTTTTAAAAAAAATACGTTCACATAAATCGTTTATTATCAAACCAACACTATCATTAAAATAATAATTTTTCAATGTGAACATCAAAACCTGAGTCGTCACATTGAACAATCTTAATTAGTCAACTCAATAACTAACCCGAGCAAACCGGCAACCATAATCCCAAAGTAACAAATAATAACCTGAACCAATGTCCCGACACACCCGATAAACCCGATAAGTGTTTAACGAACTAATATCTAACCCAAACTTCTAAACCAAACTTCCAAATTCAACTAACCCAAACCAGACTCCCAAATTCAACTTCTAAACCAAACTAACAACTAACCAAACTCCTTAATTCGATATCATAGACCCAACCATCCGCAAGATGTCGAAATACTAACTCGACATAAAGTTACTAAACCGAAAAAAATAAAATAATAATAAACAATTACCTCGATGTCGGATCGTAAACGAAAGAGAAGAACAAGGAGTGGCGGTGATAGACGGAGACAGGGGTGGTGTATTATAAATGAAGTATAATTATTATTCAAATAGATTTTAAATAATAATAAAAATAAATAGAATAAAGAAATAAATGAAATGATCTTTATTAATAAATAAAGATAAAAGTATTATTTAAAGATATTTTAAATAATAATAAGTAAATGAAAATATATATTGTTTATATTATCCATATAAACTAATTGATATATAAGTATACGTTTTGGAAGTTTTCGATTCTAGAAAAGAAAACATGACGGACTAAAGGTCCGAATATGAGAATAAAAAATATATGATTTGAACTATAGGTTCAAACATACTATAAAAGAAAAAAAGCAAAGATAAAGTAGAAAATAGTTATAGTTGATAATATTATTTAAGTTTATTATTCTTAAATAATAATTAAAAGAAAAATATATGTTTCTTAATAAAGAAGAAACGTAGAGTCAAGAAAAAGAAAACAAGTTAAACTAGAGGTTTATCTTATAAAATAAAAGAAAAAATAAATAAATGAAAGAGTTTTTAACTTGAAAAAGAGAATAATGAAATAATATTTTAAACTAAAGGTTTAAAATAAAGAAAAGATGTTTTGAACTAAAATTTCATAAAGAAATTAAAATCGAGATAAAGATTTTACAAAAGAAACTAGAGGTCTTAAGCCGGATTGTATATCCGACTAACAAAAAGTTATACTCGTACTATAGGTGCGAGATAACAAAGAAGAGAGAAAGACCCTCAGACAGTGTATTGAAGCTGATCCAAAAGAAAAGGCTATACTCGTACTGTAGGTGCGAGGTAGCAACGGGAAAGACTCTCGGACGGTGTATTGAAGCTGATCCAAATCGAAAAGGTGAATATGCCCCAAACTTTACAAACTTGTTTTCAAACGAGTCAAATGAATTATATGAAAATGGTTTACATGGGATTACGTGTCTCTAAAACGTTATAAATATGAGTATAAGCCTAGCCCTCATGATGTAGTATACGTTTGTCTGGATCCTTACATATGTGGTGGGCACACCACACCTGATTGTATTATGCTTCCTACGGGGAGTACGACCATGTGTATACATACAGGTACTTAACTAAGTCGAACGCTACGGTGTTTGCTGAGGTATTTAGTGTAGAGACTCGAGTTTATAATTGTGTTGTTTTAGCTTGACCATTCCTAAGCCAAGACGGGCCGAGCATATCGCTGACGTATTTTCTAACATTTCAGGAAATTACAGTATCAAGAATTGGAGCCATTCATGAAGTGGATGTTCGCAGGGTAGAGATGGCTCGTAGTTTTAAATGAATAAAATATTGAAAAGAATATTTTATCAAGTTTTATAAAATCGAAACAAAGTTTATAAATCAACCACTTGGATATTTACTATCCGAGAAGTTTTCTAATAAATTAAAATGTTCATTAAGGTGTACAAATAAACTAATGTTTAAAAATATATACATAATATTTTATTATAAATAAAAGTTTATAAATAAATTAATATTCCAAAATATATTTTTTTAAAGACTTCCGCTGAACTCTGATACATTTACAAAACCGGTACCACCTGTTGGTCACACGCCCAGGCCGTAAGTCAGGGGGTGACAGGTTGGTATCAGAGCCATCGATCTTAGCGAATTAGGTATTCAGTTATACATAGGCTTTGATTAAGTGATAGATAGAAATTTTTATTACAAAATTTTATAAGTTTAGTAAATGTTTAAAATACTTAAAATTTAAAAGATATATATATATATATATATATATATATATATATATATATATATATATATATATAATAAAAAGAAGATTAAGGATAAGATATAACAAGTATGGAAAAGATAGGAACATCTTTACACCTAATCTATAAAAATGGAAATAGTCGACTATCATCCGACTAAAAGAACAAGGCAACTTCCGACAGAAAAGGAAGAATAAAAATATGAATTTGGTTTATCCCAAAAATTTACTATATGAATAGTACAGGGATCACAGCAAACAAAAACAAAGGAAAAATACTTAAATCATGATCAAGAAAATAAATCAATTAATATATAGAAAGAAATAAAGATCCTCATAGATAAAGAATGAGTGAAAATGGATTATAAATGATATATGAAATAAAACGATACATTCATCCAATTGTTAGCAATAAACCATTTCATAGTAGAAAATCTTGCGTAGTATAAGTTATGATTTGATTTTCAAAATTAATTAAACATATCTATAAATTGTTAAAGAAAGAAGAAAATATAAAAAGAAAATTTTCCAAAGAAGTAAGAGGAATGTTAAAAAATAAAGACATGAAGACCCACATTTATGATGAAATAAAAAAAAGGAATTATAAAAAAATAATAAAACCAATTGATTATCCAATTGGTAACAATAGGATTTTCTAAAACCAAATCGTAATCTTGCACAAATACAAGATAGATTTTGATTCTCCTAAGTATTAAACTTATTTATGGATTATTGTAGTATGTCAAAAGAAGGGAATATAGAAGGAAATTCTTTCAAAGAAGTTAGAAGTAAGAGAAACGAAGAAATGAATGACCAATATAGAGACGAGGTTCGGGATATGATTAATGAAGCTGTGGCTCCAATAATGAAGATGCTCAATAACCCTAGAAAATTAGAATCAAGAAAATGGACTCAAAGCGAGCCTAATTCTTCACAAGAAAGTTGTAACCAATTTAGTCATGAGAACGAATTAAGGAATAAGAATAAAAAGAAACCTAAACTTAAACCGGAATGTTTGTAAGAGTTACAAAGCCTATGAGCCTAAGAAATTCCGTGGAAATGAAAATATCATATCTACCTTGAATTGGCTTAAGGAGCAAGAATCAATCTTGAACAATATTACCTGCACAAGTGAACAAGTCATTTGGTGTTCTTCGCAAATGTTCAAAGATAAAGCTCTTGAGTGGTGGAGAACATTAATCCAAGTTAAAGGAAATGAAATAATGTACGATTTAAGTTGGGAAGAATTTAAAAATCTGATTCTACAGAAATTTTGCCCAATCAAAAAACTAAAACAAGATCAAATCCTGCCATGGGACCAAGAGGTTGTTGATAACAATCTCAAGGAATACAATGTTAAATTCTTGGAATATTTAGATAAACTGGAGTACGAGAAAATGATGAAATACATATCTGGTCTACCAAAAGAGACAAGAAGGGTAGTAAAATTACATGTACCACAAAAAACCTCCAAAGCTATGATGGTAGTCAAATATGTAATAAAACCGGAGGAAAAAGAGACTAATAAAACAACAGAGGTGAAGAAAAGAAAGGAAGAAAAAGGATCGCCTAAATTCACAAGACCCATATGCAAAAAATGTGGAAAAAGGAATCTAGGAAAATGTAGGAAGCTAAACAACATAGTCATGTGTACCTTCTGTAAGAGAAAAGGGCATTTAGAGAATGACTTTAGAAGGAAAGAGGCTATGTGTTTCACATGTGGAGGAAAAGGACATTACAAGAACGAATGTGCGGAAAATAAAGCAAGTAAGAGCAAAGATAAAGAGAAGAACGTTGAAACACTCACGATGAACGCATGAAGAAATGTCAAGACAATCAAGAAAAGACAAGAGTAGGTCAAAGGAATATTAACTCTTGTAAATAACTATTAGTCTAGTTAACTCTTGTAACCCGTTTACAAGCTCGTTCTTTAAACGAGAGATTTTGTAATGATGAATGGGTATTTAAGTCCCTAATATATAAAGAAAATATTAGCATATAGATCGTGTCTTTACACAACAATGCTATTATTTATTCAAGTTTAGATATTTTTAAGAATAACATCTATCATAAATATAAAAATGAATATAAAGAAAAGGATTGATTAAATTAGACTTAAAGAAGATAGAAACTAAGAAAGAATCGAAAGGATGATGGATGGAAAGATCAAAAGCATGAAGGATAGATGAAGAATTCTGCAAAAGAAATTCGATAGTTTGAATCCGAGAAATATCTAGTTAATATTAGTAAATATTTAGAATACTAAAGGTAGGGTAAATAATTAAACACAATTGGTCACTGTGTTTAGAAATTTACAATTACTTACGACATTCTAAAATATAAAGTTACTATATCATCCAAGGATATAGAACGAACAAACGAGATATACTACAGTAGGTGACGTGAGGTCGAAGACTCACTCAAAAATAAACCGATTACAACTATTAGATAGTGATAAGAGGGTATCGAACACAGGGAGTTTGTTGAAAGTGCGTTACTGAGTAGCTATAAAATTTAACTATATTAAACTAAGTGCAGAAAATAAATTCAATGATTTGGTTGATTGATTTGATTAACGAAAATAACTAAAACAATTAAACAAGTTTTAAACAATAAGAGCAAGAATGCTCTCTCCCGATTTCAGGTTTCCAATGTTGATAAAGTTAATGTTTACTTATGTGATGAACTACACAATTATCGTTCGTGAAAATGCGTTTGAATGTGATAAGAAAGGACTAAGTACTTGGATTACAAAAACGCAAGGTTGTCACTCAAAAATCAGTTTAGTATTGTTAACCCTATTTCTCTTCTACTAAATCTCGATTGCCTATGGCACCAATAACTGATAGTCATGAACATTCATTGAACCCACGTGGGCCCAATCATTCCCATAAGAATTATAACCATCAGAATAGTCCCAACCCCCGTGTTGGGAACTGCTGCCACCGCCCACATCCATGTAATCGGGCTCACCTGCCTCTTCCACCTGCTCAATCTCATCATCTTCCTCTTCATCATCCACTTCAACATCCTCTCTTTCTACTCTCCATCTCACCTTATCACACACAAGAACATGGTGCCTATCAGTTTGTGTGTACTCACAACCAGGAAAATCTGACAACTTAAACTCTTTAAATACTTTGGTCATTCCCACCGACTCGTCAGTTATCACACCATGATTCTTTAACAATGCTGTGATCAGTCGACAATGCGGAATTAACTTCCGCTTATTGCTTTCTCGGCTAATCCAAATATTTTGCATGACAAGATATCGGTATGAAATAAGGGGCTTTCCTCACATCAAAGCATACAAAACAGGAATATCACTGTTTCTCACTACCGAAATGTCCCCCCAACGAGGCATCACGTTGTGCAAGCAAATAGACATCAATAACTTTGCCTCGATCTTCAAATCTTTTCTCAAAATCTGATCACTAAAACCTTCTCTTGCTTTAACCACCTTTGCTAACATGTTGTACCATTCAGGGTGCTTGTCGGGGCAATCAAATAAGTCTTTGGCAGAGGGGTATATGTATGAGTTGTTTGGCTTGGTGTTAAAAAGCGCGATCTAATTAAATGAGTCAAATGACATCACCACTTCATGACCTCCCACCGTCCCAATTAACTTCATATCGTGCCCCTTCTTGTAGGTGGGACATCTTAACGCTGATACCCATTCCTCAATCTCTCTATCGTACAAAGTGTTAGTTTCATTATCATAACACTTTAACGCTGCTTCCCAACCCAAAGCTTCAA